>NC_040884.2:28530987-28848487 GCF_900634795.4 Betta splendens
GTCGCCACGTCACCAAGTTCACCAAGCTGCACTGCTTCCCGCTGCTGGAGACGGCCCTCTTCTTCCTCATGTCCTGGAGCACCTTCCTGCTGGCCGAGGCCTGCGGCTTCACAGGTGAGCGCAGCTGGGGGAAGCAGGGACCACACGTCTGCGGTCAGGATCAAACCCAGGCCACGGTCATGTGACTCCTCAATGCGTGAGATGCAGCAAAATGGAGGTTTCTGGCTACTGAACGTGTGTGTGTGTCTCAGGTGTTGTGGCCGTGCTGTTCTGTGGCATCACGCAGGCTCACTACACCTACAACAACCTCTCCGAGGAGTCCAACAAGCGCACCAAGCAGGTACTCGCACTCACAGCCCGGTTCGGAGGAGGCCAGAAGGCTCCTTAATCGGGCCAGTGAGGACGTCCCTCCTCACACAACTGTTTCCCAGTGTGTGTGTGTGTGTGGGGGGGTGATTAGCATGGAGGCAGCATGCAATGCCATGACACACTTTGAATCAGCACTCCGAGGATCCTGGCTCGCTCTCATCACTTTCACTAAGGTGAAAGGAGCATTGAGCCTTCACTAAACTGGCCTGTTTCTCCTCTCAGCTCTTTGAGGTCCTTCACTTCCTGGCGGAGAACTTCATCTTCTCCTACATGGGCCTGGCGCTGTTCACCTTCCAGAATCACATCTTCAGCCCACTTTTCATCATCGGCGCTTTTGTATCCTTGTGGATTGTTTAAAAGCAGCCCCTTCACAGAATTCTGTTAAATATTAAACAGTCCCGTGAAAGGTCTTGACCCACGCGTCAGATCTCCATATTCATCGGGAGGGCGTTCAACATTTACCCTCTCTCCTTCCTGCTCAACCTCGGCCGACGGCACAGGATCAAGGGCAGCTTCCAGCACATGATGATGTTTGCAGGTAAGAAACGGCCTCGTGGCTCGCTCGTCTCCCCTCCCACCGCCGTGACTGTAACCGCGGCCGTCCGCAGGGCTGCGAGGGGCCATGGCCTTCGCCCTGGCCATCAGGGACACGGCCACCTACGCCCGCCAGATGATGTTCACCACCACGCTGCTCATCGTCTTCTTCACGGTCTGGGTGTTTGGAGGCGGGACTACGCCCATGCTGTCCTGGCTCCACATCAGGTAACACGTTATTACGCTGGTAGTTTTGTCCAGCAGGTGGCGCCAGAGCTCCCCCTGCCTCCGTCCATCCACCCAGGAGCTGCAGCCCTCTCTCTCTCAGATTAAACACTAACTCTTTAAACCGAGACGAGCCGCAGCCGTGATTGAATCTGCCACAGTGTGAGTTGTCCCAGCTGGCCGTTTGCGCGCTAGCTGACCGGCCTCGCTCGTTCTTATCTGCGCATGATGCAATTGCAGCATCCATTTGTCACGATAAAGCGGATTATGGGCAGCAGCGGCAGCAGCGTCCCCACTGGCGCAAACGGGCTCTAGTTAATATGAGTGACGCCTCCTCGGACCCACTAGAAACTATTGTGTTAGGTGGAGGTTTAGGGCTCTGCCAAAATCCCTCCCGCCGTGAACTAATCGCCATGGTAACCAAGACATGCGGCACATGGCGGGCAGATTACAGCCCTGCTCTTCTGTGTTGGTGCTACCAGCGTCTGTGTGTGCATAAATTTGCACACGTTTACCCCGTGTTTGGGAGGAACACTTCCAGGTCCCTTATTGCAAACGCTTTAAAAAGTAAAAGTCGGCCTCCGTCGCAGCCAGGTTGTTTTAATAGCAGATCTTATGACCCACTTCTGCGGTAGGGGAGCTGATGTGATGGAGACGCTGTGAGCGGCTGCTGCCGTCTGTCATTGGGATGGATGGATGGATGGATGGATGGATGGATGGATGGATGGATGGATGGATGGATGGATGGATGGATGGATGGATGGATGGATGGATGGATGGATGGATGGTCTCTTAGCAGGCGGGCGGGGGGGCGCCCAGCTTATCACGGAGCCCTGGCAACAACAACACCCAGCCACTGAGCGAGAGCGAGGGAAACAGATCCCCATGCGCCGCTAATCTCTGAACTCGGATGCAAAGAGGGCAGAGCCCCTCGAACGCATGCAGGCTGAGCTGGTTTGGGCACGCGGCGGGAAAACCGAACACAAGACAAACGCATTCAGGTTGGAGCTGGCGCGAAACCGGAGCTCGTTTGATGAAATACCACAGCCATTAGAGAAGGAGGCTGGCTGCTGAAACAGGGTGGCACATTTAAGGGCCGGATGAAGAAGCTGAAGCGGTGGGAGGAAATGAAATCGTGTAGGTGTGAAGCATAACGGCAGTAAAAGTGGATGAACTGTCAGGTAGAGTGTGACTAAGAGCGGGTCACGGTATTTTATCCAGTGATGGTTATTTTTAATGTTTATCCCGGAACCTCGGCTGAGTCTCTGCCAGCAGTGATTAGTGGACGTCTCCAAACGGAGCATCATACTCGACCCGGGCTGTCGGTTGCTATTTATGAAACACTGAGGGCTTACTCTCATCTGCTTATACTCTCATTTACAGTCTAGTCCTCCGCTCCCAATGCGTCCACACACACTTTAACCTCATTCCATGTGTCTGTCTCGTCTGTAAGTGTAAACAGCTCAGAGGCTTGCGTTGTGCTCACTTTCGGTTCCTCGTGGAGCCGCTGCACCCACAACACCTCTGTAGCTCCACTTGGGCTTGATGTGTGTGACACTGAGTGTGTGTGTTTGTGACGCGGCAGAGTCGGAGACGCCGAGCCTGAGCAGCGGCGGCGGCGGCAGCGTGGGAAGTGGGAGTACGTCAGGTGCTGTATCTGAGCGCGGACGCGGCGTTGGGCAAGCGCCCTTGCTTCACGCCGGGCTGTTTCTTTTCGCTGGTTGCTTCTGCTTTTCCGATGGCGAAGGGGAACCTGAGGCGTCTGCAAACACTGGAGGCCGTTTGTCAACAGAACGCGGCACGTAGCAGATTCACTGCTTCAACCCAAAAGGCCACTGAGGTTCTGCTGCCTGATTCCTGTCCTGTCTGTCATCTAGTTTTCAATCGCACCACCCTCACTGTCCACTAGAAGCAGCTCAGCAAATGAAGTGGCTGGAAAGGAACATGCAAAAGAGCAGGGAACGAGCTGCTCCTCTGCTTTATTTAGCCTGGTGTTTCCTCTGGGGGACAAGAACGGTGAATATGTGCTCAGGGTTGGGATTCATTAACCAGAGCATTAACCTCTGGTCCATCCTGTGTCATTTTACAGGAAACGCCTGTCAGGTCCTGCTCCCGTCCTCCAACTGTGTCTTAATCTGTGGATCCTTCCCCTGAGCAGCACCGGCTTGTTTTGCATCGCATTGTTTTCACAGGTCCTCTGACATCCATCCAGCCTCCAGCTGATTAGATGCGTGCATGTGTGTGCGTGTGTGCGTGTGTGCGTGTGTGTGTGTGTGTGTGTGTGTGTGTGTGTGTGTGTGTGTGTGGTTGTCAGTCAGCTCCTACAGGTAGCACATTTCCCACCTTAGTTAAACCTCTCCTGCTGTCATCTGCGGATGTAGCACTTAGGCTCCGCTCACTTGGCCTCTGTCCAGTGTTCACGAGGATTAGGTTCGACTGCTCCGGAGCTTATGTGAATGACAACAGGCCGTTTAAAATCTCCTTGTGTAATCCCTGCTTGTCATCGCTACGAGTACGTGGAGCGCAGTAACGTAAAAATGAACAGCTTCACGATTGGAAAAAGTTTAGTTCAGGGAGTTAGAAGAGGAAACTAGGGCCCATTAAGATCAGCTAAGAACTAGTTAATGCACGATAACTGGCTTTGCTCTCGCTTGGTGACCTCTGCCTCCATCTGTGTGTGTCGGCCGGCTGACGGTGGTTTTCTGTAGCAGCAGAATGCAGCTTACATAAATACAAGTGGTTTTGTGGTTTGGGTTCCTTCCTAATCGCTCCCTCATCAGTCTCACAATGAACTGAACAGTGTGAACTGTGATGGGCCGATTCTTTTCAAGTCTGATTCCGTGTGCGTGCTGTCAGTGAGCAGCATTTTTCAGCCGCTAAAAGAGCGACAGCAATCGGTCCTTTCCAAATTCAGGTTTTCAGAGCAATTTCTGACACGTGAGATAAAATCTGTGTAAATGTGAGAACAGCAACGCTTCACGCTAGAACGGCTGACAGATCCTGCTCCAAGGCCGCGCCCGTGTTTGTGTTTGTGTTAGTGTTGGTGAGCAGCGTTTTCAATCCACTGTCCCGCTGTTTCAGGGTCGGCGTGGACCCAGACCAGGACCTGCAGCCCTGCGGGGACAGCTTCCAGGTCCTACAGGGGGTGAGGAGCCCACACACACTCACCCAGGGCCGGTGTCCAGCACGCTTTCACTTGCAGTCATTTAGTCACATGATGCTGGAGTCGCATTTGAGAACCAGTGTGCTCGGATGAGATCGCTGCGTTTTGTTTCTCCAGGACGGCCCTCAGGCTGAAGGACAGAGCAAAACCAAACAGGAGAGTGCGTGGCTCTTCAGACTGTGGTACACCTTTGATCACAAGTATCCTTTCTGTGTCCTGCTTGAACAAACAGAGATGCTACTGTGTGTGTGTGTGTGCAACACTAATGCAGTACTTTAGTGCTAGGATCAGGTTTCATGTTTAATGGGGATGATGTTTATCTAGATCAGAAGCTGTTTTGTTGTGGCTCCATACAGTCCGTCAATGTACCTTTACGTTAGATCATCGCGTGTGACAAATTCAAAAAATGTTTACTGTCTCTGTTCAGGCTTTTCAAAGACATTCAACATGTTTAGTGGAACAACCTCCTGCTTCCTCCTCCCCGACAGTCGCCCCCCTGCATCGCTGATTGTCTGATTGTCAGGTGTGGACGCCTTCTTCCCAGCGACAGGTGTCACACATCAGAGACAGTGGGCCTGTTGCCACACGCTCCAGGCGCTCCTCGCACTCCTCGCGCTACCATAAACATACGGTTCAGGTCTTTGTGCGTCACGCTGTTTATTTTTGGGCTGCACATTGTGTGAGGGCAGTCACATGACGTACTTCGGTACCGATACTGTCTTTGGTAGAACGTTGAAGGTGACCTGACTAGTTGAGCCGGGCCCGAAACGTTCCAGCGTGTGACTGACGGAGCAGGTGTGCAGAGGAGCCTGCTGGGTCACTCTTGACTCGGCTGTTTCTGAGATGTTGTCACGCCGCTTCAATCTTCAGGCCGATCCACGCTGACGAGGCACAATTCATCATTGGCCTTGCGCGGTTATTTGGCGTTGCAGAAGTAAAACCTGTCTTTGTCTGTTTAAGCATTGTGTGAAAGATAATCTGTTACCATTTTAGTCCCTTTTAGAGCAACTTCCTGTTTATGTACTGAATGTTAGTAAGAAATTAATAATTGCTCATATTATACACACACACACACACACACACACACACACACACACACACACACATATACATATACATATAATTATGCCAGATTATGAGCAATCAATACAACATAAAATATATAATAATGATATAAAACAGCAGTTAGAAAACTAAATTTCGTTTTCAGTGTTTGTCATCTACATGTTTGATGGTTCACATCCTTGCAACCAAACATTATTTTCTAGGCTTGAAAATGATTCAACCAAGCATTAACCATTAACAAGTGATTAAGCCCTCGAGCCACTTGTCTTTCCCTGCTGTTACTAATTGTTGAGCTGTGCGGATCCTGCTCCTTAATGCTTCTCCAGCTACCTGAAGCCCATTCTGACCCACAGCGGGCCTCCACTCACCTCCACTCTGCCCGGCTACTGTGGGCCGCTGGCCAGCTGCCTGACCAGCCCCCAGGCGTATGAGGTCAGTGTCCACACGCGCCTGTTAAAGCGGAGACGCACGGCAAACAAACAGTGACACTCCCGTCTGAGCAGCCAACTGTGACACATCTGTGTAGAGAGTCTCATAACGGGGCGTTTCCAAGTCACTGGACGGGTTTTAGGGGCCCTCAGCGTCTGAACCCATAACTACATGTGACCAAAGACAAAGAGTCAAGGACATCTGCATCTTTATTCTTTATTTAGTTCAGAAACAAACAAGACAACAGGTAAAAATGAACTTGTCATTATTATTATTATAATTCACCTTCTGACGAGGTCATAACTTCTCAGTTGAAGCTGATATTTGAGGTCAAGCTGCACGATGGAGTTTGCTTTTTTGTTTTAAAATGTGATGTATCTGAACTGGATTGAGTTGGACTGATACTTTAGGTGCAGCTAAATGGCCATGGTTTAATAGTATATTGAAATGGAAAAGCTTAATATCAGCATGGTGGTAGTTTTCCCCTGTAGGTTCCTCTGAAGGCCTCTCTCTAGGCTGAATTGTAATAACAGTAAAGAGTTCTCAGTGCCAGCAAACAAACAAAGAACCAGGCCTTCAGCAAGAGAGAAAATGGACGGCCAAGAAGCCTTTCTGTGTTCAGAGGGCACAAAAGGCTCTTTTTAGCACCGTTTCAATGATGATCACTGTTCTGAAAGACACTGTGCTTCAATATTTTCCGCACAGAAACGCTCATTGATAGGACGGTCACACTCCAAGTCTCTCTGGAAAATTCTCCTTTTCTTAAAAAAATGCTTTCCCCTTGGAGGCCTTTCGTGATTTCATGCTTTCGCAGGCGGTGAAAGGCATAAAGTGCGTTTCCTTCATGAGAGAATTTAAAAGTTCATCTGTGTCCCGTTTTCCATGTTTTCCCTTCCTGTTTAGCCGCTCGCTGCTGCGGGTTGCTGGGTTGTTGTTCACATAAGCAAAGCCGTCCGGACAAACAGGATTAAATAAAGCTCCGTGCTCACTTCCTTTTCTGATATTAATAAATGTTGTGGATATAAACTACAACACTGACATTTAAATGAAAGTTCTTTTTAAATCGATGTATATTTAAAAGTGAAATTCTCCCTTTTAACCACTTATGTAATGTTTGTTGGGTGTTTTTTTTCCCCTTGGTAATAATCCTGGTGCTGACTCGATGTTCTCCCCGGGGCCTGGTTCGGCCTATTGACCGTCAGCCAGTCAATCAGAGCTCTGACACCCCCATGCTATGTAGTCAGCTATCCCAAACTAAACCAGATTGAACCTTGTAGCGTTCAGTCTGGATGCACCGGCTCATGCTGGTGATCGGACGTGAGGTCTGAGTGTTATCGTGACCTTCTCTGTTTTGCTCTAGACTCGTTTTGGCAACAGAATCACTAAGTGAAGGCCTCCTTTCCATCCAATTCATTGTGTCCTTTAGGATCCCCTGTTGCTGTTAGTGTGCTCATCTGTTTAAACCACATGTGCCACGCTGTTCATCTGTGTGCGCGTGTGTGTGTGTGCGTGTGCGTGTGTGCGTGTGCGTGTGCGTGTGTGTGTGTGTGTGTGTGTGTGTGTGTGTGTGTGTGTGTGTGTGTGTGTGTGCGTGTGTGTGTGCGTGTGCGTGTGCGTGTGCGTGTGCGTGTGTGCGTGTGCGTGCGCTCCACCCCTCCCCTCATGTTGCACTGTGCATGTTCTTTGCAGAACCACGAGCAGCTGAGGGACCAAGACCCCGACTTCCTTCACAACGACCGTGACCTGACCTTCACGTTCGGCGACACCGCCGTCACGGCCAACGGGGCGTCGGGCGCGGACGGGGTCGGAGGCTCCGGCTGGAGCGCTAACGGCAAGAGGAGCGGCAGCACCTCGGAGGAGGCGCTGGAGCGCGAGCTGGACTCGCGCGAGCAGGAGCTGCTGAGCCGGGGCACGCGCCTGGTCTTCCCCATCGAAGATCACGTCTGAGGCGCGCTGTCCACCTGCATGGCCTCGCTCACGGATCGTCCCGGCCCCATCGCGCTGCAGGAACGTACAGTTCATCAGGGACACGTCATAGGAGACATGTGGGCAGAGACGACTGTAGAAGTCACTGAGCAGCCAGAATGAGTTTCAGATTCAGTTTGACTGATTTTCAACACATGGACAAGAATATCCTCATTCAACGGTCAGTATGACCTATTAAACTTGATAGTTTGTGCACTTATGTAAGCCAATAAAAAATTGCCTGATAGCGCTTGTCATCAAAATATAAGGACCAGCATACGATGAAACCAGACTGACACTCTGCTGAGTTGTTCTGTTGTTTTGTTGAAACTGGGAAGCTGCTAAACCAGTAACAACGCAGCGGTGGGATCTCTGCTCAGTTTTGTACCTTTCAACTAAAGCTGCTTGTGAGGATCTGCGTTATCGCACAGCAGCATCTGTGCGATGGAGACGTGTGGCGCCTGAGATACGGAGGGAAGGCCGGCGCTTTGCCCTGTCATGCCAACGTTCCCCCAGAGTGGAAATGCTTGTTCCGGTGCATTCTTATCACAATTAGCACGGAAGCGTCTATTTACTCTGCACGGTTAGTGTGTTTTTTTTAATGTGACTGATTTTACCCAAAAAAGTGGAAGGAAGTATTTTGTTTTTTTGTTAATTACATTGTTTGACTGACCAACAGCATTAATGCTTTTAACTCTGCATAATTATTGTCTACTCCATAAAATGAAGGATGGTGATCATCCTGATTGATTTCCTGTTGCAGCAACATGGTTAGTTATCTTAAAGAATCACTGCTGTCAATCATTTTATGGATTCTTGACTTTATTCTAAGTCAGAGTTAATAACATACATAGATGATCAACTTGTGGTTTTTCTATTCTACAGAGGCTCATTTACAAAAAGTAAAAGTAGACTTTAGTAGTTGTTAATACTCTCCAAATACTATTTTTAATAATTCACACTAAATCATATAAGAAAAGTGATCAGCTTTCACATGTATAAAAAACATGGAACCATCGCATAGCTGTTCTGCTTTAAAAGCAGCCGGCTTGTTCAGTTTCAAGAAGAAAAGCACCCAGTGCATCCAGGGATCGTAGGTCAGACAAGTGCAATGTGAGCTGAGCTCGGTTTGTACCAATCAGTGTGTGTGTGTGTGTCAGCGTCACCTGTCATGGGTGAACAGAGACAAAGAATGTGATTACTTAACAAAAAGCTACAATGTGTCTGTGTCTGTGTCTGACATCAGGTGCAGTGTTAGAATGTCCTTAAGGGTTTTGTGTGTACCAGCTCTTTTTTACAGTGAGTCAAACATGCTTATTACAGAGTATGATGCTGTGAGTAACATGTTAATGTTTTAAAGTAAAAAATGGCTCCAATGGTAAAAAAAAAACATTAGGTTTTTTTAAAACACTAGAGTGTAGAACTGGAAACCGCTTCACTGAGTATCTAACTCGTCCGGCAGGTAACTGCCCAAATATAACAATAGAACTTTCTCTAAATTGTGATTAATTCGAGGGGATAATTGACCTTAAATGTCAAATGTTGTGCATCTCCTCGTATTGCATGAGATGAGTGGAGCAGTTTACACATGCACGCAGGCACGCAGGCACGCAGACACACACACACACATACACACACACACGCCCGCATGCACCAGTTTCAGATGAAACTTTTCCGGTGACTGAATTCCCACATGCAAATCTTCCACACCGGGCAGACTGCAGAGTTTCACTCAGAGCACATGACTTTTCCACCACAGTCCGCTCCGTCCACTGTTTATTAGACGTTACCACAAAAAACACTCTCTACTAACAGGGAGTAATTTACAGAGCATCTTAATTACAATGCAACTATGAAGTCAGGCAGTTCATCACTGGTTTGGGGTGTTTCCCTCATCACGCTGGCTAAACAAATGTAGAGGCGGGCCACAAATTATGCTGGGGGGGAACTAGTCAATCTAGTCAATTAGGAACCGTGGGTCATTTAAGTTCAAACAAATCTGTGCTCTCCTAAAATAAACCGATGTGGATGCTTGTTTTCATATAGAGCATCTATATAAACCTATTGAATGATTTTTTCTCACTGTATGGTCACATCATCCGTGATATGACTGACAAGCGCACACCTTCATATAGAATTATCTCTGGGATGTGGAACTTGAAACGTTTTTCCTTTTCCCTTCCTACAATCATATTTTTGGAGGATTTTCCAACAGTTCATGTTGTATCTACTAATAAATGCAGCAGAAGACGGAACTGGACGTTGCATTTGTCGCTGTGTCCAGGATAAACCATCTGGAGACAGTGTTTTTGACAATAAGACGATGGACGACGTGTTTGCTGGTTGGGGAAAATGAATGAGCAAACTTTCACTTAAGCGGAGCACGCTTACATAACCAGTCTGGATGCTCCCTCCATGTCCCTCCAGCTATATTTACATGCTCTCCATAGCTGAGAACTATAATATGTAGCCCAGTTGTCTGCGTGTGCACCTGTTGTTTATAGTGGCAAACGACTTGCAACGTCCCACTCACCGCAATTTGCATGATGATATGTTAATAAAAATATCTATTTGTATTCCAAACAATAGCATTACCTGCATTTTTATCAACGTGTTTCATTGCTCCCAGCATGTGACCTGACAAAATGCACATACTGTGTGAGATCGGAGAGTGTGTGCGTGCAGCAGTGTGACATTCTATCTGCTGACAACCAAGCAAGTTAGGTTCATTAAAGGATACCGCCATATGTGAGCTTGTCACACTGCAAAGAAAATGGTTCTGTTTAGGTTTAGATAAACAATAAACCCAAATAAAAATAAATTATAATAATAATAATAATCTTTGATCTTATTGAGCCTATTATGATGATTAACCCCTTGAATTTGACCCACACCTAAATCAGATATTCACAGTAAGTATGAATTTATGTAAAATTAAATCAACAAAAAAAATCAAACCTGTCAGCGTTGCTTTACACAATAATCACATCACCTTTGATTAAGTTTGTTTTTTTAATCAGTTGAACTAGTAGTTAATTCCTCAACAGAACTTTCTCACATACTTTATTTAAAACAACTAAACCAACTTAAAATTGAACATCTTAATGCCAAAGAACACTACGTCCCCTCCTCAACACCGGACAAGGGGGATCACAAATGTGTAACATTTAGAAAAAACAAAAACCATACAAAGTGAGAATTTGTACCATCTGTTATGAACACATTAACAAAGAGTGCGCTGTCGGAGGACAGACGCGCGTCCATAGAAGACTTCACACCCACAGGAGAGTTTTGTCAGTGGGGTGCTGCAGCTGTACGGCGTCCTGAGCGGCTGGAATGATTCTTAAGTCGGCCCGCTGTAAAAGAACACTAAGCTCTATGAGATCACTGTTAATGAGCCAACTGCAGTTAGGCAGAATTAATATTTGAGCCCACCACCATGCTCAGTGGTGAGATGAGAAGTCTTGCAGGAGAGCGTGAAGCCAGTGTTGCCACCGTGGACGCAGGCAGTTGCCTCCAGAGGACTCGTCTCTGGCTTTTTATGGCGCTCGGCTGCAGGGGATTTAGGGATAGATTAGTGCTGATAAAAGGACAGAACTATAGAGTCTGCCCAGTGTAACGGCAGCTCAAGCCTGCTCTTTTTGTGTCTTCCCCCTCCCCACATTCCTCCGTGTGCTCAGCCCCTGCTGGTGTAACACAGGTGATGTGTAAAAATAAGCTGCCTTCTTCCTTGTGACTGGCTGCTGCTCCTCCACTGTTGACTCGGGCCGGCCGAGCAACAACAGCCGTGGGGTCGCGCTTCCCAGTTCCCAGTGGCCCACATTCCAGTCGCTTGTTCCACCTTTTGCCATGAGACTCGAATATCAGGCTCCTGCAGGAGAAAAAAGACAGCTCAAGATTAGAATAAAACCCTTAGGTTATGACAAAGCTTCACGCTGAAACAGACACGTTAAATAGGATTATTAGTCCTTAGAGCCTTCATATTCACGTTCAGGGGCAGGAGGAGTTAGCTTCCCCCCTGTGTCTGCTCCATGCCGACGGCTTGCAGACAGCCCAGCACTAAAGAGCTGTGGTTGTTAGGGTTGGTGGTAACCCAGGCAGCTCCATCCTGTCACGGACCCGCCCGTACAATGACCCCCTTCTCCACTGCACGGTTTGAGGCCCAGTGACTGGCTGCCAGTGCGCTATCCATGAGAGGAGCCAGCATTGGTAGGGGTGTAAACAACAGGGTCTCTATGAAGCAGCAAATCAGTCACTCCGTGAGGAGAGCGGAGTAAGTCTTACTGTCTCGCTCTGATGACTAAAATCCCCCCCAGCGGATGTTTAAGTTGAACATTTCTAAATATGTCCATTATTGGGTTTATGTTTAGTCTTTCGAGCAAATAATTAAATGTGGTTTAAATCTGTTGTGAGTAGTTAGTGAATAAAAGAAAAGAGGGGAACAATGTGTGAGAAACAGTGACACTTTATGACACTGTAATGAGATAATAGGCAATAAGTGGAGATCCTAATAAAACTTTATTTGTTTTATACATTTAATTCCTCTGAAAATGAGGTGACTGGTGTGTTTTAGATAAAACCCATAACAGCATGTGCCCTGAAACTCTCTGTCTCTGTCCTACAAGACTGTGAACCTTTGGCTGTCCAATCTGAACACATCATTCAGCACAGCCAAGGTCCAGCATCTAAGCAAGGCAGCAGAAAACAAGACCTTTTTTTAAAAAGTGATTTGTCAGCTCAGACTGAACCTGCAGATCAACAGAACCCTTGTTTTCGGGGTCAGGGTTCAAGGATCAGCTGCAGCCTTCTCAGGTGGTCAACAGCAGAGATGGTTTAACAACAATCAGGGTGACGCACATAAACATGTTATGTCAAAGACCTTCGCTCAAAACATCTCTTCAATGGTGTGAACTTACCTTTACCCCTGGCTCCGTCACGATGCAACCTTAAGCTTTTTCTCAGTGCTGTTCTTCAGATACCCCAGGTGTTTCATGACTTCACTACAGTAGGCTTCCACCTGATTGATCTGCCCCACGCTGAGCCGCTCTCTCCAGGCATAAATGGCTTCTTTCGCATCCCTGGAGGACACCAGAAACGGCTTGTCTGAGGAGTAGCCCCGGCCGTGCGTCATGTTCACGGCAAACCTCTCCAGGGCGTGGAAGCTGGACAGGTTGGAGTAGTGCAGGAGGCTCTGGAGCACATCCAGCGGCTGCAGAACCAGGTCCTCGTAGCGAAGGCGGAGGTAGTTCCTCCTCAGCCAGGGGGGAGAGTTCACCACCAGCATGATGTCACTGAGCCAGTTGTCACAGATGACCTCCATGGCGCTGGAGACGTAGGTCTCCGCGCGGTTCATCCGGTTGTTCGGAGCGAGCAGGCGCTTGTACTTGTCGCCCTCCTTCTTGCTCCTCAGGACCTGGATGCTCTCCCTCACCAGGGCCGCTCTGGACTTCAGGCGCGAGTTGTGCACGGCCCTCGGGTCCCTGAAGAGCTGAATGATCTTAAGGTTTATCGCCGGGTCTTTTATAAGGGGAACCATCGTGCTCAGGTCCAGAACGCGCACTCCTTTGATCACCATCACCGGGTACTTTTTACACTCTCGCTCCAGCTCCCTGATGTCCCTCCGTGGACACTTCGAGCACCGCTCCTCGTCCACCAGTCCAATTTCGACCCGCTTGCGCCCCTGGCACAGCGGCTCGGAGCAAATCACCGTGTTCATCTTCCAGCCAAAGATGAAGGACGTCGTGAGGTTCTGCGAGTCCGCGTAAAGTTTGAGGACGGAGAAGTCGCAGCGGTACAGGGCGTTCAGCATGTCCCGCACGGCGCCCTGCAGACTCTCCCCGTCCCCCGGGTACAGCGCCTGCCATATGTGCCACATCGGCTCGTACAAGTAGAAAACATCGGCGTGCTGGTTGAACAGCTCTCCCAGAAACGACGAGCCCGTTCTCCAGGTCGCGTGGAGGTAGATGTTTACGCGAGGCTGGCTCCGGTTGACGGCGAAGCCCCGCGTGTCGCTGCCGTTGATTTTGCCCTCGTTATCCCACAGCAGAGCCACCGTGTGCTCCAGTTTCGGACATCTGGGCTGCTGCTGCGTAAATCCCTGCTTCGCCTGTTGAAAGCTTTTATCCCCGTAGTCTAGCATATACGGGATTAGCAAAAGTAACCCAGAGTAGACCAGAATCACAAAAAGGTACTTCTTGTGCAGCCTCCTCTTCATTTCCTTTCGCGGTGGAGGGGCTGGATAGCTTCGTCCGAGGCTCCGTGCTGAGGTTTGTGAGGAACCGTCCTCTCCACCGTTAAGTTAAGAGTCCGTATGAGAGCGTTCGGTTCTAGCCACGCCCCGTCGAACGTAAACTTGCTGGTTCTTCTCCCTCCGACAAACTAACTCATGTCTCAAAAGCATTACAAATTCCATAAGAAAACGATTACAGAGTAAGTGGCGTTCGTTACTGGTTCAAAAAGAGGCACAGAACTGCGCCCGTGGGACGTCGAACATAGAGAAGTACCGTTAAACAGACCCCCCCCCCCTCAAAGAACCTGTAAGGAAAGATTGCATAAAAGCTGCTGCCACCAACCGTTAGCTCTCTGGAGCGCAAGGGCTGATGGGAGGTTATATGCGTTTTCGTTCAATAAAAGTCGTTTTAAAAAATATATTTCTTTATTCTCACTATACTAGATTATTTGGCTTCAATTGCTGATAGCTTCAAAAATACGGGTTCAGATAATATTGATAGTATCACACAAAAGCACAACGTGTTTGGGGGTTTTGTGTTACGCATGCGCACCAACTGAGTCGGACTGGGAAGCAAACTGTGCGCGGCAACAGAAGAACATCACTGGTGGAATACCTGAAGCTGTTCTATCCGTTCAGCAAATGACACCTTTTGCTAGATCCCACTTCGTGAACGCCGTGTCGCTTATAAAATCGAAAGGCACGTAGCATGTAGCTGGCCTGCCGGACCGCTAGCTACCTGTAGTTGAGTTTAACATCAAGCTAACTGCAGCGTTGTCCGCGCATCAACATGGCACATTGGAGCACTTTCGAAAAAGAGACAGAAAGAGAAACCAAGAGGTTAATAGGATGCATCACCGGGGTAGAGGATGAGGGGGACCAGAATTATCAGCTGGCGCTGAAATTTGCTTGGTCAAATTTTAGGTAAGTTAGCCATATATATAACGGGAGCTAGCTTAGCAGCGGCTAACATGTAAACAAGGCACAGATGGCGATGTGAGTAAAAGCCTGATTTGTTGACAGATTCCACCGCTACCTGGACGTGGACAGTCATAAAGTACAACGCAGTATTAGTGGGTGAGTGTGTCTGACATGCAATGTAGATTCACAACAAGTTCTACTGCAGGGTCATGTGTCTGAAATACACTTTTACATTAGGCATCAAATGTGTTTTACGTGTCATGTATGCTTTGCCATGTTTTCCAGAATCCATGAAAAGCTCATGGTTCACTCAGACCTGAAAAAAGCAGAAAGCTGGATGAGGCTGACTGAAGAGTTCCTGAAGTCACCATTACCTAATACAGATGGGGCAAAAGTAAGATGAGATAAGATAAACTTTATTCATCCCACAATGGGGGAATTCTTTTGTATTGCTAATCAAAGACTGGCAAAATTAAATATTTAACCGAGCAAGGGCAAGAATTGTGGCATTAGCTTTGACCAAATGCTGCGGTTTTGTTTTTGTAATTAATTTCTATGTAGACTGACGTACACTACAGCATACTGTCACTCCTGCTCTTCTTGTCTGGGTCCCCTTCAAACACCAACTTTACCGAAAGACCCCGTGTGAAGGAGGCTGGTGAGTTATGATGTTCTACAAACCGATGAAGTCTTTGAAAACTAACGCAAGTAAAATGAACTAGTCACTTTGTACCTGCATGTCTCTGTGCAGAACCAGAGGACAATTTTGATTGGGTCAAATATTTGATGGAGGGTGAGGATGTTGACATTGGACCATACCCAGATACCCCAGTGAGTAAATCATAGTGAATACAGTGCCCATGGATGAATATTATTTACAATCTTCAGTTAATTTCTAATACGATTGTGATCTTGTAACAAAATTAACTGCAGAGGTAGGCAGAAATCATCTAAGCACGGTTTTGACGCATACTCATACATTCCCGATTCAACTGGTATTGCTGAAATATATGCTGTACAAAAATGTTTAGTACATAAGGTGTACAGGAGGTCTAGACCGGCAATGAATTAAGCAGCGTAAGTACATCACACATTAGCTGGTTCTAAGGTAAATTAGTCTTGATTGTATTTTAGGAGTGGTCTGAGGAGGAGAGTGAGGACAATGACAGTCAACAGCCAATCAGTAGAGAGGACTCCGGAATTCAGCTGGATAGAACACCCCAAGAGGACCAGGACAACACCAACAAGACATGTCCAGTGACATGGACAGGTAAGAGAGAATTAAGGTTCAATAGACGGCAATGCTCTGATAGATTTTTAGAGTGGCTACATACCTCATCATACCAGCATATTCAACCATATCAGTATTTGCTTGCACCCCTAGTGTCCAGAATGTACACTATCTCCCACCCAGTTACAGCTGTTATTGGCTCTAGCGCCCCCATGTTTCTTACAGGAAGTGTTTAGGATAATGGAAGGATGGATATTACAAAACATGTGCTAATTATGAAACCATGTCAAACTGAAACCAAATAAAACATGTGTGTGTCAACATTGAAATGAGTGTAAAACTAATTTCTTTCCAGTTGGTGAACCCGAAGCCCGGACTTGGCTTGAACAGCACGTGGTGACATCGTACTGGGCTGCTCATGCTCCTCGTTTTCCTCACAGCCTACATTTACACTCCAACTTGCTCAATGTTTGGTAGGACTTCATACTATTGTATGTGCAACTAAAAGTGTTTGCAGTTTTAACTTTTTTCTGTTTTTTTTTATTTTTTGCATGACTTTATGATTTGTTTTTCTAATTATCATGATATGTGTAGTGTTTGAACCAATGCAGCATTTTAATTAAATGATGATAAAACAAATTCCTAACTGACCAAATTGTACAAACTATACAAATGTTTATCAGGGACCAGCACTTGTACAACACTGATCCATTGTATCTGCCAGAAGAAAAGGCCTTTGTCACAGAGAGCCAAGTAATACGCGAAACACTGTGGTAAGATATGAACATTGTGTGGTGTAAGAAACATGTCTCCTGTAGTTTTACTTTTTATACATCTTCCACATATTTAATTAATCTTTTAGTGCAAAGAAAATTCACTTATTCTATACAGATTCAGATAGATATAGCTGATCTGTATTGTATGCCTGTTGTATTTAAGGCTTCTGTCTGGAGTGAAGAAACACTTTATTTTTCAACACCACGATGGAAAAGTGTCAGTGAGGAATAACGTAGTGGTGACTCACCTGACCAGTGTAAGCTCAAAATCTGAAAAACAACTTCTTAATTTTTATCTTAATCATCCTCACACTAGGTTCTTTGTCCACTCTACAACCTTGTTCTCCTTTTGTGCTAAAGAACTGCTTGCACTCTGTGCTGGAGCACATCGCCGTGTATGGGCAGGCAGTGTTCAGGCTCCAGAAGTTCATAGACGAGGTGACGGGGTACAGCTCGGAACCTTGCCCACCCGGCTCCAGTTCTTCCTACAGCTCCAAGAAGGGCTCTGAGCCTCCCTTTAGGACCTACCAGGCTTTTGTGTGGGCACTCAACAAGTACTTTACCGGCTTCAAAGAGGAGTTGACCACGATTGAAAGAGAGCTCATATGTAACGGCAAGTATAAGCGGGATTAAGTGAATTTAGTGGATCACTGATAGTGCTGTAAGTCTCTATAATTTTTTTTAAATGCTCAACTAGTTTAGACTGAGCTGTCAACGTGTGAATGATTTTGTGAGTAAATCACTAGTACAATCTCTGTAGTGTAGTCTGGGCCAATTCATCTTTTAAATGTGGACAACAGAAACCAGTCATGTTGCATCACTTAACACTCAGCATCAGTCTACAAACCTAACTATTACTTCCTTAGTCCCCTGGTGGTTTAACCAACTGACAGCTGTGCCACATAAGTATTAATATTTGATCATAAAAATTACTTGTTATGTTTTGCAGATGAAACTGTGACCCTGTCTGCAGTGCTGGAGCGACTAAGCCCTCACTTAGCACAGATAAAAGTACTGTACAAAGTCTTCTGCACCGGGGTTGCTGAAGTCCCCCCTGAGACTCCAAATGTTGTTCGGGCCTCACACTTACTCAACACCTTGTACAAGGCTATCATTGAGTACGATAGTGTGGGAGAAGCTTCAGAACAAGCTGTGAGTGATTCATTAACTAACTAATCGAAAAGTTGTTGAACTTCAACAAAAACTGTTCTTGTCCGTCAATATCTTGCCAGGTGGGTCTGCTTTTTTCTCTTTGGATGGAGACAGTTAGACCATATTTGGAGATTGTAGATGAATGGATTGTTCATGGCCACCTGTTTGACCCTGCTAAAGAATTCATCATCCAAAGGTCTGGATCGAATTGTTTTGGTTCCCCACTAGCCAATTCTTCCCACATAACTAATCAGCCTCTAAATATTTACTCATTTTTCCTTGGCCAGGAACAAGGATGTGCCTGTTAATCACAGGGATTTCTGGTATGCCACCTACACACTGTACAGTGTGTCAGAGATGGTGGAGAATGAGGAAAAGGTGAACGACGCAGCCAGCGGAAGCTCTGGGGGAGATCAGGCCCCCAGCAACAGGCAGCTCACAATGGTGTCCTTCCTCAAGCCTGTCCTCAAACAGATTATCATGGCAGGGAAATCCATGCAGCTGCTCAAAAACTTGGACTGTAGAGAAGCGCAGCAATCTCAGAGAGCATCTAGAGGTCAGCAAAATGTGTATAAAGTGCTTTTTTCGGTTTCTCTACATTGAGTTAATGTGCTATTGAGCATTCCAAAAACTTCACCTTGTAGATGCAGACAGGAAGAGCCTTTACACACTCTTCCTGGAGTCGGTGCAGTCACGGCTGTGTAGCCAAGACGAATATCCAGCAGACACGGTAACTGAGCAACAAGCCACCAAGAGGAGCCTTATAAAGATGCAGTCCATTGTGGCGCAACATCTGGAGTTCGAAGACGTCCATGATCCGCTACTGGCCATTAACTTTGCCCGGTAAGACACAACCGCAATAAAATACTACCAGCTACCACACCAGCTTTTGTGCTGCCCAGGCATAAGAAATAACACATCTAATAATGATGCTACTATCTGAGTAAGCTTTCAATATATCATCAGCAGCTGGTATCCAGTCGAGCTTGGGGTTTCAGTTTAGTCATGAAATTGTTAATCTCCTAAATGGTTCCGTCCAGAAATAATTGGGTTTCAATAGTATCTGCGGGATGAAGAGAGATTTATAGTTGCAATCATTTTGTGTTCCCCTCTAGGCTCTTCTTGGAACAGAGTGATTTCGATGAGCGATTTTCCGGAGGAGATTTCATTGTGGACCGCTCTTCTCAGTCTGTCACCTGCCAGACGTTTGAGCTCACCCTGCGGTCGTGCCTCTACCCCCACATCGAAAGGAGGTACATCGAGTGCTGTGGGAACCTGATGATGACACTGAAAAAGGACTATAAGTAAGCAACACATTAAATTTTTAATGACTTCAATCAGTTTTTAGTTAGTGATTATAAAGCATTTAAGATTCCTGATGTCTCCACAGGCTGCTAGAATATCTCCAAGCAATGAGGAATTACTTCCTGCTGGAAGCTGGAGACACTATGTACGACTTTTATACAGCCATCTTTGACAAAGTGCAGGAGAAAGAGAACTGGCAGCAGCCGTCTTTTCTCAACGTGCAGCTGCAGGAGGCAGTGGGACAGCGCTACCCAGAGGACAGTAGCAGGTACTGGTTGTTTGAATTAGAAGAAAATCTAATTTAGTAGGAAATTTTGTGTGTTTGTTTTTTTTTTTTTTAATGTGGTCATTTCATTTTTTAAAAGGCTCTCAGTTTTCTTGGATAACATTGATCCTTCCAGGAAGAAACACCCTGTGAATAATCTAGAAGTGCTCACTCTCAGTTACAAGGTAGGCAAAGTGAACATGTTTGCCAGCTTTGACATTTTCTCTGAAAATGCCTCATTGACATTTGCAAATTGAATTCTCCACAGGTTCCCTGGCCTGTTGATATTGTGATCAGCTCAGAATGTCAGAAGATATACAATCAAGTGTTTCTTCTCTTGCTACAGATCAAATGGGCCAAATACAATTTAGACACACTACGATTTAGTGGTATGACTTGCACTTGAAAACTGTGGTTGACCTTTATTCATTCTTTACTTGTTAAGATAAATCATTTTAATCAAAACATTTGTTGTAGTAGTTGTATGTGTGAATCAAAATTAGGAGAACATAAATCTATATTAATATATAGAGAAGTTACCATTAGAATGTGTTTTATATGTAGAAATGTTCTCTTCTTGCAGATTTTACTGAAGTCACTAAGAAACTGGAGGGTGGACTGAGTGAGGAAGTAAAAGTAAAAGAGCCTGTAAATCAGCAAATTCACCGAATGTGTCTGCTGAGGGTCAAACTGATGCATTTTGTCAACAGCCTGCACAACTACATCATGACCAGGGTGAGAAGAATAGACCTTTTCATATTACACAGAAGCAGATGAATGCTGTTTAAACAATACTCTAAAAATGTGTATTTCCTAAATTTGATTAACTTATGATCAAATTCTTCAGGTACACTGTACTGCAAAGCATAGGTGTAACATAGTCAAACCATGAAATACCAGAATAAACAATATTCTGTTTAGATATATTGTCAATTGTTAAATGAGTGATAAAGGTGTGTGGATAAAAGGTAGAAAATCTACCTGAACCTGTAGTGGTTTGGAAAATGGTCACATGGCTGAAGCCAGTGCATTGTTTTCAGTGTCTCTGTAAACCTTTCATGTTAGATTCTGCACAGCACCGGGCTGGAGTTTCAGCACCAAGTACAGGAAGCTAAGGACCTGGACCAGCTGATAAAGATCCACTACAGATATTTGGCAACCATCCATGACCGCTGTTTGCTGAGGGAGAAGGTAAAGGATACTAATTAAATCTACAGGAGGGTAATTATTTTTAACACAATGCTACAGTGACACTTGTTCTCCTCCAGTGCACCACTGGATATCTACCAACTCCAGCAGTACAGCAGAATATTTACAGCTCTAACTTCACTGTCGCGGCAGGGATCTGAAAATTATTAATCAACACTTATATGTAATGTTTATAACCTGTCATTCTGTTTATTCCCCTTTCCAGATAGAGGAAGCTAAGCATACGCATACTTGATGACGTCTAATGTGTCCACTGTTTGCTTCCTTTTTTTTCCAGGTCAGTTTTGTGAAGGAGGCAATAATGAAGGTTCTCAATCTGGTTCTCATCTTCTCTGACCGATGGCAAGCTGGATTTGGAGCCTGGAAGTAAGAGCTCTAATCCACTGGAAGGAACACATATATTGCTAATGATGAGTCAATTTGCATGATTAGAAATAAAAGTGACAACTCCTATAAACTTTCCTCGGATTCCCAAGTTCTAGCTTATTATGTAGAAAGGAAATGAAGGTTTCCCCTAGTGTGTATTTTAGCAGCAGAAACTGTTGAAGTGGTTTGTCCTTTTATAGATAGTCTGAGATAATCTGAGAGAGGGCCACTCTGGGACACTGACACCAGATGTTTTCCAATATCTTAAGAGGTCATCTTAAGGGCAAGAGCTTCTGCACATCAAGATACCAGCATTTTTGCTGGTGCTTCGGAGATCAGTCTTTTGAATGCACCATCCTACTCGCCTGACACTCCCCATCAAGATTTCAGGCTTTCCCTTAAAATCAAGCCAAACGTGTGGAACATGGATTGATGGGTCACATTGAAAGCATGATGAAAAATCTCTGGGTTGTGTCTAAATTCCTCTTCCCTTGTATTTTAGGGAAATGTTTTAAATTGTGTGCTGTACTCTTCGAGTGTCTGTTGTGTCTCAGTTTAATGTTTATGTCTTTGTTACAGGATTGAATCAATCGATAAAATGGAGTCGGATTTCAAAAATTGTCACATGTTCCTTGTTACAATTCTCAATAAAGCTGTTTGCCGTGGCTCCTTCCCTCACTGTAAGTAAAATCAGTTTATAAAGACGTTGGTGATGGGTGGATTACATTGGAAACTACTGTAATTGGAATTGTGTTTTCTTTGTTTCTCCTTCCCGCATAGTGGAGTCTCTGGCTCTCTCGCTGATGGCAGGCTTTGAGCAGTGCTGATGAACCTTCAGTGTGTTGGTGAAATGGATTGAGCCCCCTCTCGCCTTGTCTGTCTCAATGTGGTCTGTTGGAGATGGACTATGAGTCGGAGTTCAACAGAATTTAAAACATACATTAGCTTCTGTGTTTGAAAATGCTTTTTTAAAGGTGATTTTTGTGAACTGTTATTCTGATTGTTGATAATGTGTATGTGTTAAGCACAATGATTCGTGCACAGTGATGTAAATGTTGTATAAAAGTATTAACAGCACAGTTAAGTTATTAGTAATGACAGTGATGCAGATTCAGCCGTTGACAGTTTGCACTTGATAAAATACAAGAGAGCTTTTTCAAAGATTTGATACACCACTCAATAAATGTGTTTAAAGCCATGGAGGTGTTGCGTCAATATGGGCCAAGGTTTGCATTTCATATGTAGTATTCTACTACAGAATAATGGCCAAATGATCTTTACTGGCTACTTGCAGTGTGGTAAGTGTCATGTTCTGTGTGCAGAAGCTGCAATAGACAGTATGAATGTGGAGCGCTAACTTTTGGTGGAAAATGTGCATGTTGTACAACTTTAAGGCTCACTTACACAATCTAGCGAGTGTTCTTTTCAATGCTGCAGTTCCCTTATTCTCCAGCACTATGCAAAGGATTACACACATCCTATTAGCCTCATTTAGATTGTAGAACAGGAGGTAAAGAGCTCAGGTTTTGCAACGTTGTCTGGGTCATCAGCTGTGTGGGATTCAGAAATAGAAACACTGATGAACAAAGTTCTAAACTGATACCATATGTGTCCATTTGTATGTATTCTACTTAATTTTCTTCTTTTAAATATTGAATAAAGTACTATACGCTAGTAGTTGTCAAACGATACATCAAATCTTTTCCCACTTTTCCTGGTGAACTGTGTTTGAACGAGAGTTTGTATACGTGAGCAGACGTGACGTCACGCCCACGGTTGGCGGACGTTTGTCGGCACTAATCGCCCTCCATACGCATTCCTTTGACTTCACCTTTTCGCCCGCGCGTCCCGGACCTAGCGGAGGAGGCTGGAACCGCAGCTTCCTGTTGAGTTTCCCTGTTTGAGGGACAGGAACTCCCTGCCGTACTGCTTCTCCCCCGCCCATGGTAATAACACCGACCAAGGGAAGATTCCTGTGGCCGACGGGAGAAAAGGAAAAACTCGCACCCCGGACCTCCGAGCTCGGGCTTCGCGGGCACCGCAGGGATCCACATCCCGGTTCAATGGCGCTGTAGTCGGTCCAGAAGGCGAACGTTTTCCCCGCTAGCAGCGCCCGGTGAGTACAACTCATTGGTCGCGAACTTGCGTTCAGTGTTTCCCAGCGAAGTGAACGAACCCCCACGGTGGGAAAAAAAAGTTGTGCGACGTAGCTTTGGGTGTAACTTTTCTAGCAGCGCGTTGTTGAAGCTGTCAAGAAGAAACCAAGAGCCGTTTATTTGACACATTAAACAGAGCCGTGACTTATTAGCTCGAGGAGGGGAGCAGCTTGTTGTCATGCTAAGCCATTTTCCTGGCTCGCGGGCCCGACTAATCACGGGCCACGGCACGGAGCAGGGACACGGCCGTGGCTGCACGGACATGCTGGAGGCGGCTCTTCCACGAGTTTTCCACAGCAGAAGCCCACGAGCGGCCACGGTTTTCCCGCTTCAAGTGAAGTCTAGCCGGAATCTGTGGCTAGTTTTGAGCCGTGGCGAGGAGGTCTGTGTCCGCCAGGTGAGGCAGTCACAGCAGGGGAAAAGTTAAAACAGTTAGACTGTAAAGAAGTAACGATATGCGTGAAGTGAAATTAAAATGTAAAAATAATTTTATTGCCTTTAAATTGTCACTTTCCCCTGATTTTTGGGAATTACTGTAGTGGGACAGTTGTTGTGTTCAGGAACCAGACTGTATTCCCCACCCTCCTCGTGTTGCATTCACGGCCCAGGCCTCTGCTGTAAATATTAGGACTATCAGCCTCAGGGGAAATACATAAAATATTAAACGTTTTTAACGACACTTTAATGTTTAAGGTGCCAATCAAAACATTTGTGAAGGTGTTTTACTGTTGGTAAAAGAAGACTCAAACATTTTTGCATCTGCTTTTTGATAAGATTTGCTGAGAGGACACAAGGGAAGGAAGGAAGGAAGAAAGGGAGTTAGGACGGAAGGTAATGAAACATGGTGCTACTGTAGGTTAAACCACATCTATAGTTCTTTTGGGTACAGTGGTTTTTCTCTCTGGTTGCATTTCGTCAGGACGTAGAGGACGTAGAGTAGCGCAGCTTGATGTGACTGTTATAGTAGGTTCATATTATGTACAGTGGTGAAAGCAGTGAAGCTGATCAGTGGGTTTCTATTTAAAGTACGGCTCATGCTTTCCTGCGTTCTGGGTAGATGTGTAGAAGTTGTTCTAAAAGCCTGTAGGAAACTCTGGTAGGTGGCTTTAATTTTAAGAGGCATATTTGAGGATCTTTAGAAGCTCATTAGTTTTTTTACTAACAATCACTAATTACCAGGCTTAATTGCAGCTTGTGCTTAAACTATGTTTCAAACTAATCACACAGTCTGCGTTCAAAAAGCTGACTTCATATGCAAGCGTAAAGTTGTATTTGTTATGGAAGTCATTGGAGAAGTCATGATGTACTGTAGTACTCTTTGTTTGGCGACTGTTTGTCTGCATTTCAGTGTTCCTGCTTGATCGAGATAAGACCGTTTGTTTATATATGGACTTTCTGAGGCACGCTCATGTACACGCCACTCTAATGTCTGAACTGTTTGTCTTATTTTAAGTTTTGGATCGTTTCAGTCGTGTACGCGGCTTTGACTTGCACTATGTCGATGGGTGATTCATGTTACACTGATAAGTATGGTGTGAAATCTTCGAGCCGTGGGGTTTTCACACCCTGATATAGCAACATCTACAACTTCCTCCGCCGTAGCACTGTTTTTTCGGTGCAGCTAGCGGATGGAGCCCCACACACTCACTGACATTTGTGTGTTTCTTTCTGTTTGCCACCTCTGAGAAAATGTCAACATTTGCTGCAGGGTATGGGTTTTGTTCTTGCATCTGTTTCTCACCTGTGCCATGTGTCTTTCCTCTTCAAACGTTTCTAGCAGAGCTTGCTGTGATGTGTGATCTGAGATGCAACATTGCTTCATCACACATAAATGCACATATGGCAGTAGGGATTTGGGGCTTGTTACATTAAATATGCCATTGTTCCACTTGCTTGTAGCATTTCAGACAGCGCTAAGCAGCTTGGAGGCACTATTACATCTGTGCTGATTAGTGTTGCACAGTGGTGCCTTGTGTTTGCCCACTGCCCACCACACCTACTGTAGGTGGCACTGGCTTAGGCTCCAGACTGTCATTATCGCTGCAAACACATGGTGAGCTTGTTGTTAGTTAGCTGAAGTTAACACTTTAAGATGATGACTTGAGTAATTCGTTTCTGCGTCTGCTTCAGACGCTGCACTTAACAGGAACTGTCACTAAAGCAAAAGCGACCAAGGTTCCTTTTTTGAGTAATGGCCACGGTTCCTCTCCGGAATTAAAATAGAGCAATGCATTCGACAACTTCGTGGATTTAGATATTAATTCAAGGCTACTTGTCTCTGTTTTCATAAACCGGCTTTCCTTTAGCTATCTTGACCTTCTTGGATTAGTGTGAATGTTCCATTCCACTGTGTTCTTCACACTTCCCTGTTTTAGGACTGAGGTGAGTGAGCTACAGTTCGTCATGATGCTTATTCGACTCTTTCAGCTCTCTTTGATGAGATAAAAAAAGATTTCCAGTCTGTGTGATTTATTTTTTTTGATTTGTTCTGAAAACTGGTTTGCATAAGTCTTTCCCATCTCACTTCCTTCTCCCACATGCTGTATTTTCTAACTAAACATATTTATATTTAATCCCGTGCCGTTTTAAAACCGTAATCTGTTGTTATTGCATTGTTAATGGGTTAATTTAATGTGCTATATAAAAGTGTTACTTACAGCTGACCTGTTGAAACAAACTATAGGGCCATCGGTAAAGTCTTAAGTAGGACAGTAGTATGTACTGATCAACCCGTCTGTGTCTGTGTCCTTGCATTGGAGCCCAGAGACAAAATAATCGAAAAATGTGTGTTTAATGCTTATTCAGTTTTTTATAATGGAATCTAATTGATCAAGTCTTCCCAAAATTATGGGAATTATAATTTATGTAATGACAATATTAAAAGAAGCCTAAAATTTCTGTATGCTTTGCATAAAGCCTGCATGACACATTTTTGCTTTTTCTTATTTAGGGGATTTAATTGGTCTAATTTTCCAAATAGCAAATACCATATTTTTGTGAAGCTCATATCAATGTATTCTGTTTTATATAAATATTGCTTGAAATTGCTACACTTGTTGTTTTGCTGTATGAATAGCAAAAGCGACACCATCAGCTTTGTCATTTTAACCAGTATAAAAGAGATAATTAGCATATAACAACCACATTTCCTATGAGTCAGTGGGTGGACTTTTGGCTCTCTAATCATCATAACAATTTGCTTAACTGCTTGAGGCACCATGGCAACTGGTTTTTGTTTTTCTCAGTCACCACAGCTGTAGGACAGTTCAGCTGGTCTTATTCAGGACTACAGGCTCAACCACAACTTGTATAGTCCCAGCCATTCAGCCACTAATCCTCACAGACATCTAGAAGTGACCATAAAATTACCATCATGCTGTGCCCTTCAACTGTAGCAGTGTTTCTATCTGTAGATCAGAGGGCTGTGGCCTCCTGTGACCCGGTGGCTGCCACGCTTTTGTGTTGCTGATCACTCACTGTGGATTATTCTACTCACTGTCAGTTCTGGTAGCAGTGGAGTTTTTTTTGTTTTGCAGCCTGACAACCAAAAGACAGCAGTCAGCATCATCTGCTATAAGTGCTATAAGTTTTTTGAAATAACACACATCAGATTTCATGAAACAGAAGCGGTCATACTCTCATATTACACTGTTCATAACGATTCAGCACCCACTGTTTGTTGTGTCTGTCCGTACTAAGCGCACTAACATCAAGCGACCGATCAAAGCTAAATGTGCTCTGCTGCGATTGAACTGGTGCAGCTCATTTCAGTAACTCTCAAAGACATTCACAACTAAAAGGCAGGCTTGCCTTCCTACCACTTTACGGGATTTTAATTTATTTTCAAGTGTAAATGATGTAGGAAGTTTTGGGACCTTTTCATTTATGTAATATGGTGGTGAGTTTTAATGCTCATGACAAAGTTTTATATTCTAGTTACTAAACATACAAATCATATGTAGGATTGATAAAACTGTTCCTTCTCTTTTCTTTTCAGAAACATGGCGTCCACAGTGACTTTAGAGGATGCCCTGTCCAATGTGGACCTGCTGGAGGAGCTTCCTCTCCCAGACCAGCAGCCATGCATCGAGCCCCTCCCCTCGTCGGTCATGTATCAGGTCAGTGCTGACTGATAGAGAACGGTGCTAATGTAGTAAGTAATCAGGATGGTTCTTAGCAGGCACAGAGGTTTGGACTAAATTGCAGATTTTACAATTTCTAATACCATTAGCAGACATCATGTGTTTACTTTTTGGATGATTTCTGTTGAGGGGGATAAGACTTGAAAAATGAGCATGTACTGCAATGATGGAGAATAAGGGAAACATAAATTAATCTATCTGGGCATTCAGTCATAGTAATACCAATTCACTTGTGTTTTACAAATAATAAGCAATAATATTAATAATAATAATAATAATAATAATAGCTGTTGCTGTAATTGCAATTTGAGTATACCTAACATCTGAACCTTTGGGTCAGCTATTGCTATACAAGCCTAATTCGATCTGTCATGTTTTATATCCACAGCCCAACTTCAACACCAACTTTGAGGACCGAAATGCCTTTGTTACCGGGATCGCCAGATACATTGAGCAGGCCACCGTCCACTCTAGCATGGTATGGAGAATTGCTTTATTATATTGTTAGTTCGGCGCAGCCTCACATTTGGTATGTGCTTGGTGAAGCCATAAATTGACCAGAATGGGGTCAAAGTCTTGTTAGAGTCTGTTTTGGGACTGGTTTGTTTCAGCAGAGCCTTGGTGTGGCGCAGAAGGCTCGCTGGGTCCAGGCCCTGAAGCTAATGACCTGGGGATGGAAGCCTCAGTCCAGCTTCTAACAGGAATAGTGGTTCTTTGTGCGTAATTAGTGAGGGGTAATTGCTGAGGGTCTGACTCAAACAGCACTTTGTACGGCAGCAGTGCTGGCTTCAAAGCACCGATGAACTTCCACTGAGAATAAATGACTTACAAAAGAAGCCACAGTACATGTTTTAAGCTTCTATGAACTTGATCTGAACTGGGTTTAGGTTTGTTATTACTATTTTTCTCATTATCTTAGAATGTGATGTTGGAGGAAGGGCAGGAGTACGCCATCATGCTTTACACCTGGAGGAGCTGCTCCCGTGCAATACCACAGGTAAGCACTGTGTTGGCGGTATCTGTCAGATATTTCAGCAAACAAGCTGTGTGTGGTTTATCTTGCTCTCTTCTTGCATTTATTTGTGTTTTCTTACTGTTTTTTCCTTAGGTTAAATGTAATGAACAGCCCAACAGAGTGGAGATTTATGAGAAGACTGTGGAGGTCCTGGAGCCAGAAGTGACCAAGCTGATGAATTTCATGTACTTCCAGGTAGATTTGTGTTCATAAACCAGCAGAAATTCACCTTCCTAAAGTAATGACAAAAAAACCTGACCCTTCCCCTCCCTCTTCTCTCTCACACAGCGCACAGCTATCGACCGTTTCTGTGGAGAGGTCCGCCGTCTCTGTCACGCTGAGCGCAGGAAGGACTTTGTCTCCGAGGCCTACCTGCTCACCCTCGGAAAGTTCATCAACATGTTTGCCGTGCTGGACGAATTGAAGAATATGAAATGCAGCGTCAAGAACGACCACTCTGCCTACAAACGGTAGAACACACAGTCGATTCCAGCAGCAGACACTAGATGGCGACATTAGTTAGTATCAGTGATCCTGAGTCCTTCTACACCAAATTCTGTCACATACAGAGATTTGACATTGCTTTTCACAATTTGCATGTCATGTCCCATGTGTCTTTCTTACGCAACTCTGTCAGTGAACCATTTGTGTTTAAAAACCTCTGGGATTTAATATTCTAATCTTGTGTTTCTTGCCTTGGCTCAGGGCTGCTCAGTTCCTTAGAAAGATGTCTGAACCCTCATCCATTCAGGAGTCACAGAACCTGTCCATGTTCCTGGCAAATCACAACAAGATTACTCAGGTTGGTGCATGTTTATGTTGCCAAAAACAAATATGGTTGCAACGTTGTTTGGAGTGTAAACGCTAAACAAGCACAGTAATTGAGTTCTTGGTATGCGTTCAGTCTCTGCAGCAGCAGCTCGAGGTGATCAATGGCTATGAAGAGTTGCTGGCTGACATTGTCAACCTGTGTGTTGATTATTATGAGAACAAGATGTACCTCACTCCCAGTGAGAAACACATGCTACTCAAAGTGAGTCAAACTTTGCTTTGCCTAAGCTACTTATTTTAAATAATTGATTGGAGCATTACCTGCATCCTATATATAAACACGGTTCTACTTCCTCAGGTAATGGGGTTTGGCTTGTACCTCATGGATGGAAACAGCAGCAACATCTACAAACTGGATGCCAAGAAGAGAATAAACCTCACAAAGATTGACAAGTTTTTCAAGGTATAGAGGGTTAATGGGTTAAATGCACTGTTAAGTACTCTAACATTAACATTAGATGTCAAGATCAAAACGTAAAGAAGCTTGTATTCAACATAAGCAAATCAATTAGCTGAGTAGAAGTCCTAGCTGGATGTTCTTGGTCAAACATATGACCAAAATGTGTCACATAACTAAAAAAAGGTTCAGTTAGGTTGACTACAATTTGTCACACAATTAGTAAAGATTATTATACTGACTTTTACCTTGATTCATAGTTTGCTTAGTAGAATTAAAGTCGGGATATTGGAGTAAATGCTCTTAGCGTGATGTTAGTTTTTGACAAAGACATCAACAGATCAAAGTATTTATTGGACAATAGATTAGCATGATGAAGAAATACAGCATGTTTTCTTGTAGATAAAATGTTTGGGTATTATTTGGGTTGTTTTTACAGCTCTACTGTATTTTTCACCATTCTTATATTTGATTTGCTTTTTCAGTGAGACTTAAGACAGAGACACATAAGATAGTAATGCAGCTCTGTCCATGTTTTCACAGCAACTCCAGGTGGTCCCTCTGTTCGGTGACATGCAGATTGAGTTGTCCCGCTACATCAAGACCAGTGCCCACTTTGAAGAGAACAAATCCAGGTGAGAGGAACAACCAGTTTTCCTTTTGTCCAGGATGTTAACAAGCCTGCTGCATGAAAACTAAACCAGGCATTAGACATAAGGTGAGAGTACATTTAAAGACATATGTGGATATGGATGAGACTTTTCTAACTAAAGTATGATATGATGTGAATATGCATCTTTCTGCTAAGCCTTCATATGAACCTAACTAAAGATATTTTCTAATCCACTTTGATTAACTAATATTAGAACGAGCAATGCTTAATTATTGCGGTTATCTTTTCCGATCTTGTCTCCTAGGTTTTTGTCTATTAGCCTTGGTTTGTTTTGTACAAAATCCACATCTTTGTAATCTTTGCCTCTCTTAATGTTTAGGTGGACCTGCACGTCTATATCCAGCAGCCCCCAGTACAACATCTGTGAACAGATGATTCAGATCCGCGAGGATCATATGTGCTTCATCTCGGAGCTGGCTCGCTATAGCAACAGTGAGGTTAGTCTGGAATTAAAGAGGTGCGCTGCTTGTTACGGGTTCTCATCAGCGAAGTGTAAAATTGTCTTTGAAGGAAGTACGTGCTGTTCAACTTCATGGCAGCTGGGAGCCAATTATGAGAGGAAGTGTACAGTACATTGCCTCCACCACCTGGCTGTTTAAACTTGCATCCTTTATCTGAGAGTGAGAGCTCTTTCTTGTGTTTTGAGTTTCTAATTCCCAGTGATGATGTAACAGGCTTTTGAGCAGATGTCTCACCCCAGTGGATTTTCAAGCGTCACAGTTTACTGTGGTTCAGATGGAAATGTAACTGACCAGCTTGTGAGTTTGAATGGCTGCTGTACCCAAGACAGAAATTTTTCAGTAACGACCACATGCATTGAGCTGGTGTCATTTCCTCCACAAAGAAGTGATCTTAAAGTGGTGCCAGGTCCACTCACCAGCCTGTGCACTGGATATGGAAGTGAAAGATGTGACTTTGTGCTCGCGTAGGTGGTAACTGGATCAGGGCGCCAGGAAGTCCAGAAGACAGATGCAGAGTACAGAAAGCTGTTTGACTTGGCCCTCCAGGGTATGCAGCTGCTCTCCCAGTGGAGTGCTCATGTCATGGAAGTGGTGAGGAAACTCAAAGCACAAAATACATATAACTCTTAGTTAAATAAATTAAATAAAGGATCTCATCATAACCACTGTGGTAGCGTTTTTATTTTTCTAAACGTTGTGACCTTCTCTTCAGTACTCCTGGAAGCTGGTGCACCCAACAGATAAGTATTCCAACAAGGAGTGCCCAGACAGCGCTGAAGAGTATGAGCGAGCCACCAGATACAACTACACAAGCGAGGAGAAGTTTGCTCTCGTAGAGGTCAGCTACGGCTTTGCCACGTACATAAAGTTTGTTCCTTTTACCTCCAGTAGTTTTGGCACTGATTGAATGCTCCTGCCAGGTCATGGCTATGATAAAGGGACTCCAGGTGCTGATGGGACGCATGGAGAGCGTGTTCAATCACGCAGTCCGTCACACCATCTACTCAGCACTGCAGGACTTCGCTCAAGTGACTCTGCGTGACCCGTTGCGGCAGGCCATCAAGAAAAAGAAAAATGTCATCCAGAGGTGTGGGTTTTATCATCATAATAAAAAAATGGCCTGTATTAAACGCCTATGAATTGACGCCTCATTGGAGCTTTGTTTGTTGTACCGTTCCAGCGTCCTCCAGGCCATTCGGAAGACCGTCTGTGATTGGGAGACGGGTCGGGAGCCTCACAACGACCCAGCTCTCCGTGGAGAGAAAGATCCCAAGAGTGGCTTTGACATCAAGGTGCCCCGCCGCGCCGTGGGGCCCTCCAGCACGCAGGTTGGTGACCCTCCTCCTCTTGTTATCCTTTCCCCACGCCTCCAAGGTCTTGCACACCGTGACCCAGCCTGCTGTTAGCCCATACTAATCAGGCCTGTGACGCGTCTGTAGCACATTAAATTTGAGCTCAGGTCTTCAGTGTGTCATGTCAGAGTTAATCAACTCTGGATGAGAGGGATAATACGAGACTCACGAGGTTTGAGGCTGCTCTGCCTCATAAACCCACCTGTTCTGTATTCTGTAGTGTTCTGTCTTACTTCACTTGACATTTAATGAGCCTTACTTTCTCTGCTTAAATCCATACATTTTAGTCCTGGACAGCATTCATCTGTGCAGTGAGGTTTACATACTACACATATTGTCATTGTTAAGATCTGTCCCTTCATTGCCTAAACCACCCAGATTTATCAGCTTAGTGTATAATTCCAGGAACTAATCTTTTGGTTTGTTTTTTTTATGTGCAGGACTAGAAAGCTCAGTGAGGCAATCATCGTTCGTGTTTACCTATCCTAAACGAGCAGGATCAGATCTTACTCTTTGAGTAGGATGTGAGACAGATTATGTGTTCAGAAGCGTTTGACTGTACTTGGGTAAACTCTAACTGTGTAAGAACACAGTGCCACAGCCTCTCATCTCTTGAACAGGGGTCACAGGAACACTTAAACACAAAGGAGGAGGATTCATGTTTGTAATTGGTGTAAATGCATATAATAAGTTTTTATTCTGGACCACATTGGAACTAACACGTATTAAAGCCACCCATATGTGTGTGTGTGTGTGTGTGTGTGTGTGTGTGTGCAGCTTTACATGGTGAGGACTATGCTGGAGTCTCTCATTGCTGATAAAAGTGGTTCTAAGAAGACTCTGCGCAGCAGTCTGGAGGGTCCCACCATCCTTGACATTGAGAAGTTTCACCGCGAGTCCTTCTTTTACACCCACCTGCTGAACTTCAGTGGTAATAAACAGGAGCGTACACATGAGAACACTTTGACTACTGAAAGAAAACCTGCTCCGTATGAGAACCAGCTTTGTCTTCCATGCAGAGACCTTGCAGCAGTGTTGTGACCTCTCGCAGCTGTGGTTCAGAGAGTTCTTCCTGGAGCTCACCATGGGTCGCAGGATCCAGTTTCCTATTGAGATGTCCATGCCATGGATACTAACTGACCACATTTTGGAGACCAAGGAAGCTTCCATGATGGAGTAAATATGACTTTTATGTTAAACATAACTCTTACACCTCTTATACATTACTTACTATAACCTTTCAGACTCAGTTTAGCTGTTGGTTCCTGGCAGCATTTCGTTAGCATTAGATTTTTGAAGTCTTCTAATTCATTAAGGCAGACGCCTGACTGTGAGACTTGACTGTGAGACTTGACTGGAGGCGTTACTGGCTGGGAACATTCAGCAATTGCAACTTCATTTTTTTTTTCAAGCGGGCGTGGACAAAATCCTTAACATTGAGATTAACCATGAATGTTTCATGTGTGTTTTTAAATCTTTGCTGAAGGATTATATTAATATGAGGCAGGTTTTACATAAGCCAGTAAGCATGTCAACTGGCAAGTGCTGTACGTAATTCTTCACGTTCACCCAAATTTTTGCAAATGTCTTTTTATTACCCATGTAGCTGTTAATAACAGAAACTAAATCATGGACTGCACCTTCTGTAGAAGCTGTGCAGTACATTTTAATTAAAGTCTAATTTAGATTTGCTGTTTTAGTTTTATATGGCCAACAGTTTGACACTGGATTGTATCTGTTGGGACTGATAGATTCTGTGCTGGTTCTACCTTCTGTCGTTTTTGTAACAAGTATTTCTAATGGCTGAGATTTGCTGAGACATCTCATCCACTCGCACAAATTCAAATAAAGACCAATGGGAATAAATGGTTTTTTTCTCACATCTTCCTCCAGGTATGTGCTGTATCCTCTGGATTTGTACAACGACAGCGCACACTATGCCCTGACCAAATTCAAGAAGCAGTTCCTTTACGATGAAATAGAGGCTGAGGTATGAGGATGCGCTTGATGATTTATATTCCAGCCAAACACAAACTTTATTATGTGATGAAGAATGTCGCCTTTCTAAATATAGTTTTATTGATGCTACTGCCACAAGCACATGTTTCGTATCTGTTTTCCTCATTATTCTCAGTTGCAGTCGTGCATCTTATAAGCTGTAATTTCACCGCTTTTCCAATTGTTATGTAACAGATTATATAAGTGCAACTGATGCAGTTACTAAAAGCTTTGTTAATCTGTATGTATGTGCAGATGGAGTTAGACAAAGTGATGACAGAGGAGGCGCAACAGCTGTCGCAAACAGAGCCGTGTCTAGAGAAGCGTTCCTAGCAGTTTATTTCAAAATCATCATTAAAGACAGAGTTAAAAATAAATATAAGTGGTAGAAAACACCAAGATCTAAACAAGTGACTGTCCTTGTCACTAAGCAATTGTGTGGAATGCACTACATTCCCTAGACATTGCAGATGTTATTTATTTAAATAAGGTATTTTATTAAGTTTCTTTGTTGTTGGTTGTAACAGAACCATAAAACATGCTTGTGAACATAAATGTTGATTGGAAACCGCTTCTTTTTACAGGTCAACTTGTGCTTTGACCAATTTGTCTACAAGCTGGCTGATCAGATATTTGCCCACTACAAGATTCTAGCAGGAAGGTAGGTGGTTTGTGTGGACCTTGGCCTCTGTTGTGTGTTGATCAGCTGCAGACTTAACAGCAGGTTACCAGCCACAATAGTTTACTCACTAAAGGTTTTATCACCAGCCAACCTTACAGTCTCTCTACAGCCCAAGTCAATCAGTAGGGACTGATACATGTCATAAATAGAGTGTGAACTGTTCAAATGGCCAATTTACACATCAGGTTGGGTAGCAAGTTAGACTGAACATATAATAAGCAGCTCAAAGTGATTCATAGACATTTTGGACAATTAACTATGAAAATAGTGAATAATGGTTTATTAAAGTTCCACTTTTTATAAGCAAAAAGATATAAAAGTCTTGAATCAGTTTGATCACCACTTGACAGTGCTTTGGATAATGCTAGACACTGAACTCTGCGGCGCCTAGATGCATCTTCTTTAAAATGCAACATCTAGCTGGAAGGGGCTGATGAGGAGGCATGTGAAATTAAAGAATAGTGACCTTTACCTTTCTTCAATCTTTTAGTCTTCTGCTTGACAAACGCTTGAGAACTGATTGCAAGAACCAGGGGGCCAATATTCCCTGGCCTGCTTCCAACCGTTACGAGACACTACTCAAACAACGCCACGTGCAGGTACTGCTGGATTCTGCCCTGTCTGCAGTGGCACTGTGGCTCTGTTACTAACGAGTTGTGAATCTCAGCTCCTAGGTCGATCCATTGACCTAAACAGACTCATCACTCAGAGGGTGTCTGCTGCACTTTACAAGTCTCTGGATCTGGCAATCAGTCGCTTCGAGAGTGAGGACCTCACCTCCATCATGGTAGAGTTTATATTTTCACTGTCCAAAGTTGAACTGGGAATATGAGAACACTGTTATAAGGTAACGCTGTGGACTTTTTAACCAGGAACTGGAAGGCCTTCTGGACATCAACCGTATGACGCACAAGCTCCTCAGCAAGTTCTTGACTCTGGACAGCTTGGACGCCATGTTCCGAGAAGCAAACCACAATGTGTCCGCTCCTTATGGCCGAATAACCCTGCACGTCTTCTGGGAGCTCAACTATGACTTCTTGCCCAACTACTGCTACAATGGCTCCACTAACAGGTAACAGCCATGCTGCTGCATTATATCCATGGTGAGACTCAGGAAAGAATCCACACATAACTTGTATCTGTGTGTTCAGGTTTGTACGCACCATCCTGGCCTTCTCACAGGAGTTCCAGAGGGACAGACCGCCCAATGCTCAACCCCAGTATCTGTATGGGTCAAAGGTCAGCACACTCTCCATCACCACTCACAGAGAAAGTGTGGTGCTTCCTCTACCTCTACTGAATCCCAATGGTTTAGCAAAACATTCATTATGTTAGCAAAACGCAGCTTATCTGGAGAACAAGTAAAAAAACACAAGGTGAGAGCACTGGGAATAAGTCCATCCTGTTTGAAGTGAAGTATTGATATGAGTGAGTTATACAGGCAGGCTAACTTTAGGCCTTTATGAAGCATTTTTTCTTCATTTTAGAGTAAAGTAATGTGGCGTCTGTGAAAACATTTAATTTATACTAAGCCCAATACACCAGTGGATAAAAATACATAGACTGGACGAAACAATGCTGTGGTGACCTCAATCCAGTTGATTCATGCCGGCTCAGTGCCAGACAGCTTAGCGAGTGTCCTCAGCTCATGGTCTTGGTTAATTATGTGGCCGGTGGTCTGCGACGAGAGGAGGGGGGGCTGCATGATGGCAGCATGTTTGCAGCTATCCTGGCTGGTGCTCCTGGGAGTGTACAGGTGTCGAGGTGCAGACATGTCCTGGAGGGTGGAGTTGGTCACCACTGGACATCCGTCGGTGGACTGGTTGGGGATGGAGCAGATAGTGTGGAGGCATCCCCACAGCAAAACGCCGGCGATGACCAGGAGTAAAATGCAGCAGGTCAGCCAGACGCCCATGGCCAGCTCCCAGCCGGCTCTGTCATGACCTTCACTGCTCTCACTCAGAGTGCTAAACACCTGGCACTGCTCCCGCACGGGATTGGCGGCCTGGCACGTCACGCACAAGAAGTACGCGGTCTGCGGGAGCAGGTTAGCCAGGTGCGTGCTGGTCTGGCTGACAGGGATTCGCTCCTCGTGCGTGAAGCTCTTGCGCTTGTAGCCCATAATCAAGCTGTTCCAGTTTGGGTCGTACATGACGCTGTAGAAGGTGTCGCGGCAGCTGGGGGACGGCGGCCAGCTCACTCTGGCTGAGGTGGAGGAGATGTTGTAGACTACAACTCCCATGATGGAGGGCTGCTTGTGAAGTTGGTTGGATTATGACTGGTGTGTTTTCCTGACGTCTGTCAGCCTTTGTGCAGTCACAGTGTAAAAGCAAACTGAAGGAGAGACAACATAAACACTGAATAAGCAGAAGCTGATGGTTGCGCTTATTTGTCGTCTGAACTGGCAAATTGTAACCATGAGAATAGCAGTTTGTTTGTGCTTGTTTGCCTTTGATAACAGCTTTGATCAGTAATTGGATCCCATGACCAAATAGCTTGTACATATAGGCTTAATAGAAAGCATTTCCTTCCTGTATCATGCTCACCGGCTACAATGTACACAACAAATCCTTCCTGGATTGAACAGTATCAAATCTCCTGCTTACCCACTCATCTGTCACCAAGACGGATAGTATCATGACATAATAAGCATTGTATGAAGGATTATCTGGGGACTAAGTGCATTGCTGGGGAGGAGGTAAGCTTATATACAGATGTTCAGCAAATGACATAATGTGAAAATGCTCCTCAGTGCTGTCTGTCACCTGATACAAGACAGGAGAAGCTGCTAACCTTCAACATACTCATACTACATACTACATTTTATTCAATTTGTAAAATGAGTGCATATTTTTTGATATTACAGCACAACCATGTATCAAACTGTGGTGAAATAATTTTATTAGCATTCATTTTAATTCAAGTCATTGAAATGCACATCTAGTTTTCCACTAAGGCATAGTGGCTATGCACTTTAATAGTTGTGTTGTTTTTGCTTATTAATCCCACATTTCCGAGTGAGGGATCTAACTGAGCTATCATAAAAGATAGACCGACACAGATAATCTCACTTAAAACGGTAGGCGTGGAAGTCACTTTATTATGGTTTTAATACTGATTCACCATTTTTAATTTGACTCAATAAATCTGACATTACGTATTTTTTCTGTTGCATCAGCTGTAACCCATACATGTAGCAACATGTTAATGATGCATGTTCATGATGGGGATAACTTACCTAGGAAACGGCTCCAGCACATGTTGAGCAAATCAATCTGTGGAGCCTCAGGTATCGTTCCGTATTATCCTCTGCTCCGGCATAATAACATCTATTCCACTGTCACTATACGAGGAGCTCCGATGCCGGTGCTGCTGTGTAGATTTTCAACCTCAGGAGTGGCAGACTGGTGGTGCGTTCTCGACTCCACCGTCGCCACAGTAGTGGGAGTGTAGAGCTGGATTAGATTGACATCAGCTTCAACTCTGCCGACGGGGGGGAGAGGGAGCTGAAAATCTGAATCTGAAATCTGTTGCAGCGGATGTTGGAAACGAGCAGTCGAATGGGTCGCGTTATTGATTGTGCTTACAAGTTGCTTTGAATTCAGCAGAATAATTTATCAAGACACGTCATGTCGATGTTGTTTTACTTTCACAAATATATGCAGCTTCTGGAACTAGCAGCAGGATGGTCGTTGGGTCTGTCCATCTGTTCCAGTCTGTCATCCGCTGACCAGATTGTCATTAAAGCTGCTGTGTAAACTCGTGGTCCCCAGATGATGATTCCTTGTGCTGATAATGATCCCCTGGCAGTGCAGTTCTCATCAAGCTGATATTTCAGCATGCAAATATATCAAAGTCTGAGGGACAGATTGACGAGTCCTTTGACACTAATGGGGGCAACGTTGAGCCTCTTATTACTGCGGTTCACATTCAAATGTCCGAATGATTTACATGAATAAATGACTTCAAAGTACGAATGACGGTAACTGAGCCTCTCTTTATTCCATTTATACATCTTCTATTCAACCTCCCAATGTTAGTGATCAATCAAATAGTCACAGCCTGACTCTAACATGTTCACTTACTCTTCTGAATGTAGACGTTGAACCAGGCGTACAGCAGCATATTTGGCGCCTACAGGAACTTCCTGGGTCCCCCACACGTCAAGGTCATGTGCAGACTGCTGGGCTATCAAGGCATCGCTGTGGTGATGGAGGAACTACTGAAGGTTGTCAAAAGCCTGGTGAGTTGGACAGTAAGCGCTGATGGTGTGTGGCAGGCATGAGTACATCCCTGGAACTTCCTGCTGTTAAAGGATAATGGGGCAGTTGTCTTTTGCTGATGTTCCGATTGGACCAAAACCAATATGAGCTCATTTCTTTGATCCAGTGTATAAGCTGCTGTTTCATCTTCCACCTTTCTGCTTTAGCTTCAGGGAACCATAATGCAGTATGTGAAGACCCTTATGGAGGTGATGCCCAAGATCTGCAGACTACCTCGCCATGAATACGGCTCACCAGGTACTCCCACTGTGATACAACCCTGGAACCTGATGCATTCAAATCAACAGAAATGTTCACACTTCAGAGCTGCATTTATGGTTGTGACATATAGGATATAAAACGCTCTTAGCCGTGACATTGAACCCCACTTATTAATCATCTCGTCATATGCTTATAGGCTAGTTGTCCCCAACCCCGGGCCATAGTTCGGTACCGTTCCTGCTAATAAAGCTGCATACACAGTGGAGTCACGTTTATCATTATATTTAGACAATACCAGTATTTCTGCCGGTTGTGTCATTTTAACCGTAAAGACCAGTTCATGTAATTGTTGTGACATTAAACACATATGTGGCGCAAAATAGGTTGTGGACTGCTGCTTTAGATGTCTGGTTAGTTGTGAGTGAGGGGCCTGTAGGCATGGTAAGTGGTTCAGGACTATTAAACTGTGTGACAGATGTGAATGCAAATGAGAGATGAGATAAACGAGTTTTTTTCTCAGGTATCCTGGAGTTCTTTCACCACCAGCTCAAGGACATTGTTGAGTATGCTGAGCTGAAGACAGTGTGTTTCCAGAACCTGCGGGAAGTGGGCAACGCCATGCTGTTCTGTCTGCTGAGCGAGCAGAGCCTGGTGAGCGTCATTTTAAATGTGTTTTCAATATGCACGTCCACATCGGGGCTCGGACTCTCACTGTGTGCCTTTTTCAGTCCCAGGAAGAAGTCTGCGATTTGCTTCACGCTGCACCTTTCCAGAACATCCTTCCCAGAGTCCACGTCAAAGGTAAACACAGGCCCGTTGAGCTGAAAGCATCCAGAGTGTTGCATTTAAACACATGCACAGAGGCAGGAAGGCTATACAACCAAAGTGTCAAGATTGTCTGTTGTGGAAACATACTCGCATTGTGACCTGGTGTTTCTTTTTTTTAACACTGGCGTGAGCAGCTCTGCTATAGCGTAATGGTATTTTCATTATTGTCACCCAAGAACCACTCTGCTGTGAATACAGTGCTGTTTCCTGTCACTTTGAGTTTTTGATACAGTAATGTTCTGTAAAATAAATCTTTGGTGATTTGCAAAAGATTTCTCAGTCTGTTCTGGATTGATAGAATGCTTTCAACAGGAGATAGTAACTTGTTTCTTGTGTGTATTGAGATGGGATTTGTTGTCTGTTTAAAAAAACTTGTCAGATCAGACTTGGTGATATTTTATTCTTGCCTCACTGTGTAGAGGGAGAACGTCTGGATGCCAAGATGAAGCGCTTGGAAGCCAAGTACACAGCGCTACATATGGTTCCGCTGATAGAGCGGCTTGGCACCCCACAGGTACCGGAGCCAAGAATGCCTTGAAATATAAATATCACACTTCCACTTCACAGATCCATTGTAAATTGTAAATCCTACAACATGTCTCTTCTGTTTTTAGCAAATTGCCATTGCTCGCGAGGGCGACCTTCTGACCAAAGAGAGGCTGTGCTGCGGTCTGTCCATGTTCGAGGTCATCCTCGCACGCGTACGCGGGTTCTTGGACGACCCCATCTGGCGTGGACCGCTGCCCAGCAACGGCGTGATGCACGTGGATGAGTGCGTGGAGTTCCATCGTCTCTGGAGTGCCATGCAGTTCGTGTACTGCATCCCTGTGGGAGCCCATGAGTTCACAGTGGAGTGAGTGCAACAAACCTGTATCGCAACCTCATGCAATCTTTAAATTGATCTTGGCTCATGCACCCGATTCCCGTGTTTCAGGCAGTGCTTTGGCGACGGCCTCCACTGGGCTGGCTGCATGATCATAGCCCTCCTGGGACAACAGAGACGCTTCGACATTCTGGACTTCAGTTATCACCTTCTAAAGGTGCAGAAACATGATGGCAAAGATGAGATCATCAAGAGCGTGGTGAGTTATAGGAAAAGATACCTCAAAAGCAGCAGTGTATCACATAATGGGCTCTATGTGTCATAGAGTGAATGACTTGTCAGAGAGACGTTCTTTTTCTAGATTATGGGCTAAAGTTTATACGTCACAAATATTTTCTTCTTCCCTTCAGCCACTGAAGAAAATGGTCGACAGAATTCGGAAATTCCAGGTCCTCAACGATGAGATTTTTGCCATCCTGAACAAGTACCTGAAGTCTGGAGATGGAGAGAACATGCCTGTGGAACACGTCCGATGCTTCCAGCCACCAATACACCAGTCCCTTGCCAGCAGCTGAGATGCTCCTGCTGCCGCTGTTGAGACTTTGGACCAGCGTGAAATTTCAAACACTGTCAGCATTACCAGAGTATCTACAATGATTCCTCCTCATTTACTTTAGGTCTTTAGTAACAAAGGACAATTAAATGTAAGGATGTTGGGTCACACATTTGTCAATTATTTCTTGTATTCACTTGTGCCTTATCAAAAATGAAATGATTATACCCTTTTTTTGGATAAACTATTTGTGGTTTTATACTTGCAGGAAGTAATAGATCAGGAAGGGGAAATCGGTTTTATGAGATGAATATTTAAGGGTTTGCAGTGCTAGAATATTATGGGTGAACAATAACCTATTTTAAATGGAGGTGAAAGTTAATTTTGTATTTTCATTGTTGCTGAACGAGCATGCTAAACATTTTAAAAGTAACAAAGTTTATACGCATGTTATGCATTTATTCACTGCCTTGTGTTTCAAATGTTTTAATCATTTTAAGTCAATAAATACGTAACAAATCTGATATGCCATCTCGGGAGCTTTTCATGTAAACACAACCAAAAAAAAAGTTCAAAATGATTTCCAACAGAAATTATTTTCAAGTATTATGAAACTCAAATTATAGTCATCATCTAGAGTTTTTCTTCAAAATGTAGTCATTTTCATCAGGACCTCCCAGAATATATCTCTCTATATATATTAAAAGTTTTTTTTGATTTATAGAAAGTCAGTCAGTGCATGGATATGCTTGTACATATAACAAATCATTTCTTTAAAAAATATTTACACCGCTACAGAGGAATGAAATCATGTTCTAATTGTATCTGAATATGAGCAGGTCATATTCTGAGAAAAGTAAGGCAAATCAAAATGCTCCATACAATCCACTGGTCTGTCTAAGTTGACCCTCCCCCCAACAGCTGATTGTCTTATTTTTATACACCATGTCTACAACAACGCTAGTCACTCAGTAAGGACCTGGAGTGTCCTTAATGATCCAGTGAGGACATCATTGCCCCATTTCTTCTTGAGATGCTGTCAAAAGGCAAACCTATTTCTCTGTCCTCCATGTTTGCTGTAGACTCCTCAGTATTTAGCAGTTCATAGGAGCTGTGGGAGGCCATGCCATTGGCTGCGGGAAAGGTCCTTTCTTCCTTCCTAATAGACACAGCAAGAGTAGCCAAGCTAACATTAATGTCTTTGAAGGCGTGGAGAAGGAAGATTCCCACGATGATTGTGAGAAAGCCACTGAGGGTTCCGATCACGTCGTCTGTGCCCATGTGCTCCCATTCCTTGAAAAGAATGGCTGAGCATGTGAGCACTGATGTGGTGAAGAATACGTAGTAAATGGGAGTCACCAATGAGGTGTTGAATATGTCCAGAGCCTTGTTCAGGTAGTTGATCTGCGTGCTCACACAGGCCACCAGAGCCAGAAGCAGGAACCAGGCCAGAGGGTTTCTTAGGACACTTTTCCCTGCAATTAGTTCCTTTATGGCAATGCCTAGTCCTTTGACACAGGACACTGATAATGCCCCAATTACTGAGCAGATAGTGATGTAGACAAGGATGTTGGTCTGACCATGACGAGGACCCACAACAAATATGAAGATAAGGGCCACAATGATGACAAGTGTAGCAAATACGAGAAAACCTGGATAAAAAGAAAAAGGGCTTTTATTACTCGCTTCATAACTGGAAAAGGGTAATCGACAATGTCAAAAATATTGTTCTGCCATACTATGATGTATTGTGCTTCACACATGACAGCATATTTTCCCCCCTTACCTGGGTCGACCAGTTTCTTGGCCATGTGCTCCAGGCTGTTGATCTCTTCCTCTTGTGGGGCGTGAATCACCATGGTGGTGGAGCCCAGGATACTGAGCAGACAGCCAAGCTTCCCGTGCAGGTTTAACCGCTCTGTCAGGAAGTATGAAGACAGCACGGCGCTGCAAAGGCATATTTAGAGTCAGTCACAGTGACTCTGTGCCACAAATCTCGTCACAAACAAACGGGAGTGGCCAGTGTAGACAAAAATCAATTGTCCAGTTAATGCAGTGGGTCATTTGTACCTGACAAGCACGCTGAGGGCTCCCAGTGGGGTGACCAGCGTTGCAGGAGCAAAGGCATATGCTGCAAAGTTGGCTGCTTCACCAGCTCCCACTAGAAAACATTAAAATATAGAAATGTATATATAATGTAATGAAGGCACAAAGACAAAGACCTGCTCTCTGTGGTTTACCATGTGTTGCAATGATATAAACAAAGCAAGGACAACAACAACAAACTTGCTTTGAAGCTAGGTAAAAAAGTTTCATTACACATTTGAATTATTAGTGTCCTCACTTACTGGATAGTAAACCAGCCCACCATAGCCATTCTTTCAAATATGCATGACCACCCTGGCCTGAAGAGCAAGACAAACAGAACACAACATTTTAATAAACGCACGCAGATGAGCAAAATCTAAATCATGTAATCCTGACAACACTTCAGGCTGATACATTTGATTGAAGGTCATATTAATGATTACTAAGTATTTAAAGAGTGCTGCTGACTCTCAAACACCCTACCCACCTTAGCACATCCAGGCATGCCTGTAATGTAACCAAGCCATCATCAGACTCCACTGGTTTGACTTCTTAGCCGAGTTTCAGTATTACATCACTAAATCAGGGAGTGTCACAACTCAGGTGACTTAGCAGGACGATTTGTGTTGTAAGGTTAATGTCATTTTAACGTCATTTATTCATAACTGACAACTCATTCCTATGTGTTTATGTGTTAGGTTCACTAAAATGTGCAACAGACACATGTTACCTACCGGCTCGCATAGATCCTTTCCGTGCCAGCCTAAGAAGTCCTTTCTTCTTGAGAATAAAACTCCCTCCGATGAATATGCTGGAACTGATGGCCAGTCCCAGACCAATGTAAAAATCATACTTCCCCTTGTCTTGACCCATAGTGAGGCTGGTTGAGTTGTTGCCCTCGGTCACATTTACTACCAAACAATGCAGATGATGACCAAAAGTACAATTCTGGCCAGTCCAGACACCTGAGAGCAGAGGGCAAGGAAGACAAGACAAGGCAAGACATCAATAAGCTGCTGTGGGAAAGTGATCTGTCCAGCGTCATTAGTAAACCAGTGACATACCGTTTCCACAGGAGACATTACAAACTGGATCGTAACTTGGTTTGTGGGGATAATCCATCAAAGTAACCGCTTGTTAAGCACTAACTAGCTTTAGTGCGCGCTGGTCCCGCACAGAAACACAGAGGAACTGTGGAGCAGCCTATCGGTTGTTCGGTTGTAGCAATACAAAACACCTTTGTCCCTCAAGCAGGATTCAGGAACTGACACACCACTGAGGGCAATGTTAACCTGGACACGCTAGGTGTAGCCAGCTAACCAAGCTAGAGGTCATCCAGAAACAGGTTTGGTGGGTTCATTACCTGGTTCGTATCTGTCACCACAACGTTGTACACTGTTTAAGGGAGCAGTCACGTTCAGATCACAAGTGCCGTTCAACTGTAGGTGGATTAGCTTAGCTGCAGGCGCGCGGCGGCTAGCTAGTTGGCTAACGACGGCAGTTAGCACGAGCGAAGAGTTGCGTTAGGGTTAACGCGAGAGTTAAATACCTGTCCAAAGTTGCCCGGTCCCCCTCAGCGACGAGTCAGCGGGAGCAGCGGGCGTTGGCTAATAGACAGCCCTCTGCGCCGCTCTGTGACCAGCCATCACTTACTCTCGCCTCGCTCCAGCAGCAGAGATACCACTTGGCTTGACTGCCGCACCGCGAGGTTCTTCTTCGGCTCGTCACCGCAGACGCGTGCGCGCCCCCCGCAGGCCGACCGAGGAAACACACTGCAAATCAACCAAGCTGGCACTCACCTTTAAGTCAATAACAGTAATTCAGTACAATGTAAGTTCAAAGTGAATCAGTTTCATGACAAAACTGTCTTAGATTTTACACAGTACAGTTAATAGATTAGGTTAGATGAAACCTTTTAATCCCACCATGGGGAAATTCTGTTGCTTTCAGCAGCAACTAGGCTTTGAGAGAGATAGTAGACAAAAACAGGATACAACAGAATAGACAGACGTGTTGACTGTGTATGAAAAAAATAAACAGCTAAAGCTTTAAAATAACAAGTAATCTTTAAGTAAAGGGTTTAAGAGGTAACATGGGGCATGCAGCAAAATTTATGGGTGGCAGATGGACGGTTGATGAGGTATTGCACGTCTTCAGTTACACACAATGTTAAAGGAGAGATATTGCAAATCGATATTTGATGATGTGGATGACATTGTGAGTTACACAACAACAACTAATTGAATGGACACACTGTGAAGGTACATATTGTGTCACTGCAGTGCTGTATTGTACAGTCACATGGCTGTGGGGAAGAATGACCTGCGTCAGAGCTCCTTCCTGCACTCTGGGTGTAACAGTCTGGTGCTAAAGGAGCTGCTCAGAGCCTCTACAGTGTGGTGCAGGGGAGCCAGCACAAAACTCCATACAGGACTACTGAGGCCACAGTCTCAACGTCTGAGCCCTGGATGTTCACCAGTGTTTGTGGTGGAGGGGACCTTCTGAAGTCCAGAACGAGCTCTTTTCAGGATCAGGTGATTACACTCACACCAGTTCACAAAGTCAGAGATGACCCCCCTGTACTCCTGCTCATTCGCTCCCCGATGCACATCCAACAATGGCGGTGTCATCAGAAAACTTCTGTAGGTAACAGTGGTGGGAGTTGTATTTGAAGTTCAGTGTGTAACATTGTGAACACAGTACACATAAAATTAACTATATATTAGCAAAGGAATGGGAAAAGTCTTAAAAGTCTTAAATTGACATTCCAATGTGGCTTCACCATTTTTCTATTCTTTATTAATTCCTTTAAGGATTACCGTCAAAGCAAAACAAAAAAAAAATTTTGGAACTATTGAAATCTCTGCCAAGAACAGCACAGCAGTTTCAAGTTTGGCTCAGCCTGCCAAGTCAATACACAGCTCTTTTAACCCATTTATAAATGCATTTAACTGAAGAAATGTGTAGCATAGTTATAATGTCAATAAATAATGCATAAGTCAAATAAAATTTTTATTACACTTATTAAACAATCAGCCACTGAGTCAAAGTCCACATTTGAGGTATCAGCATTACAAATAACTCTATTAGAAAAAAAACATTCTGCATTTGGAATTAGACTGAATAATTAATAGGCACACTGAATAAAATATACTGCAGCTCTGACCATTTAAACTGAAATTATTACAGTACATATAGTATAAACACTGTGTTTATTAGAAATGATAGACGATATAAGACATCTCTGTCAGTCTGTCTTTTCCTCTGCCTCCTTCTTCTTCCAAATAATCAAAGCTTCTTGAGAAATGCGGAGTAAAACAACCCCGACACACACTGTTGCAAAACCACAAAGCATGGCAAGGCTGTCTGTTATAGTTAAAGCAGTCCACTCCTTGAAGAGAAGAGCAGAAGCAAGAATCACAGTTGATGTGAAGGTCACATAGTAGAGGGCTTCAAACATGTTGGAGGTGAAACACTCCAGGGCCTTATTGATGAAGAAGAACTGTGTCAGAATACTGACGGCCAGCGTCCCCAGCAAGCCCAGGAAGAGGGTCCGAGCTCTGCTGCCCGACGGCCCATCATCAAACACCTCCTGTCCCACCAGGCCGAGTCCTTTGCTGCTCGGAACTGTGAAGCTTCCCAACAGGGAGCATATGGCGACGTACACCATGATGTTGGATGAGCCGTGAACTGGTGCCACCCACACAATGAGCGCAAACAGCAGCACCACCACAAGCAAAGCATATGTTTGAAACACTGCAGGACGAGAAGGGCATTTTAGTGAGATCTTTTATAATTCTACTATGCTGTATAGTATAATAGTATTGTAGATAGTTATTGTCACTTTTTAATTTACTCATTTGACTTAAATGTGTACTGCAAAGCACAATTTGAAGGCAAAAGATCTTTAAACATTACCTGGGTCCAGTAGCCTTTCCTCAAGCTCCAGTCTGGACGTCACTGCCTGTGCTTTAGGCGTATGGATGATGAGCACAACAGAGCCACAGCAACACAAAACACACCCCAGCTTCCCCAGAATATTTAAATGCTCCTTCAGGACCCAAGTAGCCAACACTGCCCTGCATCACAGAAACAGTGGGTGGGTGTGTAAGACTGTGGAGATCAATGGACTTACTGGTGATGGAAATGCTTATCTCTGAGATAAGGACAAACCCTACTGTTATAATTTTATAGCTAACAAAATGACACAACCATTACCCTCATTTGTTTAGACTCACTTTGTTTGTGACCTTTGCATGGACTAATTTTACAACACGCAAATGTAAAAAGTTAGTTAGTTGGACAGCTACAGTGTTCAGTTACAACAAACTACATCAAAACTTAAAGTTTAAAAGGGAAAATTCTATTTTGTTCTTACCCAAATAACACTCCAAGTGCTCCTAGTGGTGTGACTATCACAGCAGGGGCCGCATTGTACGCCAGGAAATTACCAATTTGGCCAACAATCACTTACAAAATGTATAAACAGGCGTGTTATAACATTTAGCGTTAAAACCTATTAGACACAACTCAGAATGTAAGGTAAAAATAAGTGCGTCGGAGTCTATAGGTGGCGCTATACTCACTGGCCATTGTTCCACTCCACCACACCACATCTCTAAGGTACGACACTCCTAGAGGAAACACCGTGATTTACACAACTTGATGGTGTCATTTAATGTCGCACTACTGTGTATTCTTGAATGAACCGCCATGTCATCTTATCTGAGCTTTACCTCTGTCGCGAGAGCGCAATATTCCCTTTTTCTGAAGCACAAATGTCGACCCATTGATAAAACTTGATATTACGGCTATGACTATTCCAGAAACTGGAAGTGGAGCAGCGCTTGTTCCAGAGACAAAAGTCATGACAACTGCACAATATCAGTGTCTGACTTCCTGGTTTGTGTAGGAGAGGAGCCACTGCGCATGTGCAGCTCATCCAGCTCCCATCTGTACTGTCCACTTCTTTGAAGCGCTCATCAAATACAGTAACATCGGATATGTTAACTTTAGCTAATGTTTCTTATTTTATCAAGTCAGTCATCCCAATCAATGAAGTAAAACATCTAGTCTATCCACCTATTTTTAAACAAGAATATATGGAAAATAGACTTGCCTTAAATGTTTTTTTTCTTAAACGCTCATTTGAACCAGTCTCCATCATTTCTACTGGATTTAATTATTAAGTGACAAACACAATATGTGACACTGACACTGCCTCCTCTTTAGCAGCGTCACATCGCCCCCTTGCGGACATAGTGCATTATCCCAGGCCGACCCCGCCTATCCTATGTCCCGCCCGTATGTGCTCCTAAAGGAGCGTATATTTTGTTACATCGGGCAGTACGAGCGAGTGGATACTAGATGACATCACTGGAAGCCATGTCTCAGCGGGCTGTCAGTGGGACATAACAAGCGCTGCGGGCACCCGAGTTGCTGCTACGTAATCTATTTCAATGCCTCGTGCCCTAGTGCACGACCTGCCAATCAAGTCCATTATGAACGTCTTGTTTGCAGCCGAGAAGCTGAAGAGACGAGAATAGCTCGGGAAGCGACTGCAGGTAATTTGTTGTCCAAATGGTCGTAATGGTCGTGGTGGCGGCTCTAAACGAGGCATCCAGTGTCAGTGTCACGTCTCGGTAGCTTGTACGTCGTCACTTGGTTGACAAGAGCTGCTGTAGCGTTAGCTTAGCTAGCTTACGCTCTGTTAGTTCTAGGCTAGCTGTCTAGTGAGCTAAGCATTTAGCATTAGCCTCAAAGCTTATGTGAACATTACCCAGTGTTGGGTGTCACGTTAATAGCGTATTGATGCGGTGTCACCGTGGGCTATAATCGGCTGCAGCCGTGTTTTTTTGTATATGATATAACTAAAATTACGCCCCTGAATCAAGGTGAACACATACGATGCCCTTGCTAGCGTTTAAATGCTAAGATAGTCTCCTCCCGTCTCATGTAACGTTATATATTTATATATATATGTGTGTGTGTGTATGTATGTATGTATATATATATCTTTGGCCATAAAACCTTTATCCATTGCACAACTTATATAGGTCAACATTGTTTGTGTCATTACGTTTTATACAAGAGATCCCAAACTGCGGTCCTGGAGGGCCGGCTCCCTGCTGCTTTTCCAACTCAACCTGCTGATCACCTTGAATAGGTGTTTCGATTGGCTCATCCAGCTGTTTATTGACTTAATACACCTGATTAAGGTGATCAGCAGGCTCCTGGGGAGAGTTGGGGAATCAGCAAGGGGCTGGTTTGAGTTTGACACCCCTGTTTTACACAATACATCTATATATGTACATATATTTCAGTCCTTATACAATATATATTCAGTTTCAGGCTAAACCAGGGTTTTCCTTGACCTTACTTTGGTTGAAACATTTTTTTAAAACACTGAAACCTAAAGACCTGTATCCTGAATACATGAGTAATTTCTGTGTAAGCTGAGGAACTGATGTTGAGTGTTGTCGATATTTGGATTATATTTATGTTGGTGGTTTTGATTGTGTATTCCAAGAAACTAAACCCTTACTGATTTACAGGGCTTTTACCATCAAATCTCAAGCTTGTTGCCAAGTTTGTTGCCGTTGTTAGTTTGTAACATTTCTTTATATGATTTATTCTTCTTCTTTTGCAGGTTGGCTGCATTTGCAGCCAGGAGAGGAGAGGGGAAGATGCCTTCTTCATCCTTTACCCTCGATGCTCAGCTGAGATTTCATGACAAATGGCTGAAGATAGACTTGCAGGTATGCTTACTGTACTCAGTTGAAGGTGAAAGCTACTGACGACAAATTGAGAGGACTGCACAACATTTAGTGGGCTTGGTCTGTAGTAAAAATCAGTTTGACAGTTCTCGTTTTTAACATAGTGCTTGAATGTAGTTTTAGTTTTTTTTTTGAAGTTCATGTTTATTCAAAGTGTGTTAGATCTTTGTCAAGATGCACTTCAAAGTTCCAAAAGTGGTTCTGTGATGCCATCTTGTCAAATCCAGTTACAAAAAACTGCTTTTTTTTAACATGACCAGCAAAAAGAAAAGAAGTGAATGACAGGGGGCTTTATTTGTTCTACTCGTCTGCAGACGGAATATAGATGATGCAGCACATATGATTATTGCTTTTTGTCTAGCATGTAACACTAAAAGTTTTTGTTGTGAAAACACCCTTGTGTTCTTACTAGTTACTGATAATGTATTGGATGAATATGAAGACTAATCAAGAGGAAACTGCCGTTTTAGTTTGCTTTCTGTCTATAAACATTTGATATTAGTTATACTTTTAGGCTATCGAGTGCATATTTTCTTGTCACAAATCAAGTAAATAAAAAAAATTTTGCCTAGTACAAATAATTACAATTTAAAGATGAATTAAGTCTAACCAAAACATGCATCCACTTAATTACTTTAAGTATTTTAAGCAGTAGCAGTGTTTTATAAACTGGATCTGCTTTTAATTTCTGTACTAGAACATCAAAATAAGTTGTGATCATTTCTCAAAGTCAAATCTTTTAATAGTAACCTCTTGTCATGGACAAACTAAACATACAAATTGCTATTAATAATTTAGTGCTTTAACTTTGATAAGCGATTGATTTTCTAGTTCTTCTTACTTCCCTTGGCAGCGAGCCTTTTCTCCAGAGGGACTGAGTGAGATGTGGAATGAAATGGTCAAAGATGAAGAGATAACATTCGGTGGAGAAGAATCAGCTCACCCAGGTATAACTTTTAGAGAGTGCAGCATTCATTCATTCTGTGTTTCTGACAGATTTACACATCTGACATTTGTCAAATGTTTCATGGGCCAGTTATACACCCATACAATTTGTGAGCCACACACCAAAGTTGTGTTATATAGAAGAAATAAAATTAAGGTTAATCCAAATTTTGTTTTTTAAATCTATTTTAGAGGACTGCACCGACTGCTTCGGAGCTCAGAAGAAGGATGAACCCAATGATAAAGAAAAAAAGGAAGAGGAGGAGACATCGTCATCCGTACATCACTCCATAATTGAGACCTGGGACTGGGGACGACAACCAGGTGATTAAGGTGTTTCCGGTTATTTGGGTGATGCTAAAATCGTGTCTCAAGCTGCTGTTGTTGCTCTTGTTATTCAATGTGCTTCCGTTTCCCAGAAGGATAATTCTTAGCATGATGACACCACATGGTTTCCCAACACCTAAATGTCGGCTAGAAATAGTGATACTGACCATTTCAACATAAGTCTTACATCTCTGTTTATCATCTACATGTCCATCTGCTGATGTCCACATGTTGTGCTGGCATGTGAGGTGTGGAAACTGAAATAACAACTTGTAGTCCGCAGGTCTGAGTGGTTATTTTTACCCCACTGGTGTATAATATTGGTAGGTGTTATAATGCGCTGCAAAATGCCAAAGTGTCTCTTCCCCAGCTTGTGTTTACTGGGGGGACTGGGTGGAACTGTGTTATGGTGCAGGGAGATAAGCGTTAGGTGGGTGGGGTGGTTTTCATTCCTAGTGAGTTCATGCTTCCCTCTTATTTTATTGACTGGACCGTGACTTCAAAGTGATTTGATCGTACTGTGATTGTAACCGGATCACTGCATAGACGAGTGATCTGTCATTGATGCTTACAGTTCACGCAGCCCAGCAAACATCCTGCTTTTCCACTGAGTGGCCACATATCTAGGGCATGTTGACGTGTGCAGTTACAAACTGATAAACACGTTTGTTAGGTTTTTTTAAATCAGGCATAACACATGAGATTTTAAACGTCCTTGTTTCACTTCTCTCGTTCCTGTAGTTTCTATAAATAATTAATTGACCTCATGTTTCTGATGATTTAGTTAATATAAAGTTAATGTCTGGTCATGGGTTATATATGATAAATAGTAAGCCTTTGTCTGACAGGAATCCAAATCTGTCCTGACAGCCGGGCACAGCTGACTGTAATGTGGCTCATACAACCTGAGGCTAGTCTGGCTTACATAAAGCTTAAGTGGATTTCAGACCTGCTATTTTGACCCAACTTGTCTTCCCTACAGCACTGCTGTACAGTCGCACAGTAATGCTTTATTTATCGAGCCAGCTAACAACAAAGGATTGTTTCTTTGGGATGAAGGCCAGTGGGAGAATATTTTAAATCTTGCAAATAAATGTTTCATATTAACGAGTACAAGTGGTAGCTTAAGGATATTCGTTTGATCCAGCCTGGGGGCTAATGAAGACCAGTGGGTGACTGGTGTGTTATTGCTCATTACAGTGCAGTGTAATAAGAAGAAACACACACACAATAAAATGCAGCAATATTCCATCCTAACAAAATAGAATGTACTTGTGCTTCATATTTATATTTGCCCTGTATCAGTCAATGTTAAGTTGTTTGAAAAATCTAAATGTGAATAAATGTTGTCTCTTGTTTTATTGCTGTTAATTGTTGACTATATGTCTCCGATTAACAGTGGACTAACACCGTAGGTTTGAGCAGTTTTTATCATGTTTCTGTTTTTATTGCTGCTTTTGTAGATGAGAATGAGTTGAAGGACTGCTTGATGGTCCTAGTAGATGACCAGCAGAAGCTTTCAGCACAGATGGCTAAAAGCACATTGTCTGCTCAACGCCTGCGCCAGCGCCTTGTCATCCTGGAGCGCTACCACATCTCTCTGAGCCACAGCATGATGGAGGAGAAGTATAAATTCCGCTGGAAGACACCACCAAGCCCTCCACTGCCTGCTGCTGACAACAAGAGGTAAGGAAAGATTGTTGCATATTGGCTTGTTGGATCATCGCTTGGCACAATTTTACTCAGTGACCCTGACCTTGTTATCAGGAAATGGTTGAAGAGGTTTACCTACAGGGATACGTCCCAAAGATGTAAAGAAGCACAACTGGTAATGGCAACGTTTTGACCAAAACATACATTGAAAGTTGACCTTGGGCGTGCTTCAGGCTGTGAGCTGTGCCTGAGGGACACGGGGTGACGTTAATTCTGTGCTCTGTCCAGCATCTGCCTGATTGTGCTCCTCTCGCTTCCCATCCTCTTAACTGGTGCATTTGGTCTACTTTAGCATTCAGATACTGTTCCAAATAACTGGTTTAATAATTTTCTATCTGCTTCCTATTTGTTTTTTTACGTCTATAGCAGCACACACAAGAAATCCAGCCTTACTTTGTTAAAAAGCCAGTCAGTGTCTTTCTATAAGAACTTTAAACATGTGTCAGTCTGTGACTGCTGATTTGTCCTGTAGCCCTCATCCAGCTAACAAACATAACTTGGTTCCTTAAAGAAAATTTTATATGTTGAAAAACCGTGAAATGATCAACTAGTATTTTATGTTCAAAAACACTGAGGTAGGTCTAATTTAAACTGTGTATTTGTTATTTTAGCCCACGTCCAATCAGCAAAGGTGTTGAAGGTTTAGCCAGAGTGGGCTCCAGAGCAGCTCTGTCCTTTGCATTTGCGTTCCTGCGTCGGGCCTGGAGGTCAGGTAAGAATATCTCAGAATACTAGCAATGGTGGTAGTTGCAGTTATTGGTTGAGAACTGCCTGCCTAATAGTAGACCTATTTCACAATTCTTTCTTTTAGCCTGAGGTGTCAACTAGATGAAGACTGTAGGAGTTTACTGTGCTGACTGTAGAGTTCCACTTTCAACTCCCCCACTGTTTACGATCTCTTAAAGCCAGTGGAATTGAGTTTGAACTTCACTGTGCAAACAACCTATAGTTAACGAATGTCTCACTCACTGCTCATGATGATAGTAATTAACAACTTTGGTAGTGGCTGTTCATTCTCCATTGTCAGCTTTACAAGCAAGATGCTGTTATTACACGTGTTAATGTGAGGCCAAGTACTGCCTGTCCGCAGGGACTGGGTGGGAACAAAGAGCTGGCCTCTCCTGTAGCCTTCCTGTAACATGAGCAGCACATACACACAGTGAGCCTCATGTCCTCAGTCCTAGTTGCATTCCTGGAATAAGCTGTAAGATCTACAGAAGGAAACCAGTGTTGTCCGCTGTTCCTGCCATCCTCTATATGAGCTTTTCTCATGCTGTGTTATGGCTCCTATAAGGGCTATTCAGTAGGAGTGGTTTGCACTAAGGTTTGTTGCTGAACATTATTTGTAATCTTATGTCATAATAATCTTAATTTTACATTTTAGGGTAATCTATGTGCTTTATAACAACCCTTTCAAACCATTTGCAATACAAAATAGAGGACGTCTGCTCTTTGTTGTAGGAGATGATGCAGATCTTTGCAGCGAGCTTCTTCAGGAGTCTCTGGATGCCCTCCGTGCCCTGCCGGAGGCCACACTATTTGATGAGGGAAGTGTGTCATCAGTGTGGTTGGAGGTTGTTGAGAGAGCCACAAAGTTCCTCAGGTGACACTTTTTTTATCATTTGCTAATTTTGTACTTGGATAACAAGTAATATGAAAGCTTTTGATATGTCTATCTTCAAATGTATATTACATTTGTGTGTTTATCTGGTGTGGTAACAGTGATGTACATGGAAGTGCCACTACCAAAGGCAAGATTCCCCTACAGGACCAGCATCTGGTCTTGGCCATTCTGCTGGAGCTGGCTGTACAAAGAGGCACTCTCAGGTAACATGATATTCGTTATAACTGCCTTTTCACCTGTGCTTATATTCACACACTTCTTTGTTGCCCATGCAGACATTTCATGCTTTTGTCTTTCCAGTCAGCTGCTGTCTGCCGTTCTGTTACTTCTCCGTCTGTGGGAAAGTGGCACTAGAGAGATGGACAATGAGCGCTCCACCCAGGGAACCAGTGCTCCTTTACTACCCCTCTTGCAGCGCTTTCAGAGCATACACAGCAGCAAAGAAGAGCCCATTCCTGAGGAAGAAACTGAGGTAAAGATGTTTTGTCATCCTAATCAGCATCTCCCTATCACAAAAAGATTAAATCAATATGAGAAATGAAGCAGTTTTCATATTTACATAACTTGACTGTGTCTGTGAGATAACCAGACTATGTTCACCAAGTTTTGCCACAATGTGTGTCCCACATTTTCTGTTGGATTGAGTCTAGTTAGTAATTTTTGTTTGCTCTGTTTTTCAGATCCTCACAGCCCCGCTGAGTCCAAATGAGAGTTTTCTACGCTACCTAACATTGCCACAAGATAACGACCTGGCCATTGACCTTCGCCAAACAGCTGTTGTGATCATGGCACACCTGGACCGCTTGGCTGCTCCCTGCAGTCCTCCGCACTGCAACTCCCCAGCGTCACATAAGGTAACAATTCTTCAACACGAACAAACCAACAGTGTGCCACCATGCTGCTCACTGATTTTCCCATGTGATAAACATGAAAGTAGTATGTTTTTAGTTTTTCCAAATGATAGGAACAACAGTCGGTATTTTCTGTTGTTTTGTATTATCTTTGTTCTAAATATTCTTGATATTTTTGTTTTACTAACGTGATTCTGATGCGATAGAAAGCAATGCCTGACACATCAGACTTCACGTAAATGTGAATCTTCCTTTTAAAACGAATTAAAACTAGTTAATACTGTAGGTTGTATAAAATAGTTTTCTTTTCTTTATGCTTGCTTTTTTGCCAAAAAGTACATTTATCGCTAAAAGACAGTTAATTTTATGAGGTTGATTTCTCTTTTTTTCCAGGGTAATATGCAGGAGGTGATTGCCTGGGGCCTGTTGGGCTGGAAGCTTTATGCCAATGTTAATGGACCCATTCAGTGTAAAGCTCTATCTAGCATTGGAGTCACACAAATAGTCTGTTCAGAAAAGGGTTTTGTCATCCTGTCCAGCAGTGGTAACATTTACACCCAGAACTACAAGAGCACAACTTTGGTCAGTTCTGATTTTAAAAAATATATATATAAAAGGACATGATATTGTTATGTGTCTGCTGCCAATTAACCCACGTGTTTTCCTCTTCCAGGCTCCTATGCTAATCCATGGTCTTAGCTCCAGAAAGATTGTGAAGCTAGCAGCTCATCCTGATGGGCAACACTATCTGGCGTTGTCATCTAATGGGGAAGTGTTCTCCTGGGGTTGTGGGGACGGAGGACGCCTTGGACACGGAGACACCACGTAAGCAACTCAGGAAAATGCTTCAAGGGTTGCTCCCTTTTATATCCTTATCTTGTTGCAACTTTAATAATATGCACTATACATTGTAGTAATTCTTAAATTATTATCCTGTTAATATTATGACATTAACAGTTAGTTATAGGCTTGTTGTTGTTGTTGTTGTTGTTGTTAATAATAATATTATTAGTATAACCAGTTATCATTCAAGAAAAGTAATGTCTTCAAGTTCTTCACAATCAAAGCTTGATGTCTTTCTTTCAGGTATCTAGAGGAGCCGATGATGATTGCAGCCTTCAATGGGAAACAGACAGGAAAGCATGTGGTCCACGTTGCTTGTGGAAGCACATACAGTGCTGCTATTACAGCTGATGGAGAGCTGTATACGTGGGGCAGAGGGAACTATGGTCGCCTGGGCCATGGTGAGCTCCGTATGCATTTAACTTTCAACATGTCACAACTTAAAAGTCATGTAAAATATAAAGCTTTTTCTGTATATAGAAATTAATTATGTTGTGGGTTTTAGGCTCTAGTGAAGATCAGACTACACCTATGCTAGTGACAGCACTGAAAGGATTAAAGGTGGTGGACGTGGCATGTGGAAGTGGTGATGCACAAACTCTTGCCGTGACAGAGAATGGTAAGAATAAGTCGTCATTATTTCATTTCTGACAACTGAGTTTTCAGTATCACTCAGGCAGCAAAGGTGGAGGTTGTTATTCACTTTGTCTGTTTGTTTCAATAGGCCAGGTTTGGTCCTGGGGCGACGGAGACTATGGTAAACTGGGGCGAGGAGGCAGCGATGGCTGCAAGACACCAAAACTTGTAGAGAAACTGCAGGACCTGGACATAGTGAAGGTCTGCTGTGGCAGCCAGTTTTCAATGGCCCTCACTAAAGATGGCCAAGTGTACACCTGGGGAAAAGGAGACAATCAACGTCTAGGTCACGGCACGGATGAGCATGTCCGTTATCCGAAGTTGCTTGACAGTCTACAGGGTACTTTGATGACAAAATGTCTTTCTATTTTTACTTTTTTTTGTCTTAAATATTTTTAATGAAAAAAAATCTGGTCTGCCTTTTGATTTTGTATTTAGGTAAGAAGGTTGTGGATGTTGCGGTGGGATCTACACACTGTCTGGCCCTCACTGATGATGGAGAGGTTCATAGTTGGGGCAGCAATGACAAACTACAACACTTTGATACACTCTTTTCTAACAAGAAGCAGCCCAAAGCACTTCCAGAGCTCAACTCCAAACACATAGTCGGGATCTCTTGTGGTCCAGGACAGGTAATGTACTGTACAGAGCCATTGTCACTGATTTGTAAAGATTAAACATACATTGAACACTATATATATTTTTTTATAGAACTTTGTCTGGTCTTCGTGCTCAGAGTGGACTGTGGGACAGCGTGTGCCCTTTGTGGTGGATGTATGTCCGATGAGCTTTGAGCAGCTGGACCTGCTCTTGAGGCAGGTCAGTGAGGGGATGGATGGAAGCTCAGACTGGCCTCCCCCACAGGAGAAGGAGTGCATGGTGGTTGCGACACTCAATCTACTCAGGCTCCAGGTATGCAACAACTATGCAAAGACCTCTCTAACACTTGTCTTTAAATATTTCATTACAACATTAAGTGATTTAGATAACATTTCAGAAACCTTTCCTCTGTGCCCTAAGCTCCATGCAGCCATCAGTAATCAGATGGATCCAGAAGAGCTGGGACTGGGGCTTGGCAGCGTGTTGCTAAACAACCTGAAACAAACCGTGGTAGTACTGGCTAGCAATGCTGGGGTGCTCAACACTGTGCAGACAGCTGCCCAAGCTGTCCTCCAAAGCGGCTGGTCTGTACTGCTGCCTACTGCTGAGGAACGGGCGAGGGCATTATCCTCACTTCTGCCTAATGCTGGTGAGTGGAAACCTCATCAAAACATTAATTACAGCCCATTAAAAAATGCTAATATCAATGAACAAAAACTAAAATAAAGAGGATTTAATTTTCTGTCTCTTAGCATCTGGAATTGAGATGAGTGTGAGTCCTGGACGCCGTTTCATGATTGACCTGTTGGTGAGCAGCCTAATGGCGGATGGAGGGTTAGAATCTGCACTGAATGCAGCTATCACTGCTGAGATACAGGTCAGTGCATGTAACTGTGCGTGTCTCTCCGGATTTGAATAAACCTAACGTTATTTGTCAATTTTGACTGTGACACTTTTTATAAATCTTTTGCACCCACTTTCATGAACTTACTCATTAACCCTTTACAAACATTCATGTTTTTCACTTCAGGACATTGAAGCTAAAAAGGAAGCTCAGAAAGAGAAGGAGATAGATGAGCAGGAAGCCAATGCCTCAACCATGCACCGTTGTCGCACAGTTTTGGACAAAGATCTCATCAACACAGGCATCTATGAGTCAGCAGGGAAACAAAGCTTGCCTCTGGTGCAGCTTGTACAGCAGCTGTTGAGGTACCTGTACTTTATATGAATTATTTTGGACTGTATAATTTGTACTGTTGGTCTCTTTACTGCATTCCAGTGTGTTGTATTTCAATTCTATAGGAACATTGCATCCCAGACAATTGCAAGGCTCAAGGATGTTGCACGCCGCATCTCCAACTACTTGGAGGCAGAACATGTTAGCAAGGAGCGATCTGCGTCTCTGGATCTGCTGCTTCGCTTCCAGAGGCTGCTTGTGAGCAAGCTATACTTGGGGGTCAATGGTACAGAGCATGTAAATGGATACAGTAAGTTATTCTGTCTATCTAAAGGTTTTTCTACTTGTTCAAATTTGAAAATGTTGCTGGAGTTATGCAGTTTTTGATCTGTTGTTTTGCAGATCCACAACTCCTAGGTGTAGGCTCCCTGTTAAAGAAGTATATTGCCCTCCTCTGCACTCACATTGGAGACATCCTTCCAGTTGCAACGAGCATTGCCTCTTCTGGCCGCCGTCACTTTGCTGAAGTTTCTCGTGTCATTGAAGGAGATCTAACAGGTATGCTTTTTTCCCTTTTTAAAAATTGTTTGCAGGCCATTTTCCATGTTCCAGGCATCAACATTTTTGAGACTTCCCTTTCCCTTTTGTAGGTGTGCTACTACCTGAGTTGGTAGTGTCTATCGTCCTCCTCCTCACCATTGATGCCGGTCTAATGCAGGAGACTGGTTCTATTCCTCTTCTTGCTGGACTTCTGGAGCACCTTGACCATTTCAACCGCCTGGCTCCTGGACATGAGCGAGATGATAATGAGGACCTGGCATGGCCAGGCATTATGGGTAGGATATCAGTTACTTGTGGGAGATTTATGGTATTAACTGCATTCCTTTTGTAGAATGTAACTAGTCCTTATTCTGCTGTGGCAGGATCCTTCTTCACAGGCCAAAGTTCTAGGAACAATGAAGAGGTGTCCCTCATTCGAAAAGCTGACTTGGAGAATCACAACAAAGATGGTGGTTTTTGGACAGTTATTGACGGAAAGGTCTATGACATCAAGGACTTCCAGGCTCAATCTCAGTCACTAACAGGAAACAGTATTCTGGGTATGCAAATAAAAGAGTGAAATTGTAATGTGTAAAATTAGTCTCAAAAAAGTTGCTGAAGCCTTATCCGTCTTGTCCCTTTACAGCTCAGTTTGCAGGAGAGGATCCTGTGGTTGCTTTGGAAGCTGCTCTGCAGTTTGAGGACACCAGGGAGTCAATGCAGGCCTTTTGTGTTGGCCAGTATATGGAGGTATCTTCTCTTTCAACATAATTTTTTGTTTAAGGTAATGTCCTACTTTTTCACTGGTGGCCAGCTTTGATGTTGTGATGTTTCTTTTACAGCCCAACCAGGAGACAGTCACCACCCCGGACCTCAGCAGTCTGTCCTCCCCACTTATTGACCCAGAGAGGAATCTGGGGCTGCTTCTGGGTCTCCACGCCTCTTACCTGGCCAAGAGCACCCCCCTGTCCCCAATGGAGATTGAATGTGCCAGTAGGTTTAGTTATTTTGAAAGAACTTTGTAAAACTCAGTATTGGTCTTTAAAAAATGTATTTGAACTAGTACTTTAACTCTATGTCTTGATAATTTTACATAGAATGGCTCCAGTCCTCCATATTTTCTGGAGGTCTGCAGACCAGTCAGATTCACTACAACTACAATGAAGAGAAGGACGAAGACCACTGTAGTTCTCTAGGTACAACCACGCCAGACAAAGCGAAACTCTACTCCCGACGATTAACCCTCAGTGACCACGCACAGCCTTTTTTACAGGCCATTGCTGACAACAACACTCAAGAACACACAGTGAAGGTACTTGTTTCGATAAGACAGAGTCCACAAGTGAGTCTGAAGCTAAAAGATGGAGTCATGCTTTTGTTTCTGTTTGTGGAATTATAGGATTTCCTATGCCAAATAGAGCGTTGCTGTAAGCAGTACCATCTTATTACACCCATCACCTTCCCACCGGAACACCCTGTGGAGGAAGTTGGCCGCCTGCTGCTCTGCTGCCTGCTGAAACATCAAGACCTTGGTAACCTAGCAACTGGTCTCTGTTTGAGGAGAAATTCCAAGACAATTTCTGTTCTTGCTGCACTGTTTTTGTTTATGTTGAAATATTACCTTTGTGCTTTTGATTGATTATATCTATAAACTCTTTCCTTGTCACAGGTCACATTGCTCTTTCACTTGTTAGTCAATGTGCCTTGGGTGTGGACCAAGGAAAACAGAGGTCCCTCCCTAAATCTGTGATTGATGTGTGCCGAATGGTCTACCAGGCAAAGTGTTCTTTAATCAAGGTATCATTTCAGCTTGTAACAACATGATAGTTAAACTATTTGCCAAAATGTATATGATTTCTTCTAGGGCATATGGTGCAGGTAATTTGTAATACTAAGAAGAGGAAGCGAGTAGGATCAAATGACAGCTTGGTTTTGTGCTCTTAATTTTAGACTCATCAGGAGCAAGGTCGTTCCTACAAGGAGGTTTGTGCCCCTGTCATTGAGCGTCTGCGCTTTCTCTTCAATGAGCTGCGTCCAGCCGTAAGCAATGACCTGTCTATAGTGTCCAAACTCAAGCTGCTGAACTCTCAGCCCCGCTGGAGGAGGATCACCCAGAAACTCATCAGGGACCGCAGGAAAAAAAGAGGTGTGACTTTCAAAGCCTACTTAGTGACCTTGTGTTTATATGTTAACAATTTCTACAATTTAATGCATTCTGTATTTCAGTGCCTAAGAAGTCTGAGTCTGCTGACATAGAAGAGCCAAAGCTGGAAAATGAAGGGACCAATGAAGAAGAAATTAATGTGCACGTCAGCCCAGTGTCTACTGATAGGAAGTCACCCACAAGCAAAACTGTCAAGGTAAGTTAAGTGGACTTATTTATAACATACCATTTAAACATTAACCAGAATAATCAAGTTCGAACATTTTTTTCCCATACGATAGCATTGTAGATATTAGGTTGTTATGGTCGGCAGCTCAGTGTGAAACTGTTGGCTCTAATCTGGGGTGCTGTACATATCGAAAGTGGCTATTTTTAACAAGCCTACTGTATATTCTCTGCAGCAGAGGTAGCTCCTTCCTAGCACTATCCTCATAAAATCTTATTTCACCATAGTGTTTAGTAAATTTGGTGATTGCATTGGGGATAAATTTAAAACTTTCATGTTTATCAGAATGAATCACCTTTTTGTTTCTTACAACAATAAAAAATACTGCATCTTCTTTAAAGTATGTAAGTGTTGCCATGAAAGACAACTGATGGCCTAAGCACATTAGGAATGCATGAAAGGTTGTAAATGAATACTTGACAAGGCAGTTTGAGGGTATAAACCATTCTAGATGATCCTGTAAATCTGAGACTGACATTACTGAGCTTAACCAAAATTTTGCTATATTGTACAATCCAAAATATAAATCTTTGATTGATTTAATTTGATGAACATGTTTTTGTTTACTACATTATTCCATATGTATTCTTTTATTGCTTCATTCTTTCTTTTGCAGCAAGACAAGTGGCAGCCGCTTCTAAATACTGTAACCAATGTCCAAAAGTACCGGTGGCTGAAACACAGTGTTCACGGTGCTTTTTCTCAGTCCAGTCTTATGGCCACCATAGTAGACTTTGTACTGAAGGAGGAGCCCCTTGATGTAGAGAAAATGAGAAAGTGTCTTCTTAAACAGGTAGGTGGACCTTTAGTGTGACTATGCTTACCACAAAGAGGAATATATGTCATATAATAAAAAGCACAAATCATAAATTGTTTGTCTTTTTAGCTGGAGAGAGCAGAGGTCAGGTTAGAGGGCATCGACACGATGCTGAAGTTGGCCTCCAAAAGCTTCTTGCTGCCGTCTGTGCAATATGCAATGCTTTGTGGTTGGCAGAGAGTTGTACCAGAAGGGACTGACATAGGGTAAGTCATCAGTTTTCAAATTTGTGTCTTGCCTAATGTTTTGCCATTACTGTTTTTAGAATACTAAATTACATTTATCCAGTTTATATGTTTATGTATTTGTGCCCGTGGCCTTCTCTGCTTCCCAGGGAGCCTCTGTCTGACTGCTTAAAGGATGTGGACCTGATCCCACCCTTTAATCGCATGCTTTTAGAGGTCACCTTTGGCAAGTTGTACTCTTGGGCCATCCAGAACATTCGCAACATCCTGCTTGAGGCCAGTGGCCGCTTTAAAGAACTGGGTGAGAGCTGTCAATAAAAGGATGGTTAATTTGAGAAATCTAAACTGGTTCTGCTGTGATGCATTGTTTTAACAGCTGTTGTACACAGAAACCAACCTATTTTACACCTGCTTGTACTTTCACCAGGTGTGCAGCCTGTTCCATTGCAGACCATCACCAATGAGAACCCAGCTGGACCAAGCCTTGGCACCATTCCACAAGCCCGCTTCCTTCTAGCCATGATACACATGCTTTCTCTCAAACACGGGTCCAACAGCCTCAGTCTCTTGCTAAATTCTGGCATCCTAGCTCTCACACAGTGTATCCTTAGACTTATAGGTGAGCGAAGTTCTATGTAAATATTCAGTACTCGAGGGTAACCACCACACAAGTGCAGCATGCTTAGAAATCGCAGTGTTTGATGTCTCTGTTACTGCTGTAATTTCAGGCCCCAGCACAGACAGCAGTGAAGATGACCTCAGTTTATGTGTGCATGGAGGATCAGCCACAGTACTTGAGGAGTCCAGGAAGGATGCCCCCCCTGCCCCGCTACCCGCATCTGGCCCCGAGCTGGCTGCAATGATGAAGATAGGTACCAGAGTGATGAGGGGAGTGGACTGGAAATGGGGCGATCAGGTGAATGTGAATCCTAAACTAACAACTAAATCTGTAGGATCTAATGCTGTAGTTCTTAATTTGATCATGGGCATTCTCTTTGCAGGATGGTCCATCACCAGGTCTTGGCAGGGTCATTGGTGAGCTGGGTGAGGATGGATGGATTAGGGTTCAGTGGGATACAAGCAGCACCAATTCCTACAGGATGGGTAAAGAAGGAAAGTATGATCTTAAACTGGCAGAGCCACCACCTGCTGCCCAGCCCCCCACCGAGGACTCCGATACAGAGGATGATACAGGCAATTATTTACAGTACAGACACGCATTACTCCACAGGGAAGATGACAACCAAACTACATGCTAAGTTTGAACCTCAAACTATCTGTTTGTTTCAGAAGGTGAACTGATAGAGAAGAGCAGCCACCCAACCGCCATGATGTTAACCAGCACAATCAACCTGCTGAAGACACTGTCTCTGTCAGCTGGTATCTATGCAGAGGTTCTGCAAACCGATGCTACTCGGACACTGTGTGGGCTACTGAGGATGCTTGTGGAAAGTGCAGCAAACGACAAGTCAGGTAGCTTAACTGCCTTATTGAAATCAGTCTTTTTTATGTTGTCACACAAGTTGATCGGTATGTTCGTGCTCCTTCCTGAGTCATCTCTGTCTGTCAGGTTGTCACTCCCACAGGTTGGTCTCTCGGGAGCAACACAGAAGCTGGTGTACACTTGGTTTCATACGCAGTATTGCACTCATGCCCCAGATGTGCAGCACACTCAGCACCTCTGCTTGGATTAGCCTGCTCATCCGCATTGTTGAGGGACACCAGTCCTTCAATGCCATTACTTTGCAGAGACAGGTGGGTTATCACGTTCTATGCCATAAATGATACCTGTTGAAGTGTGTAGTAAGATGTACAGCACTGTTGAAATTTGAATTTATTGTAATAGACAAACTATCAAAAATACACTTTTGAATGCCACATTAAGGCCAAAATGTATGGATGTATTTGATTAAAAAAGGGAGATTGCAACCATATTCCTTGTTTGTTGCTCTTTGTGTGTTACCAGATCCTGGCACTGCGTCTCCTGCAAGCAGTTCTGCCGTCATGGGACAAGACAGAACGCTCTCAAGACATGAAGTTTCTAGTAGAAAAATTGTTCAGCTTTTTGGGAAGCTTACTGAGTACCTGCTCATCAGACCTGCCACTTCTCCGAGGTGCAGCCACAAATCAGACTTCAAGTTCAACTCAGATGTTGTTCCTCTGTAATATGCATTTTAAAATCTGAAACTGCTTCCTCTCCACAGAGGGTTTGCTACGAAGGCGGAAGTCTCGCCCACAAGCATCTCTCACAGCCACTCACAGCAGCACCTTGGCTGAGGAGATTGTTTCTGTGCTGCGTACTCTGCACTCTCTTAGCCAGTGGAACAGCCTGATAAATGATTATATAAACACTCAACTGAGTTCCATTGGCGATGTGATGGCATGTTGCCAGTCTGAAGCAGTAAGGCTCATTGCTCTAATTGATTAAATACTCTCAATAGTGCTTTGATTCCTACATTTCAAAATTTCATAATTATAAAGATAGTCTAAATTTCCCCAAATTCCCTTTTCAGTGTTTCCTGGAAGAGTATTTTCCTGATTCAGAGGGTCCTAGAGTGGGCAGTCTGATGGCTGTGCTGGCGGTGATTGGAGGAATTGATGGGCGCCTCCGGCTAGGTGGCCAAGTTGTTAATGAGGAGTATGGAGAAGGAACAGTAACACGCATCACACCTAAAGGACGCATCACTGTCCAATTTCATGAGATGAGGACTTGTAGGGTCTGCTTGTTAAGTCACCTTAAACCGGTATGAAACATTTTTAGATGGTTGTGTACACACGTCAAGCAAAGACCGTCTAATTATTAGAGTGAAATATTGACCTTTTATTTAATGGCTTTCCTCAGACACCTGCAGTACCTTTCAGTGTGCAGAACCTGCCCTTCACAGAGCCCATGTTGGCAATCTGGGCTCAGCTGGTCAGCCTGGCTGGAAGCAAACTGGAGAAACAGCGCATGAAGAAGTCTCTCAGTCGAGGACTTACAGGTACAGAGCGTTTTTGTGTGTGTGTGTGTGTGTGTGTGTGTGTGTGTGTGTGTGTGTGTGTGTGTGTGTGTGTGTGTGTGTGTGTGTGTGTGTGTGTGTGTGTGTGTGTGTGTGTGTGTGTGTGTGTGTGTGTGTGTGTGTGTGTGTGTGTGTGTGTGTGTGTGTGTGTGTGTGTGTGTGTGTGTGTGTGTGTGTGTGTGTGTGTGTGTGTGTGTACAGTATTTGTCTTAAATTACTCAAGGACTTCAGTGTTAACAATGATAAAAGGTTTCACAAAAGGTAGTTTTTTTTCCTAAGTCCTAATAAAATAATTTAATCAAGCAATTATCTCTAGCTGACCAGGTGGACATTCATTTACTCCGATGCCAGCAATTGAGGCTGTATATTCTGAAGGCAGCACGGGCCCTGCTTTCTCATCAGGACAAACTCAGGCAGATTCTCTCACAGCCCGCAGTTGTGGACGTAGGACCCAACCCGAGCGGTAGGACCTTAGTGAATCTCAAGTTCTCAATACTTCATACACCACACACACCTAACAGAACTTTTTAAATACGAAGCCAGATAGTGAAATTTTGTTGTATTTTTGCTAGCCACACATTTTGTGATCGCTATCTCTGTGTGCAGAGGAAACCGTAGTGGCATCTCCAGATGTCGGAGACTTGTCTCCTGAGGGTCCGCTGCCTCCATTAATCCTCCTGCAGCAACTTCTGTCTGCTGCCACCCAACCTTCCCCCATCAAAGCCATTTTCGACAGGCAAGAGATGGAGGTGAGTAATGAGACCCTAGATGTACTGGCTAAGTAGGTTCAGAGCTGCAGCATTGCACACATGCATCTGTCGATTTCATTTGACCCTCTGCGCTGTGTGTGTATCTCTGGGTGTTTAGGCAGCTGCTCTGGCAGTGTGTCAGTACCTGGCTGTTGAATCTGCCCACCCATCCTCTCCTTTGCTTGAGGAGAGCAGCTCCAGTGAAGCCACCACACCAATCACCATACAGCATGTCAAACCACCTAAACAGAAGAAACAGAAGACCTCTCCTGTTCCTCCATTACCCATAGTCCTACAACTCATGGAGATGGGCTTCCCACGGAAAAACATCGAGTTCGCATTGAAGTCTCTGTCGGGAACTACAGGAAGTGCATCTAGAGTTCCAGGTAGATTATCCTAAGACATAAACCTGATTTTAGAATTTAAATGCACGCTGGTGACACCTTCAGCCTCTATCAATATTACCCTGGCTTACATATGACACATACGTTACATATAAATCAGGTGTTGAAGCCCTGGTGAGCTGGTTGCTGGACCATCCAGATGTTCATGTCACTGAGCTGTCAGATGCTGACACAGTGTCCGATGAATACTCTGATGAGGAGGTGCTGGAGGAACTGGATGAGGCAGAGCCGACATTCCCAGTGGTATGTATTTTTTTTTTTTGCTTCATAATGCACTGAACAACTTATCAGTCAGCCTCTATATTTCATCTAATGAAATAATTAAAAAACTTCCTGTGCTTCATATTAGCCTCCCGGTGTAGTGGTGACTGAAAGCCAGACGTTTAAGAAGAGATCAGATTTTCAAAGCAACGATGATTACGCTGTGTATGTTAGAGAAAACATTCAGGTAAGATATGTGACATTATAATTATAATTTAAAAAATCATTTTGAAGAAATATGACATGAATAATCCCTGACTTCTGGGCAGGTGGGGATGATGGTGAAGTGCTGTAGAACGTATGAGGAAGTGTACGACGGGGATGTTGGGAAAGTGATCAAACTGGACAGAGACGGACTTCATGACTTAAACGTGCAGTGTGACTGGCAACAAAAAGGAGGAACATACTGGGTCCGCTATATCCACATTGAGCTGCTGGGTAAGCTTGTGTCTGGCAAACATGACAGGGTCCTAGTAAACCTAGATATAGGGGGGAAAACTGACCAGCGTTTTCTTTTACAGGTTTTCCACCTCAAAGTTCTCCCTCTCATATAAAGATAGGTGATAAAGTGAGGGTGAAACCCACAGTCACTACACCAAAGTACAAATGGGGCTCTGTTACTCACAGGAGTGTGGGAGTTGTAAAAGGTAAACCTATGAAATGATTTACGTGTTCTTTCATTTTTTAAGATAAGATATCTTAGTTACATGTTTTTTGATATTTTTTTTAGCTTTCAGTGCCAATGGAAAGGATGTGATTGTAGACTTCCCTCAGCAGTCCCACTGGACTGGCTTGTTGTCTGAGATGGAGTTGGTGCCCAGTGTTCATCCTGGCGTGAGGTATGGAAGGTTTAATATTTCAGCAACACAGTATGTTGTAGCTCTAGCATTCTGTTTAGATACTAACTCACTACCTTCTACAGGTGTGATGGTTGTCAGATGTTCCCAATAAATGGTGCCAGATTCAAATGCAAGAACTGTGATGATTTTGACTTCTGTGAAAACTGCTTCAAGACCCGCAAACACAACACCAGACATTCCTTTGGCCGAATCAATGAACCTGGTAAGTCACCCACTCACTCAGGAATTGTGTTATTCATTCTGTGTGCATGCTTTACAAACCTGTTCTACCTTCTCCACAATTAGGCCAGTCTCCAACATTCTGCGGCCGCTCAGGGAAACAGCTCAAGAAGCATCACAGCAACCAGCGTGGGATGCTGATTGACGATTGGTCACGTGCTGTCAAGAGCCTCAACGTCTCTTCCTCTGTAAACCAGGCCTCACGCCTAATTGACTGCAGTGATCAGTGCTGGCAGTCCTCTGGATCGCAGGGAAAGGTAGTTTTGAGTGCCTACTCTAATAAGCTGGATGACAGCTGGACCGACAATACCTAACAGCCTGTGTTGTTCTTCACTCTAGCACTGGATTCGTATTGAGCTTTTCCCAGACGTTCTTGTGCACAGGCTAAAAATGACTGTAGACCCAGCGGACAGCAGCTACATGCCCTCACTAGTGGTGGTGTCAGGTGAGTGAAAACTCACATTATAGTGATATTTATCCGTGCTTGTGTTGTGTTTTTTTAACACTTTGTCATATTCAGTAATCTGTTGTCATCTGAAGAAGCTCCTATTTTCATGTTGTTGAGGGAGTCCATGTTTAATTTCTCCATAATGTGCAGGGGGAAGCTCTTTAAACAACTTGATAGAGTTGAAGACAATCAACATCAATCCCACAGACACTACTGTCCTTCTGCTCAGTGACTGCGCTGAGGTTGGTTAAAGTAACTGACAAGAAATTCTAATACTGTTTCACTGGTTTGGCACTTTCATGATGTGACTGATTTTACAGTATCACAGGTACATTGAGATTGCAATCAAACAGTGCCGCAGCTCTGGTATAGACTGCAAGATTCATGGACTTGGCATTGTGGGACGTATTAGAGCAGAGGATGAAGACCTGGCCACTGTTCCTTTCCTGGCGTCTGACAATGAAGAAGAGGAGGATGACAAAACTGTTACTGGAAGGTATAGAAAGTACATACCTGTAGTCTACCATAGTGGTGCTTGTCACCCACCCATCAAATGAGAGGTAGCTTGATATCCCCAAGAGTTGTGGGGAAACACAGCGAACCCCAAGTTGCCCCTAGACTCCATTGCAGCTCTGCTATCACTGTGTGAATGTGTGTTCACCATTGCCTGAATGAGAACAAGTGTCAAAGTAATTAAAAGTACCAACCATTTACAAAAAAAATTCATCTTTTTGCTGTTTAATGTTTCACACTTGAATAATTGTTTTATTTGAAACAATATTAAGATTTTCATAAAATGCAAAACGTTTTCCTTCTCTATTCTTACCAATGTCTTGTTTTATTTATTTTACTCTATTCCAGTCTGGCTCGTAAGAAGTCATCAGAGTTGGAGTCAGCAGCCACCATCAGGACCAAAGTGTTTGTATGGGGGTTGAACGATAAGGATCAGCTGGGAGGACTCAAGGGTTCCAAGGTACAGTTTAACACAGACTGGAATCTTTTTTTGTACCTTTTTTATGCTGTAATAGAGACGCTGTAGCATGAGTTAGAGAAATATTTGGTAGCTTGTGGAATAAATGTGTTCTTTGCTTTGTTAGCACATGGCTTACATCATGTTTATTTGCATTCCTTACAGATCAAAGTACCTTCTTTCTCTGAAACTCTCTCTGCTCTTAATGTGGTACAAGTGGCCGGTGGGTCCAAAAGCCTCTTTGCAGGTCAGTAAGAAATGCATATTTTTGTTCTTGTGTGATATGCCCATATAGCTTATCTATCTGTGACATTTCTGCAGTGACGGTGGAGGGGAAGATTTATGCCTGCGGAGAGGCCACTAATGGCAGATTGGGTCTGGGTCTGTCCAGTGGCACCATCCCCATCCCTCGTCAAATCACTGCACTCAGCAACTATGTCGTGAAAAAGGTTGCTGTGCACTCTGGGGGACGGCATGCTATGGCCCTGACTGTGGACGGAAAGGTTTTCTCCTGGGGGGAGGGAGATGACGGCAAACTGGGACACTTCAGCCGAATGTATGTTATTCCATATATGAATATGGAAAGATTCTTGCTGATCATGTTTGAAACTTATCCCTTTAACACTTGATCACACATTTTTACTGTAAAATTATAAACTCAAATGTTTTAAAATAATGGTGCCCGGCATCTAAAAAAAAATACAATGATTATCTCAACAGGAACTGTGACAAACCTCGGTTGATTGAAGCACTAAAGACCAAGCGTATCCGTGACATTGCCTGTGGTAGTTCTCACAGTGCAGCAATCACTTCAAGTGGGGAGCTGTACAGCTGGGGTTTGGGCGAATATGGCCGCCTTGGGCATGGGGACAACACTACTCAGCTGAGACCTAAACTGGTATGTCTTTATTTCCAGTAGACTTTGGAATTGAGGTTTGTAGAGGGACACATTTTAAAATTTTGCTGCTTACCATGGAATACTGGTTTCTTTCTATATCATGTAGGTAAAAGTCCTTCTGGGGCATCGTGTTATCCAGGTGGCTTGTGGGAGCAGAGATGCTCAAACTCTAGCCCTCACTGATGAAGGTATCATTTAAAGTCCTCTTAAAGGAATCCAGCAATTTAGCCTATTAGTAGCACTCAAGATTAATATGTAGTAAAATAATGAGTTAGGGATTATTATAGTTAAGAGTGTGAAAGAAATCAAGTGATGAAAACAAAAATATCTAAATGTTCCAAAATTACTATGAAAACAATACAAATGACGTTCAATACCTCTTTATTTGAATAGATTTGAACTTTTTGCTTCTCTGTTTCAGGCTTGGTGTTCTCCTGGGGTGATGGAGACTTTGGCAAACTTGGCCGTGGCGGCAGTGAGGGCTGCAATATTCCTCAGAACATAGAGAGACTCAACGGACAGGGCGTCTGTCAAATCGAATGTGGGGCACAGTTCTCCCTGGCTCTCACAAAGTCTGGAGTTGTGTGGACCTGGTAGGCTGAGCGAATGACGCAGTGACAAAATCCTTTTTGCTTTGATGATTGTTAACCGTGCGTTCAAACAGGGGCAAAGGTGACTATTTCCGACTGGGCCATGGTACTGATGTTCATGTGCGGAAACCCCAGATGGTGGAAGGTCTGCGAGGGAAAAAGATAGTCCATGTGGCTGTTGGAGCACTGCACTGTCTGGCTGTTACAGACACAGGACAGGTTTGTAACAACCTCTGTGAGCTCTGTAAAACAACACATCACTGAGGCACTTAGCGCATTAATTGCAGTGGCACTGTTCCCGATGTGAGTATCTGTTCCTGGTGTGGGAATTGATTTATCGACTCTCACTGTGCTTCCCCAGGCACCTATGACCTTTGCTGTTACACAGCTTATTTCACATTGCACAATACTTTGCCTCAGAACAAATTGAATTATGTTGTTGCATCACTTCAATTGATGAGAGTCTGTTACTTAACATTTGACCGTTTTAGATATTGTTACAGTAAGAGTAAGTGTTCCAACATTATTCAGTAGTACGCATGTAGTGAAGATGTTGTGATCCTCTGCCAGGTGTATGCATGGGGTGACAATGACCACGGGCAGCAGGGGAATGGGACCACCACAGTAAACAGGAAGCCCACCCTCGTTCAGGGTTTGGAAGGACAGAAGATCACCAGAGTAGCCTGTGGCTCCTCCCACAGTGTGGCCTGGACCACCGTGGATGTGACGACACCCTCTGTGCATGAACCCGTCCTCTTCCAGACAGCCAGGGACTCGCTTGGAGCCTCCTATTTAGGTAATACCAGAATCATGTCTGCATGGATCTAAATGATAAACAACACAAGTTGTGGACTAAAGTGAAAGGTAAAAGTAAAATGTTTAAACTCCAACATTTGACACATTGTCACATGAAGGCAGCTGAATAAAGAGAAACCTGCCGTCGTGACAGCCTTTGCTGTTTGACAGAGTTAAGGCTATTTCCACCTGTAGATTACATATAACCACACATCTGTAGGTTTGTGGCGACATCAGCAGTGGGTAGATTATGGCAGAAGTGGTTGACGGGTACTTTAAATTACTGACAGTGTCTGATTGTGTCCTACACCACAGGTGTCCAGTCAGACAGTGACTCATCAGCTGTTAGCAACAAGATAAGCGGGCAGAACAGCGTGAAGCCCAATCGACCCTCACTTGCCAAGATTCTCCTGAGTCTAGATGGCAATCTGGCCAAACAGCAAGCTCTATCTCATGTGCTGTCCGCTCTCCAAATCATGTATGCAAGGTATGTTGTGTCCGCACTGTCCTGGTGAGCCACAGGAAACACAACAAAAATGCTTTTCCTTGAAGGTTTGAGTATGGGTGAATCTGAGGAATTACAACTGACAATACTGCAATATAGCTAATACCTATATATTGTGTAGGAGCTTTGATTTTAATTACAAAATTGAGAAAATTCACAAATGGTATAAACTCCTGTAACTGGTGGCTCAGAAATTAGGAATAACTAAAGAAATTAATAATAATTCATGTCATGCAGAGACTTTAATTTTAACAGGATTAAAACAGTGCTCTGACCACTAAATAAATGTGCTGACTGAACCCATTACTGTACCTGTAATTAGTCTTGCTGTTGAGAGTATGTATGTCTGTTTTCCTAGGGATGCGGTGGTCGGTGCTCTAATGCCAGCCAGCATGATTCTGCCGGCGGAGTGTCCTTCTAGTTCTCCTATTCCTCCGTTAGACTCTTCATGCTCATCCAGCGTGATTGATGAAGGTCCACCTGAGCCCTCTGAAGCTGAGGAACGGCTCAGCCCTAGTCCTTGGCAAGACAAAAAGGGCGAGGTATGATACTGGCACTGCATCATTTAACAACTTTACATGCTTTTGTGCTGAATTGCTATAAATCAACCGTGCTGTTGCAATCCTCAGCAAATTGTATTTGAATCCTAGATACTGTAGAAACACACGTAAACCCATCAAGGCTTTAAAAGCAAATGTGATTACGACTAAAGTTGTAAGGTGTATACGCAGGTTCCGTCGTCAGAAGATGCGGTCACTCCATCATCAGCTGTGACTCCATCTGCCTCTGGTGCTTCTTCACGCCCTTTCATCCCTGTCACTGATGACCCCGGAGCAGCCAGCATCATAGCAGAGACCATGACAAAGACAAAGGAGGTGTGTTTAAAAAAAATCTGAAAATGTTTGTTGAAAACAGTTTCACCAGCTTGACTAAGCCTTGTTTTTGTTCTTGTTCTTGTTCTTGTTCTTAGGATTCTGAGTGCCAGAACAAAGTAGTTGGTCTGGAACCTCAATACCTGGATGAGTTCACAAGCCTCCTTGTGCCTGACGACACACGAGTGATGGTGGACCTGCTCAAACTGGCTGTGTCTTGTCGCTCTGGAGAGAAGGGCAAGGACGTGTTGTCTGCTGTACTGTCTGGCATGGGTACTGCTTATCCACAGGTAATGCTCAGAGTCTATATGCATGTGAAGGCCTGTTAATAATGGAAAGCCAGCACTTAAAATGGGCTCTCTCTGGGTGTCAGGTTGCTGATATGCTGCTGGAGCTGTGTGTAACAGAGCTGGAGGATGTTGCCACAGACTCGCAGAGTGGCCGGCTGTCCTCCCAGCCAGTTGTTGTGGAGAGCAGTCATCCATACACAGATGACACCTCAACCAGTGGGACTGTGAAGATCCCAGGTAAAAAGCAGACAGGTTGTACTCATCCATGAAGCAAGTTTGGTAGAGAAAATGAACCTATCTATTTTTTCATTCTGTAGGCGCTGAAGGCCTGAGAATAGAGTTTGACAGACAGTGTTCAACTGAGAGACGCCATGACCCACTAACGGTCATGGATGGAGCCAACAGGATTGTCTCTGTCAGATCAGGTAACATGATCAAGAACAATAACTATCATCAAATACATGTATAGCCAAAGGTACCAAAACCTAATGTAACAGCCTGCTGTTTGTTTCAGGTCGTGAGTGGTCTGACTGGTCCAGTGAACTGCGCATCCCGGGAGATGAACTCAAATGGAAATTCACCAGTGATGGCTCGGTCAATGGCTGGGGCTGGCGCTTTACAGTTTACCCCATAATGCCTGCTGCTGGTGAGCTGTGTTCAGTATATACACAATATGCAGTGTTTTTATTTAACATCTTTTAAAATAGTACTTTTTACATCTTGCACTCTTTTTTTTTTTTTTAAACAGTACACAACAGGTGTATTTCTGAAACCACCTCAACTTTGTGACAATTTTTTTTTCTCCTAAGGTCCCAAGGACTTGTTGTCTGATCGCTGCATTTTGTCCTGTCCCTCAATGGATTTAGTCACATGTCTCCTGGACTTCAGACTGAACTTTGCCTCCAACAGGGGCATTGTACCTCGTCTAGCAGCTTCCCTCGCTGCTTGTGCCCAGCTTAGTGCACTTGGTCAGTATAATATAATTCACAATGGTAGAGTTTTATCCTAGTCCATGTAATATGTTCATGTTCTATTGTATGTTCTTTAGCTGCTGGACACAGAATGTGGGCTCTGCAGAGGCTACGAAAGCTCCTCACCACCGAGTATGGTCAGTCTATTAACATCAACAGGCTGCTGGGAGACAGTGAAGGCGAGGCAAGGCCTATGGTGAGCGCTGTGTGATTGAACAAATGAGAGAGGGAGAGAATAGTAAAGATTGTATTAATAAAGAAATGTTTCTTCAGAGTTTTACAGGCAGTGCGCTGGCTGCTCTTGTCAAGGGTCTACCAGAGGCTCTGCAGAGGCAGTATGAATATGAGGACCCCATTGTCAGGGGAGGGAAACAGCTGCTTCACAGTCCATTTTTCAAGGTATGATCATATTATGACCTAGTAATAAAATATTAGTAAAATCATAATGCTCATAGTTAAGATACTGCATGCCTTAACTATGAGCATTATTATTTTACTTTGTTTTTACTAAGTGGAGATAAAATGGCCAACAGAAAGTGAAAATATTGGTGGTTTAAATACGTAATTGATACAGTAGATTATTAAATGCAATAAATTATTAAATAAACCCTTCTTTTCCAGGTTTTGGTTGCACTTGCCTGTGACCTGGAGCTGGACACCTTACCCTGCTGTGCTGAGACCCACAAGTGGGCCTGGTTTCGCCGCTACTGCACTGCCTCCAGAGTGGCTGTGGCTCTTGACAAGAGAACCTCATTACCAAGACCATTCCTGGACGAGGTACTGTAGGTGTTCATTTTAGCCTTCACGTTTGATGTTCAGAATTAATTTCCACTATTATTTATCCTTTTAAAGGTTACAAAGAAAATCCGTGAGCTTATGGCCGACCATGAGAGCATGAACAGCCTTCACGAGAGTCATGACCTGTTCAAACGCGAGCATGACGAGCAGCTTGTGCAATGGATGAACCGCCGACCGGATGACTGGATTTTGTCTGCTGGGGGGAGTGGCACGATCTATGGCTGGGGCCACAACCACAGAGGTCAGCTGGGGGGCATCGAAGGAGCAAAGGTCAAAGTGCCAACCCCAACTGAAGCCCTCGCCACACTGCGACCAGTGCAGCTTATCGGAGGGGAGCAGACTCTGTTCGCTGTAACTGCTGATGGCAAGGTCTGCCCAGAATTCTATGTTCACCCTTCCTCTTTTCTGGAAAGCATCAGAATGATGTCATAGTTTTTAATAATATTTATTATATTTATGTTGTTTCTCAGCTGTATGCCACAGGATATGGAGCTGGAGGCAGATTGGGTATTGGAGGCACAGAGTCTGTGTCCACCCCCACTTTGCTGGAGTCCATCCAACACGTCTTTATCAGGAAGGTGGCTGTGAACTCTGGAGGAAAGCACTGCCTGGCTCTGTCCTCAGAGGGAGAGGTCTACTCATGGGGAGAAGCAGAAGATGGAAAACTTGGCCATGGGAACAGAAGGTGAATTATCAGTGTCAACAAAAATTCATATTTGAGTTAGAAAAAGGCAGTAGAAGTGTTTTTAGTTCATCAGCTCTTGTTGACCTTAGCCCCTGTGACCGTCCTCGTGTGATTGAGTCCCTGCGGGGGGTTGAAGTGGTGGATATCGCCGCAGGAGGTGCTCACAGCGCCTGCATCACTTCCAGTGGAGAACTCTTTACCTGGGGCAAGGGTCGATACGGACGACTGGGCCACGGAGACAGTGAAGACCACCTTAAACCAAAGCTAGTGAGTCCACCCTGTTAATGGACTTTGATGCCACCTTGACATGTTTCAGCGACATGTACTTCTGTCAGTGTTTGCACTGTGTAAGTAGTCACAGCAGGATAAGACTGATGTTTGTGGCTGTGTGGTTTATCTAGGTGGATGCACTTCAGGGTCACAGGGTCATTGATGTAGCCTGCGGCAGTGGAGATGCCCAGACACTGTGTCTAACAGACGATGACATGGTTTGGTCCTGGGGAGATGGGGACTACGGAAAACTGGGTAGAGGCGGCAGTGATGGATGCAAAATCCCTATGAAGGTATGGCAGATTACACAATAATGTTTATTGGAGATCAGCAAAGGCTTCACTTTGTAGTTGTCCCTAGTTGTTTTTTTATTTGTGTTTTATTGGAACAGAAACATTTTCTTCTTGCCTTTTTAGATTGACTCCCTCACTGGCCTTGGAGTGGTCAAAGTGGAATGTGGCTCTCAGTTTTCGGTGGCTCTCACTAAATCTGGGGCAGTGTACACATGGTAGGTGCAGTACTGCACAGAGGAGATTAGACCTCATTTTGTATTCCTGTCAAACGTTTGGCTGCAGCGCTGAACCCCTTGTGTGTATGTGCTGGGTCACTTGAAGGGGAAAAGGCGACTACCATCGTCTGGGACACGGCTCCGACGATCATGTTCGACGACCTAGACAAGTCCAGGGGCTCCAAGGGAAAAAGGTCACTGCCATCGCCACAGGGTCGCTGCACTGTGTGTGCTGCACAGAGGACGGTAGGATGGAGTTGAAACACTTCACAGCTGACGTGTTTTTCCAGTGTATCTCAGATCTGTTTGTTGTACATAGCGTCTTTGCAATTTGTCACTTACTTCCTTGGGTTGAATTTTGACAAACCTTTGCTGGTGTGTTTGGCTCAGGAGAGGTTTACACATGGGGGGACAACGATGAGGGCCAGCTTGGAGATGGTACCACTAATGCCATCCAGAGGCCACGACTGGTGGCCGCGCTGCAGGGCAAGAAAATCAACAGGGTGGCCTGCGGTTCTGCTCACACCCTCGCGTGGTCCACTAGTAAGCCCACCAATGCTGGAAAACTGCCTGCCCAGGTACAGAACTAGTATTAAACTCCATCTTGCACTAATACAGCTTCCAGTAGATGGCAGTAAAGCTTTGCAAATGTAGCCGTTGTGACAGTCTGTGGTGTATTTCAGGTTCCCATGGAGTACAACCACCTGCAGGAGATCCCCATTATGGCCCTGAGAAACAGGCTTTTGCTGCTGCATCACATCTCTGAGCTCTTCTGCCCTTGTATACCCATGTTTGACCTCGAAGGACGACTGGGCCAGACAGGCCACGGACCTTCTGTGGGCTTCGACACACTGAGGGGCATCCTTATCTCCCAGGGCAAGGTAGGAGGCATAGAATTCAAACACAGACATATGTATAAAGAGTAAACAGCGGTTTTATCTTATTTTATAGAATGACCAGCTTGGTATTACAACTGCAATTAATTTTTTATTATATGGTGGAACAGGAAGCGGCTTTTAGGAAGGTAGTTCAAGCCACGATGGTGAGGGACAGACAACACGGCCCCGTAGTGGAGCTGAATAGGATACAGGTACAAAACACGCATGCACACTTTTTTGAGTGACTGTGGGGGTTGCTGGGTTCATTGCCATTAGTTCTAAGTGTTTTATTAAAGACATAGAACCATTATCTCATCCATCTTCCTTTTGTCCTGTAGGTGAAGCGCTCCCGTAGTAAAGGGGGTCTGGCAGGTCCAGACGGAACAAAGTCTGTATTTGGTCAGATGTGTGCTAAGATGAGTTCATTCAGCCCTGACAGCCTGCTGCTACCTCATCGTGTGTGGAAGGTCAAATTTGTGGGTAAGTGTTCATGTCCACCCAGTGTCTCAGAATCCAAGGCAAACAAGGAAACCAGGGATGTGTGTCTTTTCATAGTATAAAGTGGCTTGTGTCTTTCTCTCAGGGGAGTCTGTGGATGACTGCGGTGGAGGCTACAGCGAGTCTATTGCTGAAATGTGCGAGGAGCTGCAGAATGCTCTGACTCCTCTGCTCATTGTGACTCCCAACGGGCGCGACGAGTCAGGCGCCAACAGGGACTGTTTCCTGCTGAACCCTGCAGCCAAGTCCTCTCTTCACATGAGCATGTTCCGCTTCCTAGGTATAATCCAGTTAATCTCCCAGTCAGGTCTTCTGGGGTGTTAATCCTAGATAAACAAAAACTGAAAATATGCATGCTGGTTTTAAAAAAACACACAAAGTCTTATCTGCATTTTCACTGATAAAGCACCTGTTGAACATGCTTAATTAAATGTTAATATTCCTGGCGCCAACCATTCTCCATGACACGCTGCCAGATGAGTGTTGCTGTTTGACTTGTGGGTAATGCGCTCTGCCCTGCTGTGTCTGCAGGAGTGCTCCTGGGCATTGCGATCCGGACTGGAAGCCCTCTAAGTCTGAATCTGGCCGAGCCTGTATGGAAACAGCTGGCAGGCATGAATCTGACCATTGCTGACCTCAGTGAGGTACGTACGCAACCAAACGGCGCCTCATCAGCAATGGGGGGGATGGGGTGTGAAAGTAGAATTAACACTCATTGAGAAATACTCAGTGTTTTTGTTTCTCATTTCATAGAATAGTGATAAAGCATTATATCTTGGCGTATAGATGAATCATATCTTGCACTGGAAACTCAATAATTAGCAGAAAGACAAAGTGTGTCTCAAACACTTTGTGTTCTACATTATTGATCTGAGTCATTTAAGTCAAGAGCTTTGTCTGCCTGTTCGCCTACGTACTGTAGCATACTCACATGATCTGCATTGTGACCTGTAAAAAGCAACCCGTTCCTATACATTCCCCCTGAGATTAGGCTTTAAGTCCTAAGTGTTTAGTGAAACGTTTCTGGAACCTCACGTTCTACCTCCATGAGAACATGCATCTGTTACTGCCACAGTCTCGGCTCTTGTCTGGCAGGAGGACGGCAGGAGCAACTCCTGCCCTCACGCTCTGCCAAAGATGGTACCGGAGCTCATGACCAGAGTAGTGTAGTGGCACCGCACAAAGCTGCTCTTGTTTTGTGGATTCGCCTTTGAGATATTGGAAAGGTTAGAGAGGAAATGAGTCCAGCACAAGACAAGACAAGGAGTCGCGGGTTGCTGTGGAACTCACGGGACCTGTGCTGTCTACTCATGTAGGCACAAGATATACAAAAGAAATTAATGTAAAAGTAGATCAATGTGCTTTTCATGCCAATGTCAAGTGTTATTAAATATACAGTATAATGAGGGCTCGATCTGTCTCCCAGGTTGATAAGGATTTTATTCCTGGCTTGATGTACATCCGGGACAATGAGGCCACAGCTGAGGAGTTTGAGGCCATGACGCTGCCTTTCACAGTTCCCAACGCCAGCGGTCAGGACATCCAGCTCAGCTCCAAGTACTCGCACATCACCTTAGAGAACCGGGCAGAATACGTTCGACTGGCAATCAACTACAGGTGAAAACACTGCAGAATCAAAGTAGTGCAAGATTTAAAATATTGGATTCACACTCATTTATCTCTTGTTTTCGTAGGCTCCACGAGTTCGATGAGCAGGTATCGGCTGTGCGTGAGGGTATGGCTCGCGTGGTCCCAGTTCCCCTGCTTTCCCTTTTTACAGGCTATGAACTGGAAACGATGGTGAGTAAGAGGAGTTTGGGTCTGTGCTCACATTCTTTCCTCCAGTTTTGAGCCGATTTTAAATGGTAACGCTTGGTCTGCTCAGGTGTGTGGAAGCCCAGACATCCCACTGCACCTGCTGAAGTCCGTGGCCACCTACAAAGGCGTGGAGCCAACAGCACCGCTCATCCAGTGGTTCTGGGAGGTGATGGAGTCCTTCTCCAACACGGAGAGGTCTCTGTTCCTGAGGTTTGTCTGGGGCCGCACACGTCTGCCTCGCACCATCGCTGACTTCCGTGGTCGAGACTTTGTCGTCCAGGTGAGATGTGACAATGTGACTGTTTGCTGTTCCGCTTATACTATAAAATGATATAGTTTATTAATACTGAGTCCTTGCAACACTGTTTTGTCCTAGGTGTTGGACAAGTACAACCCTCCTGACCACTTCCTGCCAGAGTCCTACACGTGTTTCTTCCTGCTCAAGCTGCCCCGGTACTCGTGTAAACAGGTGCTGGAGGAGAAACTGAAATACGCCATCCACTTCTGCAAGTCCATCGACACGGACGACTACGCCCGCATCGCCCTGTCCGGCGAGCCGGCCGCCGACGACAGCAGCGAGGACTCGGACAACGAGGACGCCGACTCCTTCGCCTCGGATTCCACCCAGGACTACCTAACGGGACACTGAGCTCGCCGACGGCAGACGCGCCGTTAACCACAACGCACGCGTCGACGCAGGCATTCGACTGAGACACAAACGTCTGTGTGGGAAAAATGTGCAATGAGCATTAAAAGCTGAAGAGAGGAACAAACACTGGTTTGCTCCGATTTAGTTTCTTTAAATGAAGCGGGGAGATTAGCTGCACATGTGATTGTTGTTACATGTGAATAACGTACATCACTACATTAACAGAGTAATATGGCTCCAGCCTAGCACTGTGGTAGATACTCTCCCTCCGGTGTGTGTGATTTACCAATCCCTAGTTTGTATATAGATATTGATGTGTGAAAAATAGTAGTATTACTTTTTTGTTTACTGGTTCTAACCATGTTTATTTCTTAATAAAAACAAAAAATTTTTATCTTGAACGTCTGTGCTTCTCACCTGACTCACTCAGGCTGCCCCTGGGCCATTTTACCACTCTTGTATCTACCACTCGCTCCACCACGTCTGTGCACTGTCTCCTTTAAAGAATGTACATAATATGATATTGTGCCATGTATTCACAGAAGGTCCCATTCCTGCACATTAAATGTTAATACATTTCTGTTAATAAATATAATGGCAAAGCGGCAAAGGTTTATTAAAGTGATTGAACATTTGGTGCCGGAGTGACGTGTTTAGCGTGAGTGATTTGTTTTTGTTGGTGTGTCTGGAAGCCAAACAGGATCTGAAAGCTTTTTAGAGAAACGGCTAAAACGCACATTGATAGAAGAAGTGATTGTAATAATTTTAAAACAACATCCATTTCCTGGATCCAGTTATAGCTTCATAAATCTTCAGCCTGGATTAAGGTTATTGTTTAATGTGTTTGGAGCGGCTGAAAAACTGTTCTCGTCATCTGCTTATGAAACCGTTGTATTTTTTTTTTTCAACCTAGGTCAGAGGTTCAATTGGGTTTTTCCTCCATATTTATCAGACAAATAGAATTTAGTTTTGATATCTTTTAAGAATCGCTTTGTGGCGTCGCTGTTGACGCTCTGAGCGCTCAGGATTTGCGCAGAAATAATTCCTCAGTCATGCAGACTCTACTACACATTCCTGTGTGTTTGGTGGTTGTAGGGGGTGCATCCACTTGTCCAGCTCATAAATTCATACATAGTTGAGTGTAGTTCAAAGACGAGAGGAAAAAAAACCCTCCTGTGTTATGAAGGCTCCATTTGGCTTAAAAATCATTAGCATTCTTTCTCGACTTAGTGCCTTATTTCCCAGTAATAATCACAAAGTACGTTATGCTGCTGGGAGTCAGGTGCTTTTTCTATGCAGTCCCAGACCACAGGGAGGGAAGCGAGCAGAGCCTGGAATGACTGGCCTCCTTCATTGACTGCAGCGTTGGTGGGGATGAATTCATGAAGTTGCTTTAGCAGTTTTTCAGGCCGTAAAGTTACTCTGTTCTCCTTTGAATGTTATGTGACCCAGTTTTTTAAATGGTAACAGACATGTTATCAACCCTGATCAAGTGTGATCAACAGTATTGAGATCGACAGATGCAGAGATGCTTAACTGCTCTCTCACTAAATCAGACGCTTTGTACTGGGTTCACTGGTCCAGTCAGGTTTCATCCTCTCCTCCCCTCATGGCTGATCCTCCTGACTCTGAACCAGTGCTTCCAGTAACCCACGGGTGGCTAACATCAAAGACAATAAAATATTAGGCCATAATATGCCAGTTTCAGATCTTTGAACTGTGATCAAGCCATCTATTTCTTTATCTCAGCCCAGACAGTAGTTACAAAAACGATGCCCACAACAGGTAAAGCTGAAGCAGAAAGAAGCCACAAAGAAACCTTTTAGAAATAGACACAAGGCCGTTGTGTTTTTTTTTTTTATTGTCTACCTCCCACATGCAGTCACATGCTTCTTCCCTCTGTCTGTCTGCCTGTTCAGCTAAACCATCCTGAGCTGAGCAGAATCCCTTGCCCTCATGTGATCTGAATGCACTGGCCTTAAGCTCCTCCACTGACGTAGTGAACAGCTCCTAAATGCTGCTCACACGTCCTCACCGCATCATTACTGTTTAATAACACACACTGAAGGACTGTCTATTTGTGGATTTTAGACTATTTTTAATGTTGCATTGTTTCTTTGAAGCAGTGATGGTCTTTATAGTACGAGCTAATCAAACCAATACGACTGGTTGTCAGGAGATAGAGACAAACGCTGCATCCATGACTGCAGCAGATCAGTCCGGTTTATTCTGGCTGTCGAGTTGAGGTGGGAGCAATGGAAGAAGTAAAGTATTTATTACATTGTATCCACTGTGCACTGGGATTCTGTCTCAGCCTTGTCATTCCAGCTGTTGTGGGCTTGAATCCTCTGCCTTCATCGACTGTAACTTCAGCGTATCCTGCACACAGGCCCGGTTCCAGCTGCTCCTCCACAGATTGTCTATCGCACCGTTCCAGATGCAGCTTTCTGCTCCACCTGAAAGGTGACTTACTTTCCTGAATATTCCTCGTGGCTTGGAAATATTCATTTAGACCAAACCACATCCTCCAACGTTTACCATATCTTCCCAAAACAGGGAAACAGCTGCGTAAACCTGCCGCTATGACTTCACAGAATGGACTCACACGGCTGAAGCAGCAGAGCTTCCAGAACTTCCCCACAGGAGCTGCTCACCTGCTACTCTAAGGGCAGGTTCATGTTTTAACTGGAGCGTGGCCGGGAGCTGTTTGTATCACAGCCCTGATGGGCCCACGCCTTGTCTTTTGTGCCGTGGGGTGCAGAGATCTGCAGCACCTCCCTCTCACTGGAAGGAAAGAGATGTCACTCAGTTCAAGGCTCTGAAATATGATTCACACCAGTCCAATAATGTTATAATAAAAAAAATGTGTATAAATTTAAATGCTCTTTTTGAAGTCTTACTGTAATGGACACACTACAGTACCTGCCGCTGGTAACAAATGAGTTTTTCTGGAAAATTAAATAGATTTTCTAAATATGATCTTATTTTAACAATATTACCAGGCCTTGTTTTTCTGGCAAATTTGTTTCCTTTTAAAAATAAACAATATTTATAATTTTTTGTGTCAAAATGCCTGAAAATAAGTGATGTGAATCCATGATCATATACAGAACAAGCGTTTTTCCTCTCAGGATTACACGTAAATCTCCGGACGATGATCACGTCTGTGCGGCTCAACCGGCGTCACGTGACCTTGCTGCGCTACGCTTGCGCTGCGCGCGTACGAGCGGCGCAACGACAGCGGCAGCCGCACTCAGACTGGAGTTCATTGTTGCACATGTGATTGTCCTACTACGTCTCACGTAAAACCACAAGACCAGAGTACAGTGTGGCCCCGGGCGGCGGCTCTGCGCAGCTCTGCTCCTCTGGTGTCACAGGCGCAGCCGCTGAGACCAGGTGACTCCCTCCGCTCAATGGGAATCATTGTGTGCGCACATTTCTCAGAATGAAACCAAAGATGGTGAAATTCCACAAACTCCGCGCATTGAATGTCCACCGGACAGATCCTTTTCAATGGGAGCTTGTGATGGCGAGAGCGTCTAATTACTGTCGCTGGCAGCATGTTAAAATCCTAATCTGCCTGGAATCGTGTTGGGTCAGAGGCAAGTGTTCTAAGGAGGAAATGAAAGATGCATTTCCTGATTTTGTTCTGGCAAACAATAAAGCACCGAGGCCTCGGACTCACCGTTTACTCGTTTTTAATTAAAAATTTCATTTCAGTCCAGTGTGAAAATTAATTCAAGTGTTTTGACATTCATTGAATTCTGTTTATGATTTATCTCAGGCCCCTAAAAACATCATTATTATCAATAATTAAGCTTAGAGTTTATTAGAAACATAGGGGAAATAATTCTATATTTATGTTGTGGCTTTATTACAGATGTTATGTGATGTCACATAATTGAATAGTTCATGTAGACATAATAATAGTATTGGTTAAAATTATTATAATCAGAGATGAACAAACTGATAATTTCCAATTAGGGTTTGATGTAATGAGCTAATAAGAGAATCACTCTCAGACCAGTACTGCTTACTTTATGGAATCATTTCATAACTAAATGAACTCAGGTTGGCTGAAGTGTTGGAGCTGCGTTTTGTGCTGTAACGCTTTCAAGTTCAACCTCAAGGTTGACAACCTCAGCCCTGACATACATCTGTTCAGCACATCATGTTCTAAAAGCCTCTGAATACGTGGGGCCGAGTGAGTTGAAAGCAAATAAATAACTATGCGTGTAATACATTGTGTAAACTGAGCATCATTTGGTTCCTGCTTGTGATGGTTTGCTGGATTGGGAGGAGGCGGCAATGAGGGGAGAGGGCGACTGAATGGGAACGTTAAGCTGCTATTAGTGTGGAGCAAAGCGTGCCTCCCCCCAGCCCTCTCCTCCTCTGCTCCTCCAGAACCAGACAGCTCAGGACCTCAGCACAAGAACCGCGTGGGGCCTCTGTTGGTCCCGACCCACATCGCTGTGACAGCGCCACAGACAGAGACGGAGGATCACTGTTTTTATGGGATTGTCCGTGTGAAATAGCTGCTGGATCACTCATCATCACAGCCTTCATCCTCATCATCGTCATCCTCATTGTTATTGTCTGCATCGTCATTGTCTTCAAACGCGCTTCCGTCAAGGTGAGTTTCCCTCCTGGTTCCTTTCACAGTCATCTGGTGGATTTGCTCCACTGTGTCACACTTGTGGGCTTTGTTTTAGAGGCTTTAAACATTCCATCCTAATGCTGCTGTGTGAAAAAGCCCTTTGATTCCACTATGAAAATGTTGTCTGGTGACTGAAGCTCTGAAAGAAACACATTATTTCATCATCTTCAGACATAATAAAGCATGTGCAAAGTGGCACCAGACACTTAGAATCTCCATGTTACTCCACTGTGTCCACAACTTTCTTATTGTGGATTCATTAGACGTTTAATGGGATATTTTGATGTTTGGACAAGACTAGAAAAATCAAGAAACCACTTCATCATCTTTGTCATCAGGAGCTTTTCTTCTCTATGATGAGGCACCAGACAGTGTTATTATATGAATGTCCTAATAGGTTCATGCCTATGACCTGTGTGCCCTGAGTGCATAGAGCTCAGACGTGGGTTTGGTGTAAACATAGAATCCCACGTCTTCCTCTAAGGCTGCAGCTGCATACGTGGTGGTTGCTCGTCTTCCGTGTGCTCTCGTGGCTGGAGTTGCCTTTCATGTGAGCAGTAATCCTGCTGCCGCCGACCCTATGACCCGTGACCTCATGCTGTGCACCCACATTCATTCAGCTGTCAGACAACGCACACTGACGTTCCTCAGTGAGTTTATATCACGGAGAAATGTTTGATTCACATAAGTGTAACAGGTTCTCCTGACAAAAAGCGCTGACTGAGCTGTTTGGACAGAGATTTCTGAACTCATCCTTCGGTTTGAATAAATGCGCTGATGTTTTACTCATTCGTATAACTGCCGTCAGTTGATGAAAAAACATGAGTGTGTATTCACTGTAATGATAAATTATATATAAGAGAATCGTCCTTTCAGCTCGGAACTGTGAAGCTATGATAATTCATATTTTCATATCAACAGTGGGTCACATGTCTAGTGGGCAGCTGGCTGTGATGAACCCACAGACATGCATCACCTGACTGCGGGTCCCGTTTCATAATGTCTGTGAGCTCACTGGTGCTTCTACAGCCTGGAACTGCTTTCTTACCGCGTTCCTCTCATCAGCCTCGCTTTCAGTGACGTGACTCTGCCTCCCTGCGTCGTGCAACGCCTAGAAAAAGCCAGGGAGCAGACGAGCAGTCAATACTGGATTAGCTTTGACTCCTGTCAGCCTCACGAGAGCTGTCTGGATATGGAGGTCGTTGTCTTAGTGCAAAGTTTCCAAGTTTAGACTGTGTCTTCAGCAAAGCACCCCCACATCATCCCACCTCCGCCTCCGTGTATGCTTTCTTCTCTGCAGACTCACACCACAGACCAGTGGATATTGTGAGGTAATCTGAGGTTTCCTACAGAGACAGCTTTTGGGTTTCCTTTTGTGGGACAATCATCATTGTATGAGTTGGTATCATCATAGTGAAGGGTGGTTTTAGAGCGCATTAAGAAGGCAGTAAATGAACTGTGCACAGGACACAGTTCTACATAGGTTGAATGTTTTCAGTAATGTGGAAAAAAAAAATGAAATAAACCCATGCACGGAGGGAAGTGTGTGTTTTTAAAGCTGTGCTAAATCTACCAAGTACTGATTATTATCATTGATGTCACCTCCTTCATTCTCATTAATAGCCCTTCTTCCCACCATGTATTTGGAAAACAAAAGTAACCTGGAAATTGAGATGTCTCAGGCGTCGGCCCAGGGCCACCAGACCAGGAACAGCCACAGGTCGCCGGAGGCGGTGGCGGGCAACTTTGGGGAGCTGCGTCTGCTGCAGGGCATCTCGGAGAGGAGGGACACCCAGAAGCTGCAGCAGGCCGCCATGCTGCCGTCGGGACAGTGCATCATCCACACCGAGGGCTTCGTGCCCGTGCGACAAGACGACGGGTACGACGGCCACAAGCTGAACACAGTCACAGTCACACAGGGGCAGCAGGCGTACAGTAACACAAACATCCAGCTCAGAGTTTGCTGGTCCACATCCAGCTGCTGTCACTATCATTTACACATTCAGAATTTGCATTATTGCATTAGTCTATTCAAGCCCATAAATGTCCACAACAGCATCACGAATCTGACTGAAACTAAATGAAACTGAATGACTTTACTTGACTGGTTCAGATAAAGACTAAAATTGGAACAAGTAAATGATTTGAATGTGACTTTAACAAGCTAAGTTCACCACTAGACCTCCAGAGGATTAGTTCATGGTCAGTGAGGAGTGCTCAGAAAAACCCCGCTTTTACGCATAAACTTCCTTTAATGCGTGGTTGCTCTGTAGCTACACGTTGAACCCTTTTACATCTCCATCACCAGCTGGTTCGCAGCCGTCCAGGTTGAATCCTCCAGCGGCTCAGACAAGTATCAACCTTCACAGTTACAGTCAGTCAGGCTGCTGCTAATCTGTAGCCTGTGGCCGTGAAAAGCAGCCAGTGGAAGCTGCACATGACGAGAGGAGAGCTGAGAATGAGAAGCTGGCTCTGAAAAGCAGACGATCGGAGAGGAGATTTTACCAAGCACTTCCACCTGCTGCGCGTTTCCTGTTTAATAAAAGCTGCGAGGCGTGATTGCATCTGACAAATTGACAATATTTTTCCGGTTGAGAGATTCACACCTCAGTAGAGGAAGAATGCTGCTCTGAGGACGTCAGCATCTTTAAAATAACGCTGCAAACAATCACAATTGGTGATGAACTACTTGTCTAGATTTGGATTTAAATCCCTGACCTGCTTTTTCACTGCACCTTAAACCAGCACAGCCAGCAGAACCAGCAAAAGAAAGATATTTGACTTTTCAGCTTTCTATAAAGCTCTGGCTCCGATTGTGTTGATGTCACGTGGGGATCTGTTGGAGAGTTGTAGCATTTCTTCCTAGAAATGAGTCTGTTATGAGTATTTTGAACAACGGATGAGCTCTGGATGCTGAGGTGTCTGTAGAACCTTTAGCTCCCACCAAGCACATGTTGAGCCTCACACAACATGGGGCTGTTTTAGCGCTGTCATCCATGTGCAGCTGTCTCCCAACGCGCCCCCCAAGAAAGTATGTCATTATAACACTGTGCAAAGGAGAAGGGGCCCTAAAAGTGGGAGACCCACGGGGTTACTCAGATTCATTTCATTTAGCATCGTTTTGCTTTTACAGCCTGCAGTTTGCTGGTTTCTGCCCCATTGACTTGTCAGCATGGCCTCCGGTTGCATTAAGCAGGTGGATTTAGGGAACTCCAACAGCAAATGCGCACAAGTTGTGACATTCGTAAACATTCGTCCCAGGAACCGATGGAGGAGAAAACACAACTAATTAGAAAGGGAAAGTTGGGCCAATGCCAGGCAGCTACGGACATACTGTAATCCACCCTGATAATCCTGCTGCCCCCGTGTGGCCAACACCCGTCAGTGCGGCTTTAGTGAAATGCGCATTGATTTTAAACACAGTGGTCTGGACCTTCTGTCCTTTAAACACGCAGTCTCTGCCAGGGACAGGCTCTGAGTCATGTGAGGGCAAGTGGAGCAGGGAAAACGTCTGTAGACGCGCCAGAATCCTCTTCATAGTTGTGTAAGCGTATCACGGAGGATTAATGTGTCGGACTTCCCTAATGTAATCTACTCCCTCTCATTGATTCATTGATTTAAAGAACCCAACAGTCAGCTGTCTGCTCTGTCAGACGTGAGATAATCATGAAAGCGAGGAAGTGCGGTTTAGTGAATTATCTCAGCACACAACAGCTGCCACGCGCCCAATCACCCAAATCAAGCATCAATTAACCCACGATACTGGTGCCAGTTCTTTCTATGTTAATAAAGTACATATATTTTAATAAAATCACAAACTCCTTTGACAGATCCAGGGTAAAGACCCTTCAAGATTATAAGATTAGACACGCGTGGGGCTTTAATTTTGGGAAAGATTTCCATCCAACAGCGTTTATCTCGTTGCGTTTGTTTTCCATTACGTAACCATTCGCATGACATCTCTGCTGTTGTCAGAGTAATTGCTGAGATGACAGTGGGCTTGATTAAATAGTGGATTGGGAATTTTTGGGGAATTAAAAAAAAAAACACTCCCTGTGTACGTGGCAGGTGATGTGATTGGTGCAGCTCTTGGTACTGTTAAATCAGAGCGCCAGCAGCTTTAATTGTCTGTGCATTCGAGATTGCATTTTATTTCCTTAAGTCGGAGGCAGATTCCGTGTTTGCGTGCGCACGCGGGAGGACGCTGTTGTTGTGTCAGAGCAGCTGTGACGCTCCCGAAAACAGCAGCATGCACAAACCAGGGAAGCTGCAGCAGTGGCGGGGCGATAAGAGCCCCGTTAATGATGCCTTCAGGTGTCGGGCCTCCAGGTGCTGCGACCCGCAGCTTCCAAAGGCTCTGCTAAACGCCTTCCTCCACTGACTGACAGACGTGACCACACCCCTGATTTTCACACCTTTTGTTTCTAATCTTTTTTCCAGGCACAATTTCAGTGTGGTCAATATCCTGAGAGGAAAAACAAATTCAGCCAACATCACAGAGAGGTCACCCCTGCTGAGATTCTCCCAGGACGACAGGTGAGCATTTCCTCCCAGCCTTGGCCCCGGTACGTAAAAGAGAACCCTAATACGCTCATGATGATGGAATCTGCTCTGAGTGAATTCACCAGAGTCAGATTGTTTGAAGCATGAAGAACAAAACATGTTTTGAGGTGAATGATCGGTTTTAATTTTAGAACATTATTCAGTTCGTTGTTGATTTCATGTTCATCCAGTTCATCCAGTTCTAGTTTAGGAGATTAGTTTTTTTTTATATTTCACGTCCAAAAGTGTCATCTAAGGAAATGGCTTAACTTTGAACATCGCCCCCCTCTGATGCAGATTTATTTGACAGTAGGCCATAATCCAAGAGGTTGTTATTGTAGGTCCTTCCATTTCCTTCCATGAGCATCAGGATCATTTGTGATTTTAGCGGCTTACATCGCAGATGGCCTCCAGTATTTGTTCCTTTCCACAGTGACAATAACCCATGGCTTCTTTCCAGCATAACCTACCTGACACTACATGACCCCAGCTTTGCTGGAGGGGAGGAGCCCTGGGACAACGGCTCCCTGGACCTGGAGAGGAGGTACCGGCTGGGCAGCGAGGTCACCAGCCTGTCCCTGACCCGCTCCAGCTCCTCGGACAAGAGCGACCCGCTGGACAACCTGAACCTCAGCTTCAGACTCACCAGTAGTATGAAGTGAGACTAATCCTAACACAGTAATATATCCTTATTGCCCTCATTTCATTGTAATATCCTGTAGGTCCTGGTAATTAAGGGGCTGGAGACTTGACCAGGGTGAACCTAATAATGGGATAAGCTACATTTGCTTTTCTTTTTCAGATGCTGCCTGAAAGTCTCCAAAGTCGCTACAATCTTTATTATCGTGGTTCTTTGCACTGTAAGTAACTTGTTCTACAAAAAAATAGAAAAAAAATCAAGAACACGCTGTTCTTTGTTTACAGTTAATTACCTCACTCGTCTATAGTTAGAAAACATGAAGGTTTCAGTGCAAACTCTACCGGAGAGGCATTTATCTTATCTTAGCTTAGTTTAGCTTAACTTAGCTTAGCATAAGTGTCCTGACTCTTGGTGAATTTTAATGGCCAGAAGCTCTAAACTTTATGAACAAATATAATAACATAAATAGCTTCACGTTGGTGTAAACAAAATATTAATTAATGACATTTAAATGTTGACAAGCTTATTTTTAACATTGAGTGGTGACTCCTCTCCTTTATATTAGGCTAGGCTAAGCTAGGTGACATGGCTAACTGAATATTAGCACCCACAAAGAAGGAAGTGATGCATCACATGTTCAGCTGAGCGTTTATTGCCTCCAATGTTTTCATGTTTCCCCCTTTTATGAGTATTTGTTGGTTTCAGCTGTTCTTCAGCATGTATCCGGACCGGGACAACCCCTGGAGGATGTTGGCTGTGTCTTCCACAGAGAGTTTCTGTATCCTTTCCCTCTGCATTGTCGACGCTGGCATTTCATGTTAGGTTCTGAAATTAGAAACAAAAAGGAGGGTTGTGTAAGAGCCAGCAGGTCTTTAATCAACACAGGAACTGGGTGGAACATGCTGCAGCTGTGTTGTACAATGAGAATAAGGCCGTGCTGGGATACAGAAGCAAATAAATAGAAAAATAAGGAAAGAAAAATCCCGGGGAATTTTAAAAATGTGCTCAGTCAACATGAGCCCCTATTGGAAAATAATGAGAGTTAAAGTAGATAATCGGCAGGTAAATAAATGTTTTTCAGTTTTGTGTTGTTGTGGACTTAAATGTGTGAAATCCTGTTTTGTTCTTGAACTGTTTAATCAGTTCCAAAAAGGTTTTCTCTTGACACTCCGTATTCCACAGCGATGAACCTGACAAACTTTCGTGACAACGCTCTGCTGAAGCTACAGGTGGGGGGGCCGTTCACGGGGGGCATGATGGACCTCACCAGCCAGGAGTACGTCCTGATCCAGGTGGAGCAGCCGGGCCAACGGAGGCGGCGGACTCAGCAGGTGGGTGCCTGAACGCCTCGTCCTTGCGCTCGGACCTGCCAAGTGCCGATTGGTGGAAAATGAACCTCGCGCTCTTTGTCAACAGGTGATTCATAATTGGACCATTCCTCTGCACAGCGAACGGAGTGACCAGATACTGTTGACGAAAACGTTTGAGATGCTCAGCAGGTACTCGCAATGGGAGGCGGCGCTGATTGGAATGGATTGGATTGATTAATTGCTGTCTTAGCAGCTACACGGCTTGCAGCTCCGCACGCTGTCAGATAAATACTAAGGCCGGTGTGCTATCATATCAAGCCATTAATTATTCAGATAGAGCTGAAGACCAAAGAATAAGTAAATGAACAACTATTACACCAACCTAAACAAATAAACATAATGCACAGCATCAGGAAATAATGTTTAAAGAACGACAAATATATGTAAATCCAGCTGTTGTGTTGTTTTTTTGCCTCATAGTGACCCCATCGTCATTACCATTCAGGCCTTCCTGCAGGATAATGAGGTGGTCCCGTTGTCCATGACCCACCAGTCACTCTACGTCAGTGTGGAGACACAGGTGGCCATAGCTGGAATCATCCTGGCCGGGGTCTATATTCTCATCATCTTCGAGGTAAATGGCCGGTGGTGCCCGAGCTTTTCTAGGGAAGATAAACGACAACGTGGAGAATGTGTGCTCCCTAGTAGGTAATGGGGAACACGCACAGTCCCACAGCAGAGGAAGCTACTGCTTCGGCTGCTCACAAACACAGCGTACATTTAATGCTAAATTTAGATCAGGGCAGTTAAATGATGCTTTGGTGCATCGTCGCTACAACAAAAAAATCTCTTTTCTCCTTCTGCCCCCTCAGCATCAGGTAATAGGGCAGATGTGCCTTGGTGACCACATACACATCCTGACATACTGTAGCTCTGCACAGCTTCAACTGACAGAGCTGCATCGCATGTCACGAATCTGTTTGAAATGCTAACCAATAAAAAGAGTTTATCATAATTACATTTCTTATTTTTAATTTAGTTTTGAGGTCCCTGGACAAACGTCTGTCATTGTTATTCATTTCCAGGCAGTGTTTGGCTTTAATTAGACAGGTCAATCTCCTCGCACATGACAAGGTGTGAACTCACTAAGCTGTGCCAGCAGGGGCATTGCAGCCATGTCAAAGTCAAGAGTGGGCCGCGGCTGATGACAGCGACGCTACGCTCTCCACACCCTCAGCTGTCAGCTGTGTTACTGACAGGTCTAGTGTGAATGAAAGTGTGAGGGATTGTTTTTAAAGCTGAAGAGCACAGAGTGCATGACACGTTCAGACAACAGCGACATGTCATCTGCCTTCAGCTCTGTCGCTCTGTAACTCCTGCACAGGAGGTTTTCTTTTCCTCATTAAGGTCTTTGTCTTATGGGAACCTAACACAAGTCTAATTTGCCTTTGCTCACATTTAGGGTGTTGTGGTTTTCTGAATGGGTTTAAACAAAGGAATCATCTGATAGTAATTGGACATTAGTTTTCTAGGTTTTGCTCCCTTGAGCCTTTCTGAATTTGCATATTCAGAATAAGAAACTAAACTGTCTTGGTTATGATTAGACCCAGTTTACTGATCATTATTTTACTAACAACACAGTAATAAATTTGTAGTAAACTACACAGTCAGCAAATAACCAGTCTTTCTTAAACTTCCTATTACAGCGGCACGACTGTAAGAGGAGCAGCTCTGCTTTGTGCTTATCACAGAAGTCTTAAAATGAGTTTTTCTTGCTCTTTGAATTCCCAGATTGTGCACCGTACGCTGGCTGCCATGCTGGGATCCCTGGCAGCCTTAGCAGCTCTGGCTATCATTGGTGATGTGCGTCTCTTTTTGTTCCTCTTTTGTTTTAGCTAACTGTCAAATAAGCTTAGGTGATGCCTGGAAGAATGACTTCCAATGCAATATTCTGATAAATTTGTCCGTATAAGGACAAATTAAAACAAGAGCCTTTGGGGTAAATGTACCTAACCTGAATTCTCTTTATGTATTTATGTTGAAATACAAATATTTCAAACTCTCTATACAGTATGTTATAAATTAAGATGTTTCACATGTGTGTTAAACAAGAACAGTTAATCTCTGTGTTGCTGTAAATGATAAAGTCTGTCAAATCTCAAGTCTTTTTGTGGTTTCCCCCAAAGCGGCCCAGCCTGGTTACTGTAGTAGAGTGGATCGACTATGAGACACTGGCTCTTCTGTTCGGCATGGTAAGTGCTGTTAACTGTGCTAATATGTTCATTTACTCAACAGAGCACAGTAAATTCTCAAAAACATCTACAGTTTTGTGGATATAAAATCCTGCACCTTCAAACATTTTTTCTTTACTTTAGTACCCTTTCCTTTCCAACACCCGACAGTGAAATCTGCTTCTGTGGAGGCAAGTGAAATTGACAACATAAACCCTTGTCTCCATAGAAGCAAGCATATCATGTCAATTTTAGCATAATATTGAGAGAATGACTTTCTAAGAAAAAGCAGATTCAAGCCGTTCCCTCCAACGTCACAGCAGATCGTACCCATTACACATAATTCTGCTCCATGAGAGATATCTGGTGCATGACCACAGATGGCAGCTTCTTTTGGACAACGTCCACCATCAAACAGCTGCCATTAATATTTTAACTTCATTCTGCAAAATACAACAGAGACTTGTGAAAACTGTTCCAAAACATGCAGGTAATACATTTTAATAAAGACTGCAGTAAATGCATTCCATAGACACTACAGTATAAAATGAATGAATATGGGTTTCTTTTGCCCATGCTTTGTCTAAAATAAATAAAGGAACTTGTCTCCCCTGTCTTCCAGATGGTACTGGTGGCTATCTTTTCAGAGACTGGCTTCTTTGATTACTGTGCTGTTAAGGTGAGTTGACTGTGTGCTAATCGTGACGGGCATGAACACAGTTCAGTTCAGGCAGTGTGATGTATTAATGACAAAGGTTTCCCAGATTCCTTTTGTAATATACCATTTGCGTGTTTACCTTTGGTCATGTGGGACATTGAATGACAGCTCTATGAAAACAGTTGCCCCCTGAATTTTTAAACTTGTCATAGATGCTTTGAGCTATTTCTGAAATTAGCACTGATACGTGACAAGTGTGTAGTTTTTATGTTGACTCCTCTGACATGCCCAAGATTTAACACAGCAAGATGACTGAACAGGTTTTGATGCCTATCTTTACATCTTGACCCCAAAAATACAGCATCATAATAATAGGTTGACGAGAACAACATTTGCTTTGTTTTATGGGACAGTTCACAGAACTAGGTCAGTGCTGAAGTGAGCTCACTCTACTTTTTTTAATGAGAAGCAGAAAATATGCTTATACTGCATGCAGCACTATGCTATAGATGTCACCTTTACTTTCATTATTTCTAGTAACATGTATGTATTTTTATATTAAGTTAATTAAATGACCTGTTCTTATACTGGGTGCTTAATTAGTTCAGTTGTCAGTTCAACAGAAAGGATGAGGCCCACGCCCCTCTCTGCAGTGTCAAGGTGTCCTTAGCATCACAAAAACAGCTCCATTAAAATCCTAAATATTAACTGGACATGATGAAAGAGGGCAAACGCCTTTGTCCTCCAGGTACAGTCAAACCCGGAGAACAGGATGCTCATGAATTTTAAGTGTGAGCTGGACAAGGACAGGCAGTCAAATTTAAAATGCTTTCTCTGAGAGGGGCTTAGCGGCTCTGACACACCCTCCTATTGCTGTAAATCCAGCAGGGGTCCATCCCCTTGAGCCCCTCCCATGGGGCTAAGGCTGCTGTACCTGTAACAGAGGCTTTAGGTGGTGTTAGTGAGTGCAGTGTAAATGGATGTTTGTAGAATATGGCCATGAGTTTTATAAATGACAGGCTTGATTAGTCATTCAAGGGAGAATGGCTTTGAACCTTTGGCCCCACCTACACTCAGATTAACTGAAAGTAATAATGAATTTAAACATTCTCTCAATGGCTCATGCAGTATTGCTTTTGTTTGCAGGCTTACCAGTTATCCAGAGGAAGAGTGTGGCCTATGATCATCATCCTCTGTCTCATTGCTGCAATTCTCTCTGCTTTTCTGGACAATGTGACCACGATGATGCTTTTCACCCCTGTCACAATAAGGTGTAGTAGTTGATTAAGCCACAGGGAGTTTATGGTTATACTGTATGGTGAATAAATGATGCCAGATGCTCTGTCATCCGTCTGCTCAGTCCTTCACATATTAATAGCTTAGTTTGTGTTTGTCTAGTACAGTGTGTAATCATTGTTAAATATAATAGAGAATATAAACACACAAACACAAGCACTAGACTGGCAACAACAGTTTATTGCAGTCCAGAATCTGCATCAGTGCCTCCTCCTCATCGTTGTCTAACTGTCCTGCCCTTGAATTGGATTCGTATGAGCTATTATTAATTTCTCAGAGTCAGGTTTGAGCTGAAAGTTGATTCACGACCAGATACACAAAGCACAAATCTAGGTAACACTGTGCTTTAATTTGTTATCGGTCAGCAGGACCGCTGTCCTATTCAGCCACAGTGTTCAAGGACCAATTGCTTTACCTTCCAATATCCTTTTTTTATTCCTGTATTTATTTCGCCCACCTGTTGCAATCTGATCAGGGCTAAAGGGCTTTTGTGTCCTTATGTGATTTTGCAGGTTGTGTGAGGTGCTTAATCTGGACCCCAGACATGTCCTGATTGCAGAAGTAATCTTCACCAACATTGGAGGTGCTGCCACAGCTGTCGGAGATCCACCCAATGTGATTATAGTATCAAATCAGGATCTGCGCAAACAGGTACAGTGGGCACTCTCACAGCTCTCTTCACATTTGCCCTACTCCACCGCAACATCATCTGACATGGGATCTGAATGTTGAGTATAACAAGTAAAAGAACCCGAATATAAATAATGGAAATCCAGTGAACATCATTTAACTTGGTGTGTGATCATGGCTTTAATTTATGAATTTATGAAGCTACATAAACCTTTGTTTTTTTTCAGGATAATCTCTCCATGTATTCATACATTTGGGAGTTGTGACCTTTATTTGTTTTGATGTGCAGGTGATCCATAAAGATACACAAGCAGCAAATCCAATTTATATTTTTGCTGCTGCCATCATCCATCACAGGAATTAAAAATGCCAAAATGGTGTGACAACAAACTGTAAGACGTGTCTGTTATGAAGTACTGTACCCGCCCAGTGTCATACTGTTGAATGCTTTGCTATTCAGTTTCCTGCATTCTGAACAACACAGTTCCTCTCCTTCCACACATTTCATCATGTCTGACATCTGTGTGGCGTAACACACTCACCTGGTGCGGCTCCAGTCTGCTGTTACCGGCATGCTGGGCCCCGCTGAGGAGCCTTTCTTTAGCATTAGTCTCTGATTAAACTTCTGAGGGAGACAGTGTCACTCCTGATGCAATAATGTGTGAAGCTGTGTAACTCAAGAGATCATTTCCTGTGGTGGATGACGTACAGCACACTGGTTGACTCTTGGGTCAATCTTGTGTCAATGTCTTAGTGCCACTAGGATGTACAGTAGATGTTGCAAAAACTTCTATGTATGTTGTTTGCAATTCATCTTACTGTAGAATGTATTTGTACTTGTTAGTCTTCTTATTTTTGACTGAACATGGAAGTAACTTACTGTACTTCAGGGTTCCTTGTCTTGTATGAAAGCACTTTAACACATGGCTAGAGGAGGGAATCAGACCCTCACCTCCACGGTTGATGGATGACCAGTTTTGTGGACTGGTCTGTGTTGGAAACCAATTTCAAGACGCTTGTGACAAAAGCCAATCCCAGTAAGCAGAGTTTACTGAGCCGTAGGCTGCAGCTGACTGAAAAGGGCATTAAGTTGTTGGCTCCTCTCGTAACCTTCGCTCTTCAGAGGGGCTCACAGGGTCAGAAAGCTGCATCACTCGAAGACGTGACATTTTCCCAGCTGCGTGATGTGACATCTGTTCAGCGCGTGTGACATTTTAGCCTTTGCTGGTGCAGCAGCCTGTGGTCTCCTCCAGTATACAGTAAGCCACACCAGGCTGCTGCAGCCCCGTGTCCAGTTTGTTTTGGATGCGTTTCCGTGGTGACAGAACCCAGTACAACACCGCGGTGTGCTCGTTCACTTATGTCTGGCCTCTGATAAGGACAGCTTGTGCGTGCATGCGTGGCCCGCCCGCCTCTTTGTTTGTTGTTTGCATGCTTGCTTGTTAGTGTCAAGGGGATTTTCAGGAGAAATCCACAGATACTGTAGAAAGAATTGCACAGCAATGAAGTGTGCATTCAGGTGATTGTGCCCCTCATCAGAGTGTCCTTGACTTTGATTTGCACAAGGTAGAATGATGCATATAAATTCTCTTTTTGGTCTAATTTTAATGAGGAACTGGCGACTTCCTGCCAAATGGATCTCCTCCAATCCGGCAGAGAAGTCATTGACACTGGCTCTGAATTACAGTATGGGCACACAGGGTCACAGAGTACAGCTGCAAACACAGATACATGGCAGCGGCAAACACAAAGACTTATGTTTGTTAGTTTGCAGATTTGCTCCTTTGTACTGAACCTTGACAGATTTTAGGAGTTTCTACTTTACAGTAAAACAAAACTGAAAATAAATTAGATTGTGCGACTAACAGGGACATTTATTGCAATCTCTGATCTATCACATATTTCAGACCATTTTATTTATTTATTTATTTATTTATTCTGCTACACAGTTCATTGTATTCTTCTCTGCTACCTTTAGCCTTGGCTTTTGTTGTGTGTTTAATTAGTTACCCTGTAGAGGTCACTATTAACCAGTTTTATTACTTAATAGCTGTGGTTGAATACTTTAAAGCCACTGTACGAGTGAAGGAATGTTAGTTTAAATGATACGTTCTGTTGGCAGCAGACAGCAGACGCTGACACATTTACAGTGATTTATAAAATGCATTGCTTTTAGAGTTGGGGACAGGCTCAGTTGGGGGCTGCTCTTTCTCAGAAAGTAAGAAATGCTACTAGCTGCTAAGGACATTATCACTGCTCCTTTGTGTGTCACTCTAAAAGTCTCAGCTTAATGTCTTTGACTCTTACAGTAAATGTACTTTTGCTACAGTCCTTATCTTCTACTAAGCCTTGATGTACAAATGCTGGTATTTGGTTAAGTCTGTGTTGTCTGATTTCTGCAGGGGATTGATTTTGCCAGCTTCACAGGCTACATGTTTCTTGGAATATGTCTGGTCCTCTTCACCTCGTTCCCCATTCTGCGGATGCTCTACTGGAACAAAAAGCTCTACAACAAAGAATCCATTGAAATAGTTGGTGAGTGATGATGTTCTGTCACCAGGAGTGCAGAGGTTAAAACATTTTTACTGGTTTTAAAAAGACGTCCTGACAAGGATTGACATTTAAAAAATAATAATTTGTCCCAAATCCTTTTTACATAAACTTTATTTTTTTATGCTGTCCACTGGGGTGCTTACAGTAGGATAAAAGATTATCCTGTTGTCATGTAACAGTTATCATTTTTAATTATTAACCTATTGACCTGTATAATACCAAATTAATAGAATGGTCAAATACAATTAAGGAAATGCATGATCTAATATATTATAATGTTTACATTCATGACGACGTGTATAACAACCACTTGTTAAATGAGTTTTAGTGAAGGATTCATGGTGATGGCCTTAAGATAACATTTATGCTTTGCCTATGCTTTTTGAACAAGGTTGGTAAAAAAGGCACCAACCTTGTTCTAGAAATCACACAAATCCCCTTTTCTCTAATGCTGAGCTTTGCTGGGTCTGAATGCAGCATAGGCCGCCCTGCTCAGTAAAACCTGTTGTGATGATCTGATTAAACCACATTTATTAACAGTGGAGAAAAACATTTGGGCATTTTTGGTACATTGTCCAGAGGTAGAGTAAGATAATTTAATAAACAACAATAAAAATCACACGGTGTTTTAGATGGGATAGTAATTGTTTCCTCCATCCAAGAATATGTTTCCTGAGACCCCAGGGACACAGATAATAGCCAAACTAATAAAACAATATTTGTGCAAAATTGTTAACAGTTCCTCCAGAAACAGTCACCTTTTTTTTCACACATTATTGTTTACTACAGCGTGCAACCACTGAGAGAATCTCAGCAGGGGATCATTAAAACATAAACAGCCAAGCCTCAGTCATCAGCACGCTGTTCCTATTTAAGGAGTGAGGAGCTGTGTCTCTACAGAGAGTGATGGAAACTGCTGCTGGTCTCTGCGGTGACCGTTCAATTCTGTCCCGATAGCCCATCTGCTAATCCCACCCTCCAGAGTTTCTGCTTCCCCTACCAGCCTGGGCTACTGAGGGGAGTGTGCAGCCAAATGAGCTCAAAGCCACTGGTAATTGTGCAGATTTGCATACAGGAGTGTGTTTTTTTCATTGACCATCTAGATCCCATTAAGGTCACCTAGCAACCTTCCTGAAATAGGAGGACTCCTACTGACAGCTACACAGGCCTCCAGCTCCCTCAGGCTGTATCTGTGCCAGCAGTGGTGGTCCCTGTACTGGTCAATGCACCTCTGGATGCATTAGTCTCTCTTCGGAGACTCTCAACATATTGACTGAAAACATCTTAATATCCCCTGCGTCAGCCTCCACCGGTTTCCATTGGCGCTGTTACCAACAGGAACAGGTGGTGCCACTGGACTGCATAGTCCATGAGATTAATATGCATCAAGCAGGTGACGCTCTCCTCTGCTCTGTGCCTTCAGAACTCAAGCACGAGATCCTGGTTTGGAGACAGACAGCTCAGCGCATTAACCCCGCCAGCCGAGAGGAGACAGCCGTGAAATGCCTCCTCATGCAAAAAGTCCTCAATCTGGAAAGTCTGCTTCGCAAGATGATGAAAACCTTCCAAAGGTTAAAAGAGAAGCCACAAAAACAGAAAATAGAGCTGTCATTGTTAGGGAGGCTCTCATCACCTCTCACAGTAGTAGTGTTTCTACTGGTAGCAGCCATATTCACTGCTGTCTGCAGGAAATACTGTATGTTCTGTTCTATATGTGTGAGTGGGACGCTATTAATGTGTGAATAACTAATTTATGTTTGATCCTTTAACACAACATTGCAGATAGCAATTCATTTAAGCAATGCAACTGTTATGTGAGCCAACATCCATAGCTATTATAGCCTTATAGCCACTGTCCCTGAGAGCAATTAATCCATAGTAATAGTTTTGGAGTGTGATAACCTTTTTGTTTATTTTGAAAATTATATTTCTCTGTCCAAACAGACAAATCTCTCAGGAGGATAAAAACTGGGAGCAGAACATTCAAGAACTGCAGAAAAAGGTAAGATTCCACATACAGTATCATCTCAGACCCATGACAGACAATAGACAAGCTACTGGATCCCATGTTGCCAGATGTTTGAAGGTTTCTGTTGCTGCTATATACACATAAAACCTGCTTGATTTTCTGTTCTTCACAGCACAGAATAACCGACAAGGTTCTGTTGGTGAAGTGCGTGTCAGTCCTCAGCGTGGTGATCTTCGTGTTCTTTCTCAACTCCTTCGTTCCCAGCATTCATCTGGATCTGGGTGAGCGCCGCACCATCTCATTACTGCTGCTCTTGCAGGATACGCTTCATTGTTATAGTTTCTGTCATGTAATTATGAAAGCGTTCCTTCCTCTGTCTTTGCCTGTGAAATGAACCCAAATAATGGGCTGACGAGCGAACGCAACCAACAAATTACATAGAAACTAAGATGCATTTAGACCCGTTGCATTACAGCCATTCATTTGCTGTAATTCCAAACATTTGTTGATGAATAATGTTCCGGACAAATCTCATTCTGAGACCATATGTGGCCTAAATTCTTTTTTAATCTTGACGAAGTTAGGGCACAATAAATCTTAATTGCAGACAAACAACACATTATATTTAACTGAACCAGAAACAAACAAGTCGCTGTCAGGCAGCTCTGTGAACCTGATCTCTCAGAGTGTGAATATGAGTGATACAGTAGACAATTACCTGTATTGTTCCCATATTTAATTTTCGGGTTTGATACCACATCAGCACATGTGGCTGGCGTTTCATCAGTCCGATGCTCGGGACTGATGTGAGCTCAGCACATGACCTCAACGGCAGCTCATTAACGCTAGCACTGTACCTAAAGGAGGACGCCTGTCGTCTCAGGCAGCCTCCCTTTGCTACCGAGGCCCCTCAGTCGCCAAACATGCACGGTTAATTACAGGCGCCGCTCAGGTTGCCGCTCTGTGACATTTATTAAATGGGAATGACCCCACAGCAGAGCGTTGTCTGTCCCTGCGGAGGGACGGGCGCCCGTCTGAACACGGCTCTCATTAATGCTCGCGGGTCACAGTCAGCGTTGACTACCGCCACATGCCAAGTCTGTTCATTCACTCCTGTTCTAAAAAATGAACCTCATTACATCTTCATTAACTTCTCAAAGTAAGATTTAATCTCAGCCTGATTATTACCTGGTCATTTGATCTTTTTAATGTGTCTGTGTGAGTTTCATCTGCAGTTTGGTGAAATCTCTTTTGTCCCTAAACAGATACCAGTCATAAAAATGATACAACACAGTGATAGAGATGATGCTTTTTGGTGGACAGAGACATGTCCATTATTAAGTTTTCATCTTTCATCTTATCCGTATGCTTATTCTTATGATTATACAGTATGATTATAAACCCATCTTTGGCTTTGTCGTGACTGTGTGTTGCTTTACTTTTCTGTGATGAGCACATTTCCAGTCTCAGACACTGCTGTCATGTGTATGATAGATGAGCCTACAACCAACCTGCCTGATAACTCTTTCTAATTGGAGACCTCCTTGTGTTTATGTGCTACATCCTGATCCTGTTCAGGTGACAGCCTCGGGGAACAGGAGTGTAGTGAGGCCTGTGTCCACATGCGTTTGCCTTTGAATGCTGCACAGATTAACAAACACTTGTGATGTGTAGCTGAACATCTGATGGAACAATGACAGCTACACCTTAAAGGTTATGGCAATGAGTAACAGTTATCTAACAGTCTAAGAGTCTGTCTCTGGCTCCAGTCTTCCCTCGCGTCCGGTTTCTGTGTCTGTCATTGCTGTTTTTTCTTCACTAATTCTCATCAGTTGTGAAAATATTTTCCCAAAGGCCTCTTTTTGTCAACAGCCTCTAATTGTAAATATCAGGCTGGTGCCAGCGTTTGTTAACACTGTAGAAATGACATCTTTTTGATAATGAAAGTGTCATCAAACCCACTGAGACACAGCACACAACAAGACTTTATTCATCATATCCAACAAGTACCACTTCGTTGTGTGCTCTGTTTATTAGATTATAGCAAATCCAAACCCTCAAACAGGACAGACTTCTCCTATTAGTATAAAGCAGGCATCCGCTGTGTTGGACTCTGTGCCTGCTGGCTAAAACCATAAAAGATGTTGTAGGGGGAAATGTCAGGCCTTGTTTTCTGTTCTCTCTCTCAGGCTGGATTGCAATCCTTGGTGCACTGTGGCTTTTGGTTCTGGCTGACATCCAGGATTTTGAGATCATCTTGCATCGAGTGGAGTGGGCAACATTACTGTTCTTCGCTGGTCTCTTTGTTTTGATGGAGGTATTTATAACTTTCTACTTTTAATATTTGACCGGTAGATTGTTTATGGCTTTTAAATAAATTTAGAACAATTAGATGCTCTATGCAGTCAGTCGTCGGGTCTGTTGACTGTCACTGGGCAGATACTGCATAAATAATGTTAATGTGTGTTTTTCACACGAAGCAGACAATCACAAAGCTTTAAATCCTGTCTCCACTGAGATACAAACACGTGATTACCACCAAAACTTTTTTTTAAAGTACATTTAACTTAAAGTTGCCCAGGTTTTGAACTGCTCCTCTGTTTTTAGCAGATTCTACTCCGAATTAGTACAATGAACTTGAATTTAATACAGTAATAATGGCACAAAACTCGGGTATATTGACTCGTTTACAGTACACATGATGTCCAGGTTTACAGTGAATGAGTAGGTGTAGGTTTTCTTGTCTGTGTCAGTGATGATAACAAGCATAGAATTATCCTAATCTACGTAATGGCAGCTAAATATGAAGCAAATTGTTTTTCTTTTCCTGGTTTAATTGCACCTATAACTAACTGTATTTCACATTTTCCCTTTTAATCCTCTCTTGATTGTTTTCTAGGCTTTAGCGCAGCTGCAGCTTATCGACTACATTGGTGAACAGACAGCGCTGCTGATAAAAGTGAGTTTCTTCCCACCGCTAATGATCATCTCTCAGGACTTCATACAGCTGACACAACTGATTATCGTCCACAGATGACATGTTACTGCATTCTGTGCATATTGATCCCTTCGATCTGCACTGCTCTGATTCAGTTATTTCCTTTGCATCTTATTCCTGTCAGCAATTGAAGGAGGCCAGAAGTCATTTGCATCATGCAAGTGAGGTGTTTTTTACCGGAGAATTGCACCAGTAATAGATACGTCAGCTTACGTTTAGACTCTTGGCCTCTGTTTGTCAAATAATCACACATGACAAGCGCTGCACTATTTGTAGATTTTGACCCGCTGGGTTGAACTGCAACACCTTTTCTCTCTAGATGCAGCTATGATAGAAGGAGCTTCTGACTCCTTGAACCTGGCTGTGCATATCTAAAAAACATGACACCACCAGCACCTGTGTCTCACCACACTTTCACATGACCCCTGTACATCTTCCCATCCTACACTCCAGATAAGAGGTTTTCAGTCAAGACTGAAAGTAATTGGTGTGTTTGATCTAAATGAGTGACAGGGCGACGCAGGGCATGTGCATCTATGAGAAAATGAAAGTGGCACTCATTGCTCTTATTATCTCCTCTCTCAGGCGGTGCCAGAGGACCAGCGCTTGGCCATAGCCATTATTCTGGTGATGTGGGTCTCGGCTCTGGCATCTTCTCTCATTGACAACATTCCGTTCACCGCCACCATGGTGAGAGGCATTGGTGTGATGTGCTAATGCCACACTCCATCTTATCTTTGTGTGATATAAAGACTAGATTTAATTGTCATTCAAATGACGACGACTGTGTCCACTCAACATTTACACGCACAGACTGAAACAGAAGATCAGACTGCACAATGCAATAATACATGCAATAAATTCAGACATTGAGTTCCTCTGCTGCTGAAAAATAAGGATTTTTTTGTAGTTTGTGTGTCCATGAACTGTTTCTGACATGCAACACCTCATATTGATTTACCCGGACTTGGACTGAACTGAGATCAGTGTTCCGAGGGGTGCCAGGGTGCACCACAGTGAGAAAAGGCCTGACAGACTGAGCCATTGCCCGCCGTGTTTGAACCATCGTATTTTGACCAGCCAGTCCCTCTCAACAGTGCTTGGTGGCTTTGCTGTTTTTAGTGCAGAGCTGAGGAAACGTACTGTAATTGCTGTATCCCATTAGACTGAGGCGGCATCTCTGCTGTCATGTTGTCCCAGCTGTGAGGGTCACCCTGAATGTGTCCCCAGCCGACCACATTGCCACATTCTGTCCGTCTCACACTCACACCTGAGATCACATCACGGAAGAGCACACAGACACACCTGCATTGTTTCACTGTATTTGTGTGTATCACCATCCCCTGTTTGTTCCCACTGAGAGTTTCCTTTTCTAACCAGGGGCGGACAGTTTTGTGGCTGTGAGAATTTTCAGTGTGGTCCTTAACACAGACGTACTGTACACACAGCAGTGCCACTAGCTGGAAGTCATGTAACATCAGCAGCAGAAATTCTCTGCTGCACATCACATGAAAGCCCAGATATTTCCTTTGTAGACCCAGGTTTATAGTGAAGGATACCATGTTCTGCTACCGTGGATGGGTTTCAATCAACATCAACATCATACCACAGATGGAACCATGTGTTTGTCTATATTTGTGCCTGGATGATGTTGAAATCAATCCAAATGTTTTTGAAAGCTCTGCATAGTTGAAGTCGTATGAGTGTCCTAAGTAGCTTATAAGCTTAATTGATTGATCGATTTTTACAGTAGTCTCTCTCTTTACTTACAGATTCCAGTTCTCATCAACTTGAGTCAGGATGCAGATGTAGACCTGCCTGTCAAACCTCTCATCTTTGCCCTGGCTATGGGAGCCTGTCTTGGGGGTGAGCCTCTTCCTATCTTACATCTTCATGTAATAAATTCTAAACAAAAGTTTTTAAATAGTTTGACAAGTGCTTTTGGGCTAAACACACAACAACCACACTGCCACCGGGGACAGATTATCCCTGTTTAAAGGTTGGGGTCTCTGTCAGAAGGAGACATTATATGCTTGGGGTGACAGCCACATTCTGAGCAGCTGCGTCTCTCCCTGGTCAGGCTCTGTTTTGTGTGAGTGGCCCGAGGCCTTTCAGACCTGCCTCACTCAGGCTTTACCGCACCCTTCAGCGCAGTGTGGCTCTGTTTAGACGGAGGGCACACAGGGAGCGAGCGGGAGCTGTCACAGTCTTTCAGTTTACTCAATTGCATTGTGACAGGTTCTTATCGATCGGCAGTGTGATGTTGCCACCGCCCAGCTTCATTCCCACACTGACACCATTTCAGATGTCGGCAGTATCGAACGGAAGGATGGATACTCACACTGACTGTCAAAGTGTAGCCTACAGTAGATTAAAAATAGTCAAACTGTCTCGAAGGTTAGGGCTAACAGCACTGAGAGAAGGGGGGGGGGGCGATTTAAAGATTTCATTAATAAATCATTTTTAATGCTGTTTTCCCGTCTGTGTAGGAAATGGCACGTTGATTGGCGCCTCGGCCAACGTTGTGTGTGCAGGAATCGCTGAGCAGCACGGTTACGGCTTCACCTTCATGGAGTTCTTCAAGTAAGCCCTCCTTCGTTATATGTCCACGCTCAGCGTCCTGGAGTTGAATTTCTTGCTCACAGATTTACTTTCTTTCTAGTTAAACTCTTGGCTTGTGCTTTAATGTGAGTCCTGTACCATAGGCTATACGTCCTAAAGGGGTACTCACACATTAATGTCTGTCATACAGTATGTTCAGTGGGACGTGCCAGAGTTGCCTCAGAACATTGAGAGTAAAGCCAAAAGAAGCTTGATTCAGGGCCTGAGTTAAAATATTCCTGACTCCCCACAACTTCAAGGAATGAAGAGGGTTCATGAACTTTCCAAACTTTGGAAGTCACACCTTTCTGGCAGAGCTCAGAAGGTGTTCATTACCTGAGGAGCCAGTGATTCCACACGAGGAGAGATGGCTTGGGAGACCTGCGCAGAAATCGATGCTCCTGCAACCTTTTGGAATAGGGAACCTGCAGCAGTGCATTGTAGGAATTCACAATGACAACCCCACTTAGTGTCTTTTTCTAAGGACAACCAGTGAATTGACCTTGCTGAGGATATTACCAGCAATCTACCCTTCTGTTAGTGAAATAACGCCAGGAAACAGCCTGGCACGTTATAGTCTCTCTAGTCTGACTCAGTGAGTCACGAAAACACACAAGCTGCCAAACGTATGCGCGACTGATTGAATCAGTGGTGAGTGAAACAATTGCAGAGCGCTTGATTCGAGAACCCTTCAGCAGGTTTTCAAACCAAACCCAAGTGAACGGAGGAACTGTCATTATGTTTCGTGCAGAATGGTAGACTGCGTCTCAGGTTAGCACCTGCTCAGTAATAGTTTAGATTCTGGTGATATAACAGCCTGATTCCTTTGCAAATGCGTTGATGGAGAAGTGGAGTTGGTCACTAATGGGGGGAACAGAATGAATATGAGTCTGATTAGGCTAAATATGTCGGATGATTCATGGCTTTGCTACAGTAGGTTTACAGGACGCCCTGATGAAAACCATAGAATACACTGATTTCTTTTGGGATTTTATGGGCTGGGTTAATGAGGACACTGTTATCCTTATGTTTACTTGTATTAATTATTAAATGCTGCTTCACCTTCAGTGGTGTGGCACATTTACACGTCCCTACTCCGTGTGCCATGCTCCACCTGCAGCCACTAAAACAGGGTTTTTGTGCTCCGTATCAAATGTTCAACAGGGATAAAAGTTGTGTTTAAAGCATCTCCCCTAGAGGTTTTTCCATGTTGTTTTCCAAGCACAAGGAGCAGAGGTTGTCAAATCCTGGCGACTGTTAGTGCGAGGAAATAACAGCCGCTGGTGACCACAGGCACAGAGAAAGAAGCATTTCACCATTTTCTATTGGCTCTTTCCTCTCTTGTTAGCCTCTTACGGAGCTTTGAGGCACCAGAGATTTAATTGGAGGAATTAATCAGAGTTATAGTTATTGCACTGATTGACTGAGGATTGTCTCCATGGGATTCTAATGAAATGGATAAGAACAGTTGCAGCCTGTCAGATCTAGTTGTGTCACACCGCAGCCCTGTTTACAGTTGCTAGATAGAAGCATTGCTCTCGGCTAAAGCTCTGCCTGTAATTGGCTGTCAGTGGCAAGGGTCACAGCTGTTCAGAGAGACAGGTAAGGGGGAGGGGGGTCTGTCTGCAGTCAGCTGGGACTGACTATTGCTGTATCAGGTGGTTAAATTCAGGGGCCAGATAAGGCCACAGGGAATCAAATGCCTTTTTGGTAGAGCATCACAAAGGAAAATGCGTGGCCCTGAATAGCTCAGCAGTGTGTTGGTATATCCCTGCTGCTTCCTGCTTGTCTCTAGACACTGATCAGCCTCCCTCCTCAAACCATTAACCCAGGGAAACATGACAAAAGCTCCTCCACTGTATAGCTCCATAGAGTATGGGCTCCTCCTAGCTCTCGCAAATAAATCATTTTTATAATAAACCACTCTGCATCAAATAAAACAGAGAAAAAACATTAAACACATTGGGTTAATATAAAAAAATAAATAATGGATGATACAGTATACTTTACAATCATGTGAAAACATACTCCATTACCAGTTAATGTTCTGCATTTAAAATGTATTGAAATATATTTACAATATTAAAAAGAACTAGCTTCAACAACTTACTGTATAAATAAATAACTGAATGCACTTGTTTCACATTTGGGTCATTAGAAGAACAATAAGGGCTATACAGCAAGAAATATTTACACTACTGTACCTTTATGACCACATTTCTATTAATTATTTAGATTTTCCTGTTAATGATTAAACTGTTTATTATTTATTGACAAGGCTATTTACCTATCTCCTATTCTAGTGGATTTGGTTCAGGACGGAAGCCAGGAAATATCATTATATCATTTTAAATTTTAACACTTAAATCTAAGCTTAGCAAAGTTAGCCTGTGACTACAGCACAGACTTGAAAACCATTACTCAGGTAGTCATCCTGTGCTGCCACACTGTGTGACACAGGTAATATTCCCTCAAACATTCCTCAAACAGCATTCACCTGCACAATAGGCTGCAGGTGTGTGCAAAGAAGGAACAACAGCATAAAGACAGAACAGAGCAAAATCACAGTCGCTCAGATTCTCCTCTGCCTTGAGCGTCATGCCGCCATGTTGCCTACTGAACAGCAGTTCAAGCATCGTCGCAGGGAGCAGTGGCTTCCTGTGTCAAGCATGCATCCTTCACGGGGTTTATCTAAAGACAGGAGCTGAGATTGCATCGGGACTTTCAATGAGTGCCTATCATATGCAATTAAATCAGTGTGTGAGATCACAAGGCATGATGGGAGTTTTTGGACAAGGTGAACCGTTCTGTGCTGTGCGGTGATAACTTTTTCATCTGGCCTGTGTCCCTTCATGCTGCGCCTGTGATGGGGAAACGGGTGCTGCTCAGCAGAAAGGGACTCACTCGTGTGGAGGTGACCTCCACTTGTCTGACTATGATAACAGTTTAGAGATAACTTCCCACGTCCGTCTTGAGATGTTCATTCCATCACTATACTGTAAGCAGTCTCATTTAAATGTCTTGTTTGAAGGCTTTGATCTTATGGAGCCATACAGTATTTCACATTTGCAAGTAGTATTAACAGTTAAAAGCTGCCTGGAAATTACTGTGTTTCATGATAATCTATCTGAAAAATGAGATCATCTATAGCCAGTAGATGTATCTGTATTGTGTTAATCATCTTCTGTTACTGTGAGGCTTTAGAATGTTGGAGAGCTATTGTTGAGTCCTGTGATGATTAGCAGAAGTTAGTGGAACAGTCTAGTCATCAGAGGCCTGACCTGATGTGGCTGCAGGCTAAACGATATCATAAAGAGACCAGCTCAGTGCAGAGCAAACATCCAGAACCATGGTGGAAAGAAAACTTCTCAAACAGCTGGAACACAATAAGTGACGTTACTTTTATTTCTCAATAGCACATAGTGACAGAGTGACAGGTGAAAACCTGTTGAGTTTCTAACTGCATGCGTACTGTGCACATTTCTAAAAGTCTAGAGCAAGCAGCTCTGCCTCTGTTGCATTCAGGCACTGGAGGTGTTTTTGCAGTTAGCGATATGTGCTAAAGGTCTCAGTGCGGATAAGCATCCATGTGTTAAAGCTGCTTCCAGGTTAAGGCCCTAAAATGCATGATTGCAAATGAGACGCCGTCTGTAAGTGTAAATGTTTTTCCTTCTGTCACTGTAATCACCAACTAAACCTTGACTGGACCTCATGGACAGTGACTGTTTCTGCTTTTGGTTGAGTAGCTTGAATTCTAGTAAGATCACACAAAGTCACAGCTTATTACTGCATTTAAGAGTCTGGGACATTGTATTGTTTGTGACCTTATTCTATAAGAGAGCTACAGGTCAAAAGTAAAAAGTTCGAACATATTCTATATTATTATATGTATATTACAAATCAGTGTCGCGTACCATCAAAGGGATTTTTAGTCAAACTACTTCACATAGTTTCACTGTTAGCTTAGCACAGGAGCTACGCCCACAGTATGTGGAGGCAGACAACGTGGAGGGGACAAGAAGTGCAGTCTTAGGAGCAATGGCGCATCATGCAGTCTTTGAGTTGGTTTCAAGAACGCCATTATTATAATAAGATAAAAATGAAGAAATCCAGCAAATCTCCTTTAGCTGTCTTTAAGCATCTTTGTAGGAGCTCCTCATGGAGATGAAACCTTTGATATGTAAATAAAAATGATCACTCTGACCTTTGTAACCCAGTTCACCTGAGAAACTTTGACTCTGTTCTAATTCAAATGCAGCACCGTGCTGTGATAAAATCATTATTAATGAGCTTAGGTGTTGAACTCACCTCTTTGCGTACTAATTACATGTCATCTTGCATATTAGATGGCAAAAAGCATAGTTTTGTTCACGTTAACAAATAATTAGTATTAATTATTGGAAATATAGGTGCATGTATTGACACCGAACCAAAATTACATAATTAGTTTTTACATTAACATTTTCAACACAGACTGTTAACAGTTAATATGCTGGACATTTTACAGTAAATTGTATATTTACATTTATCGTGCTTAGTACAGTAGAAGGGCAAAGGTTTAGTAGACTAGTGGATTCTGTATCTTTTTCCATCTCCATCATCTTCATGCACGTACTGTACAAGTATAGTATACAACAGTATGAAGGATGCATTGCAACCAAGCAACCAACAAATGGATGAACCAGGTGTGGAAAACAGAAAATAAAATATGGAAACACATGTGCTGTGTTTTTAAAGGACACATTCAAAGAGAAGGTAAAGCATGACTCACTGCCCATCAAAGACTGATCATCAGTGCAAACAAAGAATAATAATTTCAAGAGACATGTAACCTTTTGTTTGTCTCTAAAAGTCAAGTTTGCCCAGTTAGCCTTGATATTTCATGTGATTGTCTGTGGGGCTTGTTTCTGACCTGTGTGTACCACGGTAGTTAATATAATGGAATATAAATCAGCCTAATGGCTCTGTCCCACAGAAAACATTAGAGCGTCTGCTGCTGAACCCAGTTTCAAACCAGATGAACAGTTGTGTTTGTTGTTGGTCACGGGGCGAACAAACAGACCATTACCCTCAGCCTATTCTAATAATGCTGAGCTGTAATAATAATCAGCCCGGCGTCTGAATAAAAATGGTGTGTTATCATGTTGTCAGCGATCTCAGCGAGAAGAGCTCCATGCAGAGCTAATGAGCAGTGTGTAAAACCATGATCAGTGTGAGCTGTGGCAGCAGAAGGTGGTTGTAACTTATTTATTGACTTAGCCTCACCGTTATATTAGCAGGCAACATCTGCTCTAAATGGTAGTTTAATGATATGACTGCTCCTAATATTTTAGTGAGGGAGCCAGTTTTAATTACTCCTCTGCTGCTTTGACAGACAGAAGTACCCAGCTTCTTTTCCCCTTTGCACAGAACTTATCTGTGCCACAGACTCGGGGCAAACAGATCTCTGGCCCTCAGAGCAGCCATGTGTCCATATAGGACATGGTAAACGTCCAAATGATAAACCATCTGCAGCTCCGGACTCACTTTGAATAGATGATATCACCCTGAACGTGCAAGGTCATCACTGGGATCACTGCAGCGATTGTTCAGTGATAAGTACGATGGAGGAGTGTCACCTTTGAAAAGTCCAGCGTCAGTGTTTCTCCCCACAGCAGACTTTAGTGTGGTGATCCCGTCTCCAAAAGCATGCAAGCCCGTCTCTCTAAGAGCAGCAGCGCAGTGCTGTAGGTGAGCAGGAGGGAAGAGGCTGGGGTGCGTTTGGCAGCGCGGCCCTGACCTCTCTGCAGCGAGCTGAGTGCAGAGGGAGCCAGTTCCCCCACGGGCTCGGCAAAGCGTCGCACATCAGCTCAAGGATCTGCCCGAGCACGTTTGCTCATGCCGCATGAATAATTTGATTGTCTGTCAGAAGCCAGGAAATGAGTTCAAGAGAGAAGCAGTCTGCAGAAATGTGACAGCCCAAAAAAAAGAGGACATATTAAATGAAAAGAGCTTCACTTAAAACTTTGTAAATTGTGAGATTAGACAGAAGACGCAGTATGAGGTGTATCATGAAGACACACTCATTCATTCTCAAAGGCCCAAAGTTGAATTGATATCAGTATAATGGCTGTCCTGTTTGCTCTCCCTCCCTCCAGGTTAGGCTTCCCCATGATGATCATGACGGGCATGATCGCCATGTGCTACCTGCTGGCCACGCACATCGGACTCGGGTGGAACATGTGATCCACGGACCCAGCTCACGCGCACCCAGCTCACTGTCAGGCAAAGTGTAGCTCAACAGGAGCTCTGACCAAAACCTATGAGCCCGGTCCCGCTCCGTGAAGCTACACGTGGTGCTACTGCGTCAGTGCGGGACGTGGCTCCGGCTCCTGCCTCTGTCGTCACACTGGAAATTCATGCTCCCTGTTTACTGATTCGTCTTACACTGATTACGCAAAATTCTACTGACCTTCATATTTTAAAGGAACAAGACCCATGAAAGGGATTTTATAAGCTTCAACTAATTCCCAAATGTCAGTGCCCAAGTTACAGAGTCTAAAAAAACACAACAAGGCCAAAAATTGAATTGGAATATTACAGTAGATGATTATCCTAATCTAAACGTTGATGTAACATGCACACAGCAATCACATGTAAACTCAGTGATTTAGTTCATTTCACTGTTGTAGAGAAAGTGTAATCGTGTAAATAGTCTTCACGACTTCCTGTATTTATTGTACCTGAGCGTGATCTGTGTTCAGAGACCGACAGAGATCAACACGAACAATAAAGTTTGTAAGGTTTCATTTGACTCGCGTTCGTCATCATTCGCCGTCGTTTAGCATCAGTTTAGCTTTTCTCTTCACTTGGTTGCCATCATCATCGTCTGCCCTTTGCAGTTCACCGTCACCGAGCACCCAACGATCTGCAGCAGCTGAGGGGGGACTTCAGCGCCTCCTCGATTTATTGGTAGCGACTGAAACTGAATCTGATGCGCGTGTTCTCGATAATGAGTCCGGCTTCGGGCCGGCTGAACTCCACAGATCCGATAATGTGGCTGCTGCTCAATAAAACCCCAGAGAGCCCAGCAGCCTGAAGTTTGTTTATTTTGTCCTCTTTGCTGGGACTGAAACCTCGTTCTCAATGAAAGCACTCATGACAGTGCTTATTGTAAACACATTTAATGGAGTAATAAAAGTATAATAGCCTAATAGGTAGATTTGTCCCTGACCGACTTCTAAATGGAGCTAATCTTGCAGTTCTTTGAGCAACTGCTCAGGTGCTCAGAAAGAGCTGAAAAGAGCCAGTGTTTGCTGCCAGGAATCAACAAAGACTGGAATATACTCTGTGACCACGGCCAAGAATTTTTGTGCTGCTACTGGAATTAGAGAGCGGCTGCGAGGCTTCAGGGTCAAACACCAACGCACACACAAACACACCTACACACACAGAGGCTGTACATACGGAGCTCAGGTGCACCTATTGGGGGTGGGTGGGGCGTCCACGTTCCTCTGTCGCATCGCTACATGAGGATCCACACGTCATCTAATCTCCAGAACGGCTGCTTCAACCCGAGCACAGGACTCATCAGCCCGAACAGGACGCTGAATTTCAACCTGCACCACAAACCCTGATGTTGGACAGTTTCCTCACATGCTGGATGCTGGACTAAACAAGCAGCTTATGCAACGAGGAAGCTAAACAATATCTACTCCAACAGCACAGTCAACAGTGGCGACTAGTCCACACGCAGCATCTGCGACATGGCAGGAGGACTCGGACAACATTTACAGATCGGCCATAAGATAATCTTCATCTGATTGAAAGCGCTAACACAGCCCCAGTCGCTTCAATAGCTACAGCTGAATTCCACTAAAAGCAAAAAAGCAATATGACGTGTACTGTAATAAACTGAGGGAGGTCACAGGCTCTTTATCGCTGGTCCTCTCTGCTAAGTGAAAGTTTAAGTTCTGAGCTTCCGAGACGTCTCATTATCAGCTCGCTATCAAACCCGCGCCTGCATTTTCACCTGGGCGCAGACACCAGTTCATCTCAGGTGACAGTGACAGCGTTAATGCGGCAGCAGCTCCGGGGCCCTGCTGGCTCGCTGGACTTAATAACAGGACGGGCTGCTTCACCTAAGGAGCCATCGCTAATGGTTCTAGTCCTCCGCTCTGCTTTTCTGCTATAACGAGTAAAAATGGGTGCTGTCACGAAAGGCCTGTTGCGGAGTGGCAGTAGCATAAAACCTGCTTCCAGCGCTCCATTTAGAGGTGTCACCGGCGTTTGCTGGCCTGCTGGTACGGACCAATCAGCAGCGAGCCGCAGCACTACGCTCAGTTTTCTACTGGTGTTGATGTTGTGGCTGCGAAAATCAGGCCTTTGTGTCCAAAGACAGTGACACAAATAGGATGAAAATGTTTACAGAAATGAATAAACTGAAAGAATGAGTGGAAAGGTGCAAGGAAAAGTAAATGGACCCTCAAAGCTCACATCTAAACAAGCAGGATTGTTATCGATCTTGCAGCATCATGGGTTTGTATCCTTCAGGTCGGGTCGGGCTCATAATTAGACCACACTATGGCGTCTGATTACAGCGGAACACGCTGATGTCATTATTGTTCATCTGACCATGCAAACTAATTAATTACAGCACTTTTCCCTCTATACACAGCTAATGCTTTTATTCATCAAGATGGGATTAAATGCGTTCTGGCTGTTGTAATTAAGAAGTGGAGTGAGGAAGCTTAAGAGGATTCTCGTTAAAGGCTAGTTTAAAACACGCCAGATCCCCCTGTTACATGACAGGGGAATTAGATGTAGACAGAAATAAACATATTTTTCTCAGAGCTTTCTAAGATTGAGGCCTGACCTTATGGAAGGTCCTTTTAATTAGTCTGGGATGCAAATTACACAGTGGATTATGAAAATATGGAGGAATGCAAAGTGCATCTTAAAATGTTCTTAGATCAGCATTTATTATTTATTATTATGCCATTCATCACCTTGTGTATCTAAATTTACATTAGAGATCAAGAAGGTTAAAACTTGTTTTATTTTGAAGGATGTCAAAGTTAATTTCCATTGACAATAAAATGTTGGATAATAACTTAATCTATGCAGTACATTCCTTTAAAGTGGCTTCATAAAACCATCTGACATTTAGCTGGAGACACTTTCCTGTCTTAGTCAGAATCAAATGAAAAGGTTGACTTTATCTTTATTTCTGTGGCCCAGCTCCAAACTAAATTATTAAAATGGCACAGCTGTCTAGACACACTTCATATACTGCGCGTAATGCGGTTAGACGCTAAAAAAACAAAGCATCAAACTGTTTACAGCAGCGTTTGCGGGTTAAGCGTTCGAGGACGGCCGCTGGGTGAAGTGATTGAGCACCGCGTGAGGGGTCGAAACCCTGCAGGAGCTCCCACCGCGGCCACGTTCAAGCAGCCGCCTCCTCTGATGAGCAGGTTGGACCAGGGAGGAAGCGCTAACCAGGCAGATCACCTAGTGAACGCTGTTTGGAGCCCACGAGAGATGAGGCTCCACGCTGGAGGTACCCTGTGATGAGAATCTGTCACGTCACCCAGACAGGAGTCATCAAAGGCCCATTATTCTCCATTCAAACCAACAAAATGAGGCTTCAGGGGGTAAAAGCTACGGCGCCTCCTCCTGGCTCAAGCCCTGTTTAGATCCCGGCTGATCAAAACTTACCGGCCTCGTCGCCGCGACGTCCCCCAATAATGAAGCATTTGCATATCTATGACAAAAATGCATCACGCTCTCAATGGCTCATTGTTTATGGACATGTACGAGGTGATTGCAGAAATGGGAGACAAGATTGCGCAGCATCAGTTTAATTGGATTCCTTATCTTCGCATTGTGTGCGCGCGTGTGATGAACTAGACTATGAGTGTGAGCAATGCAGTCAGCGTCCACGCAAAGGTCCAACTTTGAAGAATGACGCCGACTGGAGGAGTTACTGCTGTTCCAACAATCTCATGGGCACATTTCTCAAGGCGTGAGCGAAAAAAGTCTTCCAACGAGGCCAGTTCGTCTGGAAGTTTGTTGGGTTTAGGATCAAAAGATAAATAGAAGACGTGAGTCCAGACTGGTGACTTAGCTGGTACTTAGTCACGTTAACCTACCGAACCCCTCGGATTCGAACGTTAATGCTTTGCTGTCATCCATCAGTAACTGTTACTGTAAATACGCTACGACGCGGAGCCCAGCAATCACTATGTGGAATGGTTGAACATTAGATATCATTACTTACATACCTAGAAATGGAATGTGTGATTTCTTTTCGAGGAATGACCGGCTTGGTTCCCCACATTTCCTCCTCTCAGAAGCAGAGTTGGGCTCTGACAGGAAAGTGGCGTGATTAGAGTCCCTCTGAGACGCAGTGTGAGGCCGAGGACTATTTTTCCAGCGGATGTCTGCATTCTACAGGCGACACCCGCTCCCAGCCGTCGCCATACGAGGACGCGGCGTGCCGACACTTTCTCAGCTTTGTTTCTGCTGAAGACCATCGTCTGATGCAGATCTGCTGCTTTGACATCAGCCCCTCAAGGCTTGTGACCTTAACATTAAACAAGTTATTACATTTAACTTATTAGCAAGATTTAGATCCTGTATTAAGAGCAGCGTTTTAAAGGTGGTGGAAGCTTGCCTTCTTTTTCAATATGAGCCCAGATCAGACCCCACACTGTCAGTTTTACTAGTTTTACTGACATTAGTTATGTGGTGGGGCAGCTGCCTCCACTCACCACCTTGTAGATCTGCCCCTGTTCATAACCCCTTTAAAATGGTCATTGCTCATACAATAGATGTGTTGTGTGGCGTCTCTGTGGCTATCTAGCCTTTCATCAGGGGTTTCTGGCCAACACAGACTGAGCGTCTCTCTGCAGACGTACCTTCTACTGGGGCTCAGCACCATCTTCACGAATGCTTCTGACTTATCTGACCTTTTCTGCATAACTTTCCAGTGCACTGTTCACTTTTGCAAAAAACTGGGAACCACCTGTCTGACCTTTGCAGCAACGCTCCAGTTTGTCCTCTATCTTCTGTTTTTACAAAACAGTCACAATCCTCAGCTTATGATTCTGTGGCATGAGTGTTGCCATCAATGTCCTCATAAAACTTGAACAGGATTTCCCTGTGATTGATTTCTCCAATTGATACCAATGTCACCTGCATACAAACCTGTTTTCTAGCTTTTCTGTGTCCTTCTTGTGCTCAGATCCACCTGAGGCGACCGTCTACAGTATGTGTGTGCAGTAAAGTACTGCCAGCATACAGTAAACTCAACTTAGCCTAAACAGTGACGCTGTACTGTAAAAAAAGAATTCTGTAAATTGACAACTTTTAATAAATAATTCTTCAGAGGGAAATTTGACAAGCAAATCAACACACTGACGCAATAACTGTTCCATCCCAGGGACTAAACAATCAGAACAGTGCAGAACGTGATATTAGTACAGTGAAGAACGTACAGGTTTGTATGAAGGAGAGACAGATGGCCGCTTCACAAGTGGAGTTATTTCCTCAACACTCAGCAGTTCATTTGCACCTGAACGACAGAGGAGATGGCACATCCTGTTCACCACTAGCAGTTCTTTCATCACTAACTAGGCTTCACCGTCATTTCACATTCGCGAACTGTGAAAGCCATGTGGAAACAACAACCCACCAGTGACAAAGGAAAATCAAAGGACTCCACAGGGTCCATACTGTAAACCTTCAACTGCAGCCAGTCAGGCAGGACTGATAAAGCTTTTTAGATGAGAGGTAACACATCTTCAAGAACTGAAAGCAACTGAACCTTTGGGGCAAATGGGAGCCAGAGGACGGATAATGGCCACTAGTTGCTTGCTTGCCAATCTCTACTACTGAGTTTAACTTTTGACAAGAAAACAAAACATGGATGAATACATGTGTCATTGCAGCACAGGGTCTTTAGTAAATACAGGCAATGCTTTAAAACTGGTACATTTCAGAGTCTTTCAAATAAAAAAAGTCCTACAGTACGACTGTTTAATTTCCCGAGGTAAAAAAGCCACATATTAAAACATCTGTTTAGTTTCGAGCTGGAGAATACTTGTAATATTTTATATTTCCTAGTATGCAGGTAATACTGTAGACAAAGGGGCCAAGGCCGCTCAGCTCACTGGGTTTTATACTGTAAAGTATTAATTCACCACTGGAAGTAAACTTTAAAAAATCGCTTTAAAAGTACAAAATGAGAGATGTTGTCAAGGCCAAATGACAATTGAGTCCGATTCCTCCGCTCTCAGCCTGTGGTCAGACCCTCGCTTACTCTATTATGCCTGAAAGAGCCCCGTTACCATGGCAACTGAGGGCTTGTAGCCCAGAGCGGGGAGGCGAGGAGGGGGGACGCCCAGGACGCTGCTGATCCATAAGTGAGATGGATTACTTCTGTTTTGGTGTAGTCCCTCCACCACGGCTGCACCGGAGCCCGGCTGCAGCGTTTCCTCAACCAGTCGATGCTAATCTGGACGGTCACTGTGCAGATATGCCCCTAATTGATCACTGCTCCTTCACTTTCCTGTATTTTGCTCGCGTCCGTGTTCTCTACAGTCTCGGAGACATTAAAGGCTGCTCCACGGCCTCGTGTTCGGCGGCGCTGGCGAAAGGGCAAACACGCCTCCGTGCCATCGCTCATTCCCCTCCCGTTATTTGCTTATTCCTTTAGGCTGAAGAGCTTTATTGAATTTTAGACATGTTCAATTGAGTTTGACGACAGGCGCGGGGTCAATTTGTTTAGATCCAAGGTGGTAAAAAACGGATTAGTTCCTGAGCAGTGCATGTTTCCCCTCACAGCAGGCCTGAAAAACCCTACGGCTCATGCAGCATCTACTGTAATGGACACACAGTCATTCAGTGTTTCTGTTGCATGTGGACCCTAATAGATCGATGACTAGTCCAGTCGGTCCCAGTGTCCTCTCACGTTACCCAAGATGCATTTTGACAATGAAAGACCAAGTCAATAAATACATTTATGATAAAAACTTTATTCCATATTGTCTTCATTGGTTGTAATGCACATTTCAGATACAAAAGAAACCGTACTGTAGGTATGAAAATAGCACGGGCATCAGAAAGGTACTGCAGACGCTGTAGCATTAAAACCAGCCCACTCACAGGACGCCACGCTGTCGAGAAGTACGGCCTCAACACGGTCTCAAGCACTTGACTGTACCACTGAGTAATGAGGAATCCACCGCAGTATATGTCACAGAGAAGCCACGCGTGTGAAGGGACCAAGCACAAAGCGTGTACAGCTAGTTGAAAGGGAGAGAGTCAACAGAAACATAAACAGCTTCTGACTGGATGAAGAACATTTGTCCCACAAATAATAATATGACACGATCCATCTTCAATTAGTTCCACTCAAGTGACACTTCACAGCAAAGATGTGGAGAAACCTGATGCTTGTGATTTTACCAAGAAGGGAATAAACTAGACTGAAAGAGAAATATCTTTGGTTTATTCATCACAATAATATTTGCTGAGTGGGGCTTGGTATCGCTCCAGTGTTTATTGTACTGCGAGTCACTAACACTCTGAAAAGTCCCTCTCTTTATTTGACAAAACTTTCCAAATCACAGCAATTTACAACTTTCTTCACAAGGAGCTCATTAGCCGCAGACGGCCTCGCGTCTACGTGCGTGTTCCCATCTGCTGATCCTTGGCACAGATGCCACAGGGCTCAGCGCCGGCTCCCCGCTTCAGTCAGGAGCCGCACACATGGCCGTTCTGGCCCGGCAGCACATCCCAGCACCGGTCCCCGCCCTTGAGTTTAGCCCAGTGTCTGTGAAGATAATCCCAGAGGATGAGCGCCGTCCAGCTGGACAAAGACATGGAAGGCTCCGACTACATGTCAGGCTTAAACCTTTGTGTGTGATTAAAACAGTATTTGTGATTGCACTGACACACCTCCTGTACTGGATATGGAGTCTGATGCCTGCATCACACTCATACAAAGGCTAAATACTCCTGATGTAACAGGTGACAGCGTTTTAAAGCAACGTACTGTACAACACAGGTGAGAGAATCCTAAAAAGCACAAAATAATAGTTGGATATGAATTGTGTCGTTTGTGTTTACATCACATATCACATATATTCTGTGGTCAGTGCGCTCTACATTTGGCCCATCCAGGCTGCCATCAACACACTGTGCACAGGACTAAGGGGCTTAAGTGTTCGTGCCGGGTGTGAAGGCACCATGGATGCAGAAGCCTGTCTGCAGTCCACAAACGCATGATGTATCAGTAAGTGGAGAACGAGACACCGGTGACCAGCCTGTTGAGGTCTCGTATCCAGCAGGATGGGCTGAACATTTGTAGGAACGTGTGATAGGAGGGGGTTTGGGTTGGAGGTGGAACCAACAACGAGCGTCTTCTGAGCGTAAAGGCAGACAGAAAAACCCGCTGTGTGACTTTAAACTCTCAATCAGTTCGTCCACATGTTTCATGAGGCCTAATCAAACGGACATAGAAAACAGAACAGAACGGAGCAACACAGAACCTTATGTGCGATCTACATACAGTAACAGGCACATGAAACGTCTTTTAAGTAGTTTACATGAGATATTACAGGAACGTGGTCAGAATGAACTTTGTCTTCCTGATTCAAACCTTCAAGCCGTCTTGCCTCCGTCGCTGCAGTGTTTCCCCACAACACGGAGCGAGACGAGCGAGCGTTTACTCGACAGCCTGTATGATTTTAACAGTCTGGGCCCATTTGGCAGAGACACGCTTCACGCGTCCTGGTGACTCAGCTGGTGAAAGTGAGCCAGGGATCTCCGTCATCTCCTCTTAGCAACGACTCAAAAAGAAAACAAAAAAAAACCACTCGATACTATTTTACATCAACGTGGAAATACAATAAGACTTATTGTAAAGTATAGCACCACTCGGAAAACCTTATTGCATCGCGGCGCGCCCACATCTGGAACCAACAAGCCCGCGCGGCTCATGAACGCACCACGGAACTGCGACAACACGTGGCAGCTGACGTCTGGCGGTGATTGTGTGTGAAACGGGTTCCTGTGAATGCCAGGGAACGAACAGAACCTCTGTTTGTGCTTGTTGAGGAGACACAACGAGCTGCTTCCATTCAGCATCCTGTTGGTCTGCAGGCACAGTAGGCGGCACTTTGCACTCTTATCTCCTGGTGGAAATAATGACGGTTCAGCTTAACATCCACTGCATCAGCCCCGCAAATAAATACTCCGCTTCTCTCAGAGCCAGCGTCATGTGAACTACACTGTACGTCATATTCTTCCACTGTGTAATGTGCTTCGTGGTCAGTGAATGAACAATTTTAGGGGGTGCAGACGTAGCAAAGACAATAAAAAGAAAACATTAGATCTGCTGCCCAAGGCAAAGAAGTGGCCTTCACCGAACTGAGCTTATTATCAGAGGTAAATATGCATTAGCTCTGGTTGGGCCACTGAGATGATCCAATGGCAGCTAATGGCAAGCAAATCAAATCAGGGTGCAAACAGTTCCTATTAAAACCATCATTCTGTCCGTGAACACATCACCGGTGCTTCAGGGCGGCGGGCGATCGCTGCCAAACGGAGGCGAGACGTCCTAACGAGTGGAGATTATTGTGTTTGTGCTCGCTGCGACGCACAAACGAAGCGGCTCATCCAGGGCGATCGGGAGCAACGTCGCCTTCATCGATGGATGCTGCAAACACAGAGAAACAGCAGCTGGCGGCGGTGGACGGCTGCCTGCGTTCCCTGCGTGCTTCGTCCCACAGTGTCTGAATCAGCTGAATCCTTGGCTCAACTTCAAACAAGTCATTGAATTCAGGTTCAACATACGACCACTCAAACCTTTCGTGTCGACGGAGAAAGTCACTTATTCACTCAGCTGAACGTGAAGCTTAACGTGAAGGCCGACAAACTGTCGTGATCCAAAGCTGACTGGTGGAGGCTCATTCCTAACCTACGTAGAAGCCTTTCTGCTGCTTCAAGCAGACATTCTCCTTCCTGCTTGTTTGTCAGACTGTACAGGGTTAGCGGTAGCGTTCAAGCAGGAGGAATGAGTCAGCGTGAAGCCATGAGGGCCCCCTGTAATGTGTTTGCTGCGACAAATGGCTGCTTTAGAAATGAACCTCCAAGCTCAGAGTACAATCAGCCATAATCAGTCAAAGCCAAGCTCTTATTTTGTGAATTGTTATTCCCTGATCACTGTAGCGACAGTATCTACCCCTCCAGAGGAAGGCACTAGAAATGGTTTGAATGTCCTTGGATGTTGATCGTCTGGATTTGACTGATGGCTGGATAATAATGTCTAACTGATAGAACGTGTGTTTCCTTCCTTGTTTCATCCCACACACACAGTCTACCCTGTCCTCGCTCCGCCAGCACAGGAAGGGAATCAGTGATGCGTCATACCTGAAGTCACACAAGCAAAAATCTGCTCCTTTATCCCGTGTAAACGCTTCAGGTACTGCAGGAAAGAGTTATTTGGTTTTCCTTGATTAAACTTGAACTCCTTTAGTGAAATTGTGCTGTTCCCCCCCCGTTTCAACGTGACCAGCAGCCTCCTGCCGTGTGCTAAAGGTACAGGTAGCCCACCCAGTAGACGATGTTGAACAGCAGGAAGGACGTGGGGAAGAAGACGCGGGAGTAGGCGTCCAGCTCCAGCAGGTCTATGTGGACGCGGCCTCTCCGCCACGCGCCGTCCTTGCACTCCTCGAAGCAGCAGAAGAAGCTCTGGCAGTCTTTCCCGTCCAGACACTCGTACACGCAGGCGTCCTCGAAGTCCTGCCAGTACATGGAGTTGTTCAAGGCGATGACGGTGTGCGGGGCTCTCACATCCAGCACCGAGTAGTTCTGCAAACACGCATTACAGTAGCTGCTTATATAATATTCATAGAATATTCAAATGCTGCACATGCATTTAGTAAACAGGTGAGAACAGTCTGGGGAGAATTGACTGACATCCTATGAGGTGACTGTGTCTCTCTCTCTCTCTCCCTCTCGCTCGCCCAGGTGTTGACAGCCTAGAAGTGGCCTGTCTGTCTCGGAAGCTTGTTGAGACTGAATCAGTGCCCCTTAAAATAGTAGCGGCCTTATCTGAAGAGCTCAGAAAGGGCAGCATCGCATCATCTCATCCCTGGAAGCTTTTCTCTCCTCCTTCTCCTAATAATAAAAAACCAGGGCGCAGGAGTGTAGCGAGGGCGCCACCCCCGTCTGCGTTTTCATATCTAATTATGAGGCTACTTGAGAGTTTCCGGCTGCATTCATGGTCAAAAGGCGGGTTTGTCCTTGACTCACTGGTCTTTTAGGCTCCCTGCAGCCCGGCCGCCGAGTGCTGTACGAGTAGTAGTTCAAGGTGGCGTACTCCATCAGGGCGGCGAAGACAAACAGGAAGCAGACGGTGACGAACAGGTCCATGGCGGTGACGTAGGAGACTCTGGGCAGGGACGTCCTGGCCACGGTGCTGAGGGTGGTCATGGTCAGAACGGTGGTTATCCCTGCAGCCCACAGGTGTGGTTATCAGGCACAGTCATCATACGGTGTACAGAAACACAAACACACACACACGAGTGACTGGACAGCGATGGTGAAGCAGGGACCCGAGGCCTCCGTTCAGGCTTCTAAGCATCGATCCAGCAACGACCCAATCCATCAACCAGCTTCCAGCTTACTGTACGTGCGCAGCCGGAGGGACGCAGTTCTGCACCTTTCCCTCAGTATCTATTAAAGGCCTCAGAATCAGATGGGCGACTTTTGGCTGCGTGTCTAAGCTGTCAGTTAAAGGCCTAATGTGAGAGGGATGCGTCTACACTGGAGGAGGTCTCGGTGAGGGAGACGTCGGTTTCTCTAGAGGAAACTGACACACGGTCAATAGAACCGGAGGTCGAGAGCACGAAGCGATCCACCGACGGGGAAATGAAGCGTGAGTGAAACACACACCAACATTTTGTATTTACACGCTGTTTATTTCCTTTTAATTAGCACATTCAGACTGTGGCACATTACGTTTACAACTGTACTGCGTATTGTTGGTTGTGCTCCTTGTGTGAAACTCTGATGCAGGTTCCGGCGTATCGAACGCTGGGAGAGAGACATGAAGACAAATAATGGGGTTAATGGCAAAGAATGGACAATATGGAAAAAACCCATAAAGAATTACAACATTTGTGCTCTGTCAAGCTAACAGTGCCTGAAGGAACCTTTAATACCTGAAGTCAATATCAGTTCAAAGTCAATTCTTAACCCTTTGAGGAGCATTACAATCTGGATATTAAGTGTCATTGCTTCTTCATGCTATTCTTACAAAACACAGCTGTGTTCAGTTAGATTGATGACCATGATTCAGAATCTGCCCAAAAGTGAACGAGCTCCTGAGTCTTACACTGAAAAACACAAATGAAAGTTGTGTTGCGTATTTGAACACAACTGTTGAGAAATCATCCGATGTAAACATCCTATTCATAGCATTAAAAAGTACACAAGGGTTTTTAATGTTAATCCCTTTTGTAATATTTGCTGAAAGTCAAAACACTATTAGCTTAGATTTCTACAAAGTTTAGAATTTCAAGAGGAACAACACTGACTCACCTCAATAATCAACTTTGGGTCCATATTACTTCAGTCACACTCTCTGGCCTCTTGAAGATCGTGTAGTTTGTCAGAGAAACAGGTCACAAAGTTCAGAACGCTGTGATTCCCGTAAAACGCTTTGTAAAACGTCAGAACGCTGAAGAACCTGCAACGGCCCAGTTTAAGTTTTCATCCCTGTTTGATTTGATTTGGTGGAGCAGCCGGCGTGGCTGACATCGCTCAGGCTGACAGACATGAATATTCCCTCCTGTTCGACCCTCCACCGAGGCCATTACAGACATTCCTATACGAAGAAAAAAAAAACACCTGCCACTGTTTCTCCGAGGTTGCCATGGTAACAAGCCGGCCCCGTCTATTTCAGACGACCGTCTCGCACTTTTTCTTTGGCGTCGGCCTGCCACGGTGATTACTCTTACCTGCCTTGTGCGAATGCTGTGGCTCACATTCAGGAATCGCTGCTCTAAACAATGCAGTGAACGGCAGGTCTGGAGAGAGGACGACTCTCAGAAGCATTTATCGTTACTGACAGCTTCATGCGAACAAACCTGTGAGCGTCAATATATACAGTAGTGCTGCTACTGTATAGAATTTCAAATCTATATTGTAGCTGGGGTGGCTTAAAATCATGTTCATGATTCATCACGTTCCCTCAATTTATCCAGCTGATTTAAACCAAATACATATGTCGTCCTTTGCCTCTTCTCACTTGTGCACACTATTAAACTGGTGATACCACATCATAAAAGATGTTTCGTTGTGTTATGTTGATGCTGGGTCGTCGAAGATCTACTGTACATGTGAACAATGGACAATGCGAAAACACACAAAAAAGATCAAATGAAGGAAATCAATTACCTTCTGCAACATGTTCCACAGGACGGCACAACAACAAAATAGAAAGCGTGTACAAAAGAGGGAGAAGCATAACAGAAGAGTAAAAAGCAGATGGAGTGGCTGGAGTTAAGTGACAAACAAATGTGCCCGTAGCAGCAACGAGCCCCTGAAATGGAGCCTTTTTCAAAGGAAGAAACGCTTCAGATGCACAAATGGGTGCAGAAATGTTGAGCAGCGACTTCAAGACGACTGTATGTTTGAGTTCCTTCCACATAAGCAGCTCTCTGGTACCTAGAGCCGTTCTGGCTGGTGTGGCGTCCTTCTTGATCCAGAAGGACACCCAGGACAGGACCACGGTGAGGATGCAGGGGATGTAGGTCTGGATGGTGAAGTAGCCCATTCTCCTGCTCAGGTCGAAGTACACCGTCATCACCACGTAGTCCCCTGTGGATGACGCCAGAGGAAGTGAAATGCAGCTCACTGTGAGGGAAGTGTGCGTTTACAGTACAGCGGAGCCTGTCGTTAGCGCCGCTGCTGCGCGGTTCGCGGTGAATGTTGAGTTTTATGAGTAATCCTAAAAGCAAATAATGTGGAGCACAGCAGTTCTAAAAACGGCCGCGCTGCGTCAGCTTTATGCAGATGCCACATGGCGGGACCTTGTTTTCAACTTCTGTTTATTTGCAGTTAATACATTTTAACAGCCATCTGTTTTTCAGCGGCGGCAGGCGTTCGGGGCGCTGGTGGCGATTGGCTAAATCGGACCGAGGCTGCGCGAGCGGCCACTTTCACGTCGGAGGCCTGAAGTGAGAGGAGGGCGACGCAGGTTGAACGGTGATTCTGGAGAAGCGGATGGAAAAGGAGGAGAGGACGCACGCGTTGGGCTCCCGGGTTCCTCCCGTTACTAACCAGCTCGAATGCATTTCAGCTGCAGAAACACTGTTTTCACAACCAGCTGCAGCAAACTAGAAGAAAGCAGGAGCCGGAGCTGCGTACCGGCCGTCGTCTGGATTATGTCCGTGGTGTTTCTCAGGCCCATGAAGTCGAACTGGTAGAGACGCCAGGACTTCTGGTCGGCCGCCTCCACAGAGTTCTTCCTCCACTTGTAGATCATCTCATCTCGTGGGTATCCGTCTGTAAACACAGACAGACATCACACATATTGTACAGTGGTGATGTGCTGACCCACAGCAGCACGAGGCAGAAGGAAGCTGGACCCTGAAGCTGAGCTGATGCTGGACTTGGCCTTCACACGTGGCCGCAGCCATCGATCGCGTGACAGTAACAGCAGCTTAATGATTCCATATTTGTCCTGGTGCGACAGCGCCTGGATCCTCTCTGCTTTAGACAGACGCAAAATCCTTTTAGCGGGAAATGCTAACAATGTTATGATCTTGCCTGAGAACAATTTCATGTAATAGGCTTTCAATTAGCGGGAGCGTTACGTGTGGGGGAAGATGTTGCTAAACTCCTAATTGTTTTCAAACATGTTTGATGAATGAATTTCATTAACATTTCCTGCAATTCTCCCATTTCCTATTAACGACACCATTAAAGATTAAGCAAATTCTACTTTAAAATGTTCGGAAAACTGCTCTTCAACTTCAACAGAAACAATCCATGACAGGATTGTAGAATGTGACATTTGCACAATGGGCCTGTAGACGCATTTCAAAATAAAAGTACTTCAGAGGGAGAGTAAGTTTAACACACACACATCTGTTAGAAAACAACAATCCCTCTGACACCAGCATGTACAGTTATATACAGTACAACACATGGTCACAGTGTTGCTGCTAAAGATGAGGAGCATCATCAGTTCTCTCTACCAAGTTTTCTATGATCCAGAAGTGGATGTTCACAGATCTGTGAATCCAGTTCTGATTGATATCTGCAGCATTATGTCTGTGTTCTGTATCTACAGTAGATGCACTGTAATCATGTGGACAGTTTCTATTTCAGGAGAAAAATAGGCCAGTGTGTAGGTGTGGCAATTTCACTTGCATCCGGTTTTACAGGGATTACATTGACTCTACATCAGTAGATGAATTTATAACAGCAGACAATTGGATTGCTCTCAGTAATAACATGGAAATGAATAGGTCTGATTGTTCCAAATCGTATAATACCAAGAGGCCCGAGTCAGCGGGATGGGTGTGTCTGATCTTTTTAACTAACACATCTTCTCACAACACTTACTCTGAAGGCAGAATTTGCACAAATTGTAAAAAATGGTGGTATCACTGCAGATGCCCTGAGCATTGTCACTATGTGTAGTCCACCTATAACGTCCACCTACTTCATTATGCTGCTTATTTGCCTGGCAGGTTGATTATTCTAAACCCCCTGAGGCCCGATGGCCATAAAGATAAGCGAATATGACTCAATGAGAAAACAGTGACGTTGTCATGGAAACGCGTGTAACGTCTTATTTCCTCGGGTAATGGAGTTAATGGAGCAAAACGGGATTTGGCAACGCTGAGCAGCGTTTCATCTCCAGACGTCTTTACTGTGCATGTTGCATCACTGTTCATAATGGATCCCTGAGAGGCCACGACACTGCGAAAGGTAACATTAACACATGTACTGGACGGACTGTGTGGAGGCTTCAGTGCAGCTGCTGCAGCTCAAATAATGCCGGTTTGAGGTGTTTTGGTATATTTTTTGAAGTCAGCTGTATTTTAGCTGAGTTTCCATTCTTTACTGTGAATATTTGCATGTGGTTCTGGTCACTTTGTGACTAGTTGCTCTTTGTACAGTATGTAGACGATACAGCTCAAACTGCAACACATGATCCAAGCGCCAGTCATACATCATGTTTCCAGAACCCTCCATATGTCATTTAGCATAAATTTAGCATAAAGTCACAGAAAACTTTATCTGTGTACAAGATTAACAAACACAAACATTGTCATCTGTCACAGCCGGGTGTCTGTTTAGTCCAACAGCAAAGACGGCACTGGAAGTGGTGATGTGGCAATTACAGGCCAAGCAGACCGGGCTCACACCGAGACCATTGTGGTGTGGAAGCCATACTCACAGCTGGAGAAGATGAGTGGGCAGGAATGCTCGTCCATCGGGAAGTTGTGCAGCTGCAGCTGGCATTCTGCGTTTATCGTCAGTCTGAGAGGAAAACAGAATCAATGTGAGGCCAATAGCAAACCAAAACGTACATGATTAATTATGATTAGTGGCACACTGTGAAATAACGTGACATTAATACGGGCACAAACGCATTAGTGCATATAAATTTTTATTAAGACTGTTCGTCGGCTCAGTGTGGGCCAGCGAATGGCTAATTAGCAGTCATCATGCTGTAAGAGAAGTAATTAGTTAGTGGGAGACATCTGTAAATCACGCACGCACGCACGCGCGCACGCACACCTCTAATCAAGCCTAGTTGACAGTCCTGCTCACTATACTATACATCATCCACACATCCCAATGACCTCCTCGCAACTCACTTACGCTCCATTAATAATTGGACTGCGCCATTTGAGGAAGTTCACTCCCAACCATCATTTGATCACTAATTGTGGTTTTGTTACATAGAAACCAAAGTTTCAGGAGGCAGAAAAGCCGGCTGGGCGGGTAGCAGCGAGGAGAAGGGGTGAGGACGCAGGTCAGCGGGCTCACAGACCAACGAGGAAGAGCTGTGGTGCAGAGGTCACGCAATAACCACCACGGCCACAGTGTTTGAGAGGGGAAGTGTCATCTACCCACAGAACATCCGTCTAGTCTGGTCTGGACAGCGCTGGCTCCCTGGAACACGCTCATGCCCACATGATGATGGTGGATTCATGAACAAAGCAAACTATTGTACTGAAAGTGAGGCCTTTAGAAAAGCTAGCTTCAGGTGGGTTGTCGTTATTTCAAAGCACAGTACATTAATGTCTTTATCATTTATATTTACAATATTCAGAAAAAAAGGTTAAGGTACAGTACAGTAACTCTTACTAACTTACTGCCCTTTAGTTCTATTTTTTTTCACCCAAACACATCCACATCCATAGGAATTCCATGGAGATTTGCATAGCAACGCACACAAAATCCAACAACAGTGGAGATCTAGGCTTTGCTGTAAACGTCATTAAAGCATGGGGCTGGGACAATGCCGCGCACGTGGGAGACACACTGATATCACCAAATGTCATCTGTGTTTACTCCGGTCCAGCCAGCGCTCAATTAGAACCAAATGACATTTCATTGTCTTTCTCTCATGCCATCAGCGGATATTGCTCCTCAAAGTTTGCGCGCTCTCAGAGTGTCGGGATGAGCGGGGCCCCACGGAGGAGCCGGCGCGTCGCCGGTGAGGGATACGTGCCGTCTCTGGCTCAACGGCTGTTTTTCAGACACAGGCGTCGTGGCTTTATTTGACGCCCCTACAACACATTTAGTGTATTGCTAATTTACTCAGTCAAACTGGAGGACAATGCCAAAAAGGCTGAGGACGGCTGAGAGGTGCCTATTAGAGAAGGAGCAGTTTATAATAACGTGGAGTGCTCCAATTACAGTGAGTGCTTCGGGGCAGGAGGCTGCCTGCCTTTGTAAATTGGTCTTAAAGCTCAAGCAGGCAATTTGCACTTCCACTGGCTAATGACAGGGCTAATTGATTTTGTGCTGTTCGCTTTGAGGGACGTTTGCATCCCAGATTATTTCACATGAAAATAGCTTAGGACAGAGTTATGTACAAACAATATGACAGGACAGCCCATTAAGCCTTATTGTTCCTGAAGGGGGATATTTGGATAAAATATGTTGTTTACTGTCACAAATAAGCCTAATAGAATGAATTAGTTAGTAAAATCCCTCTACTGTATGTGTAATAGCAGCAGTAGCACAGGTTAGTCATGAATATGACTCAGAGCTTCATTCTGCTTCATTAACGTCTATAATAAATGTACGGATTGATCCTGCAGATAATTGCCGGAGAGCAGCCTTCCATCCACACACGCTCATGTATCTGCGCATGTTTTACCTCAGGGTGTAAAGGATCTTCCCGTCATTCCAGATGCGTAGCAGCTGGTTGGGCATGGTGATCCAGTGGGAGTCTGCGTTCTTGGAGTTCCTGAAGATGGTGTCCGGGAGCCAGATGAGGCCGACCATATTGCTGTTCAAGGTGAGTATTTTCATGGTGCTGTTGTATCTGAGGCGGCTGTCTGTCCACGTCTGGGCAAAGATGATATCGATCTGGTATTCCTGAAAGAGGTGGAAACGTCACCCGACCGAGCCAGATATGCGTTCATCGCTTCATTTTTCATTATTGGGAACTTTTACAGTCACAGATTTAAAAGCCCTCACGCTGCACCTTCGGTCCCATTTCATCAAGCTAATACACCTGGCTGTATAAACAGTGCTGTAGAGTATTGTGTGGGGGTCTGTCTTTACGCTGCCTTGAAAGATCAGAGGGGAAAACACTTCCGGAATGAAAGGGCTGAGGTGGGGTTGGTGCTGGGAAAGGTGATGCTGGGGAGTGTTCACCTCAGCTACAAACTCAGGTGCAGTTGTTGTGCATTAATGATTCCTGTTCCATCCAACGAGTGGAGCTGAGCTTTGCCCCTAAGCCTTATTGCCTCCGATTGCCAGCTCTTGGATGTGGAGTCCTCAACCATCTTAGAATGAATCCCCCTGACAATCGCGGTGCAGCTCCTTGGTGCTAGTAGTGTTGAGCTGGAGCTGGATCAGCGTTTGTTGAGTGGTGGGGGCTGATCCATCTCCTAAAGGTTAACAGCATTCAAGCCACATTAAAGACTCCTGCTGAAGTGCAGAAACCTTGGTCCTCTTTATCCACCTCACTAACTTGCTTTGTGCTACTCTGACGGGGCCGTGGGGTCGAAGGCTCGCCACAGCAAGTCCAGGAACGTCAAGAAAAGCGGAGGCAGCGGGGCCACGGTGGGGTGGAAACCGTAAAGGTCTTATGCTCCGCAGTGACTCCGGATGGGGCAAAATAGAGCAGGCTTTTTTAGTTGATTGATTGATGGTGGTGCTACTCACCTGGAAACCTCCAATCCTGTTAACTGTGAACTACTGATCAAAGCCACTGATACTGCTACGTGTTAAATGAAGAACATCCGTCTACAGGCAAACATGAAGCAGCAACTAGCAGCCAGTCAAAACTGGATTTAGATACAGACTGATGCGACATCTTTTAAAGTCAATTAACTGGCCACTTTTTAGTAATCAATATTTAATCAGTATCATTTCCTATCTGGTAGCGACTGCTCTAAGGGAAAACTAGAAAAGCAGTGGTGTTGCAATAAGTTACAAACTGTATAACCTGCAGAGCATGGGAAGACACTTCAAAGAAAATCAAAAGAAGCCCTGGTTTCTTTTCAGCACTGCAGCTAACTATGACTAAGAGTCATAGTTGTGTTGAGCCTCGTAACCCTAAAAGTGATAAATAGTATGATTGTGAATAAGGCTCCATCTTATCTTAAAAACCTCATACAGTAGCTCCTTGAGTTTTATTCTCTGTCCTCTCTTTTCTATCACCTCACCCCAACCGGACGAGGCAGAAGCCGCCCACACTGAGCTGGTTCTGCTCTGGAGCTTTCTTCCTTTACAATCCACTGTTAACGTTAAAAGAACTGAATGTATACACCTTTATAAACTAAGAGATATGGTGTGCTCCAGCAGCAAAGCTGATAAAGATGTACAGTACAATAACATTAAGGACAGTCGGCCTCCTACCGGCTGCTGCCACGGCCTGAAATGTGTCTGACCTTTTACCCAGTGTCTTTACTGGTTTGAATTAGAATGAAGTCTATAATCAAGAGAAACACTGGGAGCTCATGACCTTTAATTGTGCAGAGTTTGGGAATTAAAACAGACACACACACACACACACACACACACACACACACACACACACACACACACACACACACACACACACACACACACACACACACACAAAAGCATTAGTTGGGATTTAATGAACAGTGAAGGGAAAGTGCTGCAAATCAAATAAACAGAACTAATTTGAGCCCAAGCATTCACAGATGGAAATACACAGTTGCACACGGAGGGTAGGAGATTAAAAAAACAGATAAAAGTCGTGTATCAAAACCAAAATATCCTGCTCTGTAATGACATATATAATTTCACATTAGAGGGTAATTTACACTACGCAGAAAGACGATCGATCTCCCCCTCCCCTCCCCACACCTGCTTTCAGCCGCTCCACACGGCGGCGTGAAGAAAATAGGTCTCTCACCTCTGCGGCCTCTGAGGAGCTGCTATATTGAGGCTGCTGAACCAGAGGAGCTGAATATACAGATACCTGCAGAACAATCCAAGCAACTGCAGTACGGTATGGGCAGAACCTGTATAATCTAATTCAAACTGCCTGGAAGCGACCAGCTGTGCTGCGTCATAGAAGCGAATCTGGTTTTAGTGACACTAAACGTTTTGGGAATTTTCTCATTCAAGAGCTTTTCTTTGTTTCTATTATTACACACTAATGATAAGTCCTCCAAGTCGACGTGCGCCTCACAGCAGCCTGAGGTAACTTGATTTAGTGGGGCTTTTCCTGGAGGCTCCCCGGGAGACGCTTTGATTGTACTGTAATAACTTCTAGGAACGCGCTAGAAAAGAAACTTTCAATGTTGTGGTTTCCCAAGCGGACTGACCTTCATGTGTGGTGATGTTGGACTGATTCTTTGGGTTTAGGCGGTTTTCTCCCACAAAATCAGAACAAATTTGAAAAGAATTTCACTTGTTTTGTCAGCTACTTATTTTAGTAGATGTTAAATCTTTGCCTTGTTTCTTTTAAATCCTTAAGTCAGTACAAACACTCATCAATGGATCAACAGATACCAGCACAGTCATACTGAACAGAGTTATGTGTACATTGAAACACCTTCCCGTCACGGTTTCAATCATGTGGATGATTGTGATATTAGCCACAATTGAAAGTCCTCAACTCTTGTCTGTGAAGAACTGCTGTGTAACAGTTCACCCTGTGTTCGAAGGAAAGTGGAGCAGCCGTGCGACACACGACGGCTGTCACCTGCAGTGATGCAGCTTTTAATATTTGAGGTGAGCATGGAGACACATTCTGCTGACCTTCCTTTGCCCTTATGCAAATTAGGACCTATTAATAACTTGCATACAGTAGATGCCAGGCATTTGGAAAACACTTTGGTCCTCTGTGAGACTCCAACAGTTCAGTGCTTTACTGAAAACACGTTAAACACGAGACCGTTTCAAATTTAAATCTAGTCCTGCTCGTTTTGCTGTGTTCCTCCTCCTGTTCAAGGTTAAAAATTATTCAGAGCGCTCACATTTAAACCTCCTCATCAGACAAACCGCACACGTGGTGCATTAGAGCCGGTTTCTCCCTCTCGTCCATGCGTCCTGTCGTGGTCATTGCAGCATTCACTGTAAACTGGGACGAAGCCGAACAGCTGACTCTGCAGCGTGAACTTCGCACTAAATGACTATGCAGCAGAACGCCGTGCAGCAGATAATGCATCTTGCTCGTGCTTTGAGGTTTCTTGTGGTGTTGCCTTTGTGGCTGTGAAGCCTCTTCCCGTGTCCTCGTTAGAGGCGGCTAAAGGTCGCCTGAAGCGGACAGATAAAGGCGATCATCCCCCCCGGCGTGACCCCGTGCTCTGGGCTATCACCCAGAGAACAGGTACAGCATGTTACATCTCACACTGAAACGGCCCATTCTTTGTGCCGCAGCAGGCGATACTACTGTACAGCGTGTTTCCAGCCCCCCCCCCCCCCCCACACACACACTCCTTGTTAATGCAACATCTCAGTTTGTGCTAGTTGTGGAGCAAGATGTCTACAAACTCGAGAGTGAAGGACAAAATCCAGCCTGTTATGTTCATCCATCCTATTGTTATGATGTCAAAGGATACAAGGCACAAAGGTGAAGCTGAAATTTGGACTAAACAATGAATTGATTACAGTTATGTGGCTAAAGGTCAAAGGCCAAGGCCACTGACCTCAGGTAGTACAGGTAGGTCAGGTGAGTTCCATCCCCACCACAGTGCTCATTTGAGTTCTCCTATAAAACCTAATAATGACAATTGTAGTATGAATCACAAAATAATCTAATTAACCCTTTACAGAATATATAAATGTGAAGTGCCAACTCCACTGCGGATGCATGGGCTCCTGCACACGAACAGGTAGGAAAGATATTTTTGTAGTTCATTACATGCTGCCTGATCCACAATAGCAGCGCATTAATACTCCGGTGAGATTCGTTGTGTGTGTGTGGTTATTACCAAAAGCCTCATTATATGATCCTCGTGCTGATGACTTCATTACCCAAGTCTCTCAGCCAGAAAAATGAAGAAAATCTGATGCGCCACTCTGATTAAGTGGGAACGCACTTTCTCCTTTAGCGCCTGGGTTCCTCGGAACCAGCTGACCCACCTGCTGAAGACAGGCACGCTGCAACGCCAGGGCCATTACAGCAGGCTGCAACTAGCAGGGGTAGAAATGAATAATGTGCTGGAGGCTGGACCTAGGAGCTGTGGGAACGAACGGGCACGAGCGTGAGGCTCTGCAGGGTGACGACGGGACCGGGACCCCTCTGGCTCCAGCGTTTGTTCTGGCAGGAAGTCCTGGATCCTACGGGAGGTTGATTTGGACACTGCATGACCCCCACGTACCTGTATAAAAATAGCCTTTTATTCTAATTTCGAAAAACTGCAGGACTAACATATTGTCTACTGCCCATTGTTTCTAGTGAATGGGTCAGTCGCTTCATTGTCGCTGCGCCATGAACACACAATAAAGGCTTCGAGGCTCCTGGATGTGAGATCAGCAGATGGACGGGCATCTCCTAAACACTGTCTCATCGTAACTTCATTATAGCCATTATAAAATTCAGCGACTTCCTGGGAAGCAGACCACTATTTGTAATTTAGGCTCTTTTGAAATCTCTGTTTCTGCAGGGAGGTGCTGGTGATCAAAGGCCACTGCACAAGAGTCAGAGTGTTATGAATATATTTACCTACATTAACCCCCGGAACATCATTTGTCTAGTCCCCATCATGTATTCGTTAAATGTCAAAACTTAATTTATGTATTTATGCTCTTTGGCTGTTAAGGAGGAAACTTCCTGGAGAGAAACTCCTACGTTTTGGATTTAATAACAAGCATTGTTTTGACCTCGTGTCACTTCTGAAGGAAGAGATTTAACTCGGCCTTCGCGTCCAGCTTTTGATTAATTTCATACGTGAGCACTAATTTGGGGCTCGGCGTGGGACACGACTTTGAAAATCCATATGGGCCTAAATTGATTACACAGAGTTGGTCAAAGTAATCACTTGAATTCATACTGATTATCCCTGTGTGGTTGGAGGACATAGGCCCTGCGTAGGTCACATTCACGCCTACTGTACACAGGGAACGCAGCCACGCACACCCGTCGCCATCCAGCTGTGAGGTCCATGCGTGCAGAGACGCCTAACGCCTCTCTGAAACCCTGTGCTTTGTGTTTCATACAACATGCACCAGGCCAAGTAATGGAGTTGTTCAGTGGAGTGCTGTTGTCTTTCTGGGACGCGATTTGGAGGATCCAATTATTCCTAACATGCGGCACCCAATGATCTAGAAATGAGGGAATTAGAGTCCTTGTCCTGATTTTCTCTAGCAGTAAGGACATGACATCAGGCACCCAGAGTAATATTTAAGTGTTGTTAAATTTGCATATGTATACTGTATATATATATATATATATATATATATATATATATATATATATATATATATATAGGACTTCATATCCTGAGTGGTGCAGAACGGATGGATAAACTTTTGGATGGAGGGGAAGATAAACAGACACGTTAGTGGCTCACTTGCTGTCACAAATGTCAGTGATTTGGTTTGAATGAAGGGCTCAGCTGATGCATTGGTCCCCTGCACCGTTTAGCCAAGAGGCCTGTGGATGAAGACTGTACATTACCTGTAATATCGGAGTGAAGCATGTTAATAAGCTCAGCTCCTTTGAAACTTTCCGCTGAACCGCTTCTTTGTGCTGTTCCTTTTATTGTACTTTTGGTAAAAAATGTCTTTATTCCCTCCGAGTTTAATCCTCAAAAGAAAGGAATTAATCACCGTCTGTCTCCTGGAGAAGTCATGACACCTTAAATTATACGCTGCATTGTAATTAAAAACAATACAAGTATGACAACTGATACGAGCGTATGGGAATTATTCTCTGACAATGGGTCTTAAAATTAGCCTGTCACACGTGGAAGGAAGGTGCTGGAGCACAGGCTAAAATGAGAAGGAGCAGCGGTGGCTCAGATTAGGACTCAGCGAGAGGAGGAGAGACCTCCTCGGCTTCTGCTATGCTACAAAAGAAGTACGCACACTGTAAATTAATTGCTGACTCCACGCTGCCATCCTCCAACCTCATTCCTCCCATGTACCTGTCGCAGACTCCACGTCTCTGATTGTGGTCACGTTTCTTTCCTGTCCAGTCGCTCCTCGGCTACAGGTTATTGAACTGTTCTGAGTTGCACATTCAGCTCCAGTAAAAACCTGCTTATGGGAGAACTCTATTCAAATCTATTCAATACTTCATGGTCTAGTAAAGCAACAGTCATTGACTCCTTCCATCTTAATCAAGATCAAAATACTGTAGTTTAGAAATTTCAGGAGAAAATAATTACTATAATTATAATAAAATTGTGCTGTTCCTGCGTTACAGTACAGTTCTCTTGATGAAAGTTGGTTGTCTTGTGATCTGGAGATAAATTATCATGGAGGTGTCATTCTGCTTCTACCTTTGCAGATATGTGATCAAACAAAGATAAATTATCTTATTAAAAAGACAACAATTTCTCCAAAAAGGAACCTGTAAGAGAAAAGAGACTTAAACAGAGCGACTCACCATATTTATTGACGACACTGGTCCGATGCTGTTCACAAATATGTCCACATCTATGACAGTTGGTTTAACTGTGGGGAGAAGAGCAAAACAGTTATTGACGCTGAGACTCACCTGCCTCCTGTGTAAACCAAAATGTGAAGTGGAGGTGGATCAATGAGCCTTTATTATTGAGTGAGTAGCTGCTGAGTGAATGGGTCCTGCCGTTGCTAGTAATGAGCGCACATTAGTCTTCGTCACTGTCATGACACGCTACAGTATATGCAATGATGAATCTGTGCATCCAGGCCGCAGACAGAACACAGTGACGTCATCATTGTCGCTCTCACGTATTGCAATTAACTGATAAACCAGGAGCGCCCGCGTCCCTGATGGAGCCGCGCTGAAGCGTCGTGGTGGTCCCACCCCAGGCGCCAGTGAGTCCTGAGCAGCCGAAGGGTGGAAGATAATCTGTGCAATTTAACAAGATAAGGCCGCGAGATTGATGCGTGTTCATCAGCTGCAGAATTAACCGATCACAAGCCCGGGATCATAAACATGAGCCCATTGTTTCCCATGAGGATCAACTTTATGTGTGTCAGAGGCCATTCGTGGCCATACAGACTCACTGTTTTAGCCCCAGACGCAGCACTTAAAGCTCAACGCTAATGATCATGATTAGGTCCAGCGTGTGTTGTAGAGATTAGCACGTTCTTCAGATTTAACATGCACATCGGACCCTGCGAACATTTGCTTTTTGCACATGGGCTACAGCCACCACACAAATGATGTTTCGAAATGACCCAAAAACAAAACAGAGAGGGGCTCAAAACCACAACGACAGCAACAACTGGCCAGAGGTCTTTTACTAGACGGGTAGAAAACCATGACAGTGTCCTAGAGTAACGCTGCAGTGGCTATAGAATGAGCTGAGATGTGTAAATATGAATGTGCCAGCAATCCACCACAAGGAAGCTGTACCTACACCCTCTGCATGAGACCTGCATGAGCGTAAAGGGGGCTTTGGGGGGGGGCAGATAGACACCCTACTACATTTGCATAGCAAAGAGCTCTCCTTTACTTCACATCACCTGTCTGTGGACGCCTTTCAGTCTCAGCCAATTAAGTCCACGGCGAGAACCGTTCCGCGCGCCGGTCTCGGTCCCGGCGCGGAGTTCGCGCAGACAGATGGCGCGCTGGAGAACACTTGTGGAGAGTCCCTGCTGAGGCCTGAACAGATCTGAGAACAGCGTCTGAATCAGTGCGTTTGTCGGGAACACGCCTGATTCAGCTCCTGTTGCTGGTCCCAGCACCCGGGGCAGAGCTCAGACACTTCCACAGGTGATAATGTCAGAACCTGCAACAGGGTGGATTTGGACCCGCCGGGCAGTTAGAGGCAGACGAGGATTTAACTGGAGACAATTAACCTGCTCGTCGTCGTCGTCTACAATCTGCAGCTCTGCTCAAACCCGACCTGAGCTTTCTGGTTCTAGTCATGTGCAGATAAGATGCAGCAACAACCAACTAAGTGAAAAATGAGGGGAACACAAAGCAAAGAGTTAAAATAAACTAGTAAACATGAACAAAGGTTCATGTTTACTTTGATTCAAAGTGGCAAAAATAGTCCAGAACAAAGAGAAGGAACTAAATCACTGCTCATGTAGCACAAAACATACCAACAGAATGAAGGAGTGACTGACATGACAACTAAAAACCATGTGTGAAGTGAGTCCTTTAGGCCAGAGAGAGAGTGAAAGGAAGAAGCAGGAAACAGGAAGTGATGTAATACAGCACAAATAATAAAACGGGTTCAGGTTCAAACCGGGTCAACCTGTTCATTCATTCGTTCAAGAGCCACTGTCCAGTGAAGTAGAACATAACCCACAGCGTGAGGCGTTTGTCAATTCCTCAGACAAAGTAAATTTGTCCTTTTAGACAAATCTATTTCCTGGAATATATTTCTCTAGATATCTGTGTCAGGCAGTAAATCCTGCATAGGTCCTAGAAATTAAAGAAAGTCTAACGTGAAGCATATTGGTTCGGTTCTGGACCGTGGACAGGCATGAGCAGCCTTTCTGCACAGCAGATGCACAGCTGCTTCTGTGTATAATGAAATTGCATTGTCAAAAAACTGTTATTCACCCAACCAGAACCTAAGGTTGCTGTGTCCCACCACCAAACACCAGCGGTCCAGACCAACACCAGCGGTCCAGACCAACACCAGCGGTCTCTTTGTCCTGTGATGTAAACAGACCGGAGGTGTGGGACATGCAGTACGTGTCCAGTAAGGGACTAAGAACAGTGGGTAATCGAGTCCCTCTGCTCCTCCGGCTCCGACTTCCTTCATTATACTGAGCTAATTGTGTTGGAGGCCATAAATCTGCTGCTGCCTACAGCCCCACTGAGGTGGTCATCCAGTGGATGTGGACAGGGAGGTGGAGAGCATGAACCAGAAATCAATTAGCCGTTTCTGAGTATTCATCTGCTAAATACACTGCACGGTCCAGGATGCTGTCGCCTCAGGTACCGGCATCGTGCAAAATATGAAAATGAGCCTTTTAATAAGAGGAAGGTGGGAGATTAAGAGAAGGAACTCTCCGCTCCTGCACACTGTTACTTGGAGGCATGTGGGTTGGAGAGAGAGGCCGGTGCCTCCTGTTAGTCTTATCTGTTGCTGAGGAGACTGATGAACAGGTCCACGGAGACGTGACCTAACCTCCATCCACGTAAGCCGAGGGCGACGTCTTGACAGATGAGAGAAACAGATGTAGATTTCATTGTTTTATTATTAATAAATCAGAGTCTTTGCATCTCCTTGTGTTTCAGTAAAGTGGTTTATGAGCAACTTTTTGTGACCTCCCCACTAACCCTGCCCTGAACGGATCATTCTGCTCATTAGCTACTACTAAGATGTAGGTGCATATGATGGCGGATGACTGGAGCCAAAGACATGTGTGAGTTACTACAGTACAACTTTCTGCAATGAAAATAAATAAATGATAGGAGGTGATAATTCAATTACAACTATACGCTGTAGGCGACACATAGTGAGAAACCACTCAAAGACACTACGGAGGAAGTGAAATTCATGAAAGAAGAACAGAACTAGGTTTTCCACTTCCTGTGAAGGCGCTTTCCGAGCCCTCGTTGGAGTAACGAGCTCCACCGCCGAACGTTATTCGTCGACACATTCATCCAGTAACTCCCAGCGACGGAACTAGTGACCGACGACGTGAAGACGCAGCTTCTCCTCTCGTCGTCCAGGCTCATTACTACACACATGCCAGCGCTCTGAAATATTCAAACAGCCGCGCGGCTCATGTGTCCAGACGCTGAGGCCACTTTAAGCAGGTCTGTTTAATGAATGTGAGGACACGAAACTGTGCTGTGAGCGAGACTGAGAGCTAAACCTGAGACTGGCTGGTTATTTAGTGTCCAGTTTCAGATTTTGTGTAACAACCATGTAATTCACAAAAATGATTTAGCATTTATCGCCAACGATACAGTGCTGTGAGAGTACGACAACTTCCATTTGCCGCAATTAGAAGAGAGAGCCTCGAGTCCTTTAGAGCAGCTCCTCGCACGCACAAAGCCTCTTGTTTCCTGACACTGCGCTGATCAATCAGAGTGAACTAAGTTTACAGTGTGTTCAACAGATCAGTCAATCACTGTCGCGTCTGACGGATGGCGACAGCGGCTTTTGTGCGACGAGGTGATGGTCCAAACAAAAGGAAAGGTGCCGCTTGAAGCCGCACGGGCCTTTTGTACTGTTATTTCCATTCTTCTGTTTTGAAATGCTGATTTGAAAGCCTCTTATGTTCCCTGTGACGGTCTCGGCTTCAAACCGCTACGCACAATAAGAAAAACAGCTGATAATTAGAAGGGCATTGGGGAACTGTTCATAGACGTGAGGTTGGCGTTTCTTCACATCCACTGACTGCCTCCGTATGCACAGAATCTGATCAGGACCGAGTCTGTGCTGGATCACAGAGGTCCCACTGATATTAGCGAAATAACAGAACTCGGGCCACTCCTCCATCTCCAGACTCCAGGACCTTGACTGAAAATAAATACAAGAACCTTCATCTGAAAAGAAAAACCCTGAGGAGTGGTTTCTTTTTCCTTCAGGCAGGTAAAGTACGACGCGTTAACATACCGTAATACCTGAAAGCAAACCGGTGAAGCGTCACCTCGCACCTGTGCTGTTGCCTCCACCAGCCACAGCTGCCCCACCGCTGGGACAAGGTCCAGTCCATCCAGAACCAGTGATTAGAGCCGCGGCATCACTTCTTATTTCTGCCAAGTGGTGGAAATCCCACCTTTTAGTCCGAGTCCACTGCCGGCTTTCAAAAGTCACATTCAATAATGTGTGAGCGGACGAGGTCGCAGCCGTTCCTCGTGGAGTCAAAGGGCCGGCATCACAACAAATGACTTTCTAATTGACTTATCTCTGCTTTGAGGTCAGGGGGAATTGGGGGAAAAAAGTTAATTGCACTCCCTCCGTTTATCATTGCTTCTTTGAAGTTATCCATACGAGTTAATTTGTTGGGCTTTGGCCGAGCAACCGGGGGGGAATACAGATCTGTGATACACTATAGAATAACAATTTTCCTCGCGAGTGTGTTTGTGAGGGAGGAAGTGTGACAAAAGGAGATGATTCAGTGGTCCCTGAAGTAGTTCATGGAAAAAAGGTCACTGCTTTTATTACAGAGGTTCACTCACAATATTTATATTCCTCATCCAGTCACAGCATCCGGCGCTTCACTAACTTACTACAGTATATGTTTAATATTTCTAACATTCAATGATAAAGAATAAATAATTTCATTAATTCTCTCCCTCCTTCATCTAAAGGGCATAAAACACTAAATGAAGCTTGTCTTTTAGCGAGCGGCTGGTTTCATGTTCAGTGTCATGCTGCGTCCACTGCTTGTTTCTCCTGCCCCCAGGTGGCCGAGCATCCGCCCCTTCAGGTTTAATGTACTGGGTCATCGTCTCCCCGTGATAGTGTAACGCGCCAGCCATAAAATGGACCCTGAGACGAAACAGTCTTGTAAATATGGTTCTTTGCGGCCCGGCGACGATTAAAGCTCATTGTAAACTGAAGCTCGTGCCTGACTTTACGAGGTGGACGAAGATGGTGGAGCTCTGGGAGGAGTAAAGGAAAGCAGGCGTCTGCATCAGCGAGGAGACTGAGAGTGAGACACCGGACAGTGTTGATTGGAAGCCAGAGTCAAACTCTCAGGACGGCGTCACAACAGCTTTTCCTCGGTTTGAGGCAAGAAGGGCAGTAATACACAATCTATCTCTCCAGGCCAGTGAACAAATAATATTTGCTCCCCGCATGTTTCCCTGACTGTTTCCATAGTAACGAGTACAACGTGCAATTATCTGACGATAAAGATGTTCAAACTACATGAATGTAATCAGTCCTGTGGGATCAAGCCGGAGGTTGGGACTTGCTTTCCTGCTCAGCCCGCGTCATAGGAGCTCCAGCTTTTACTCTCCACTGACTCTATTAGATTCTCGGCACATTCAAAATAAAAAAAAATGCTGCCAGTCTTCAGATAAGAAAGAAACAACATTCCCTAAAATATTGAACTGCTCCCTGGAGGCGATTTTTCTCTTTTCTCCCGTGGTCTGAGCGATTCCTCGACCACTTGAGAGCATTCGGGCTGGGATTCAGGGCGGCCTGGAGAGCAGGGCTGAGCTCCTACAGGGCATCAAATGGCAGCTTTGGAGCAGAAATCCAGTACGTGGAGCAGAAGGCTGAGAGAACGGCACCGGAGCAGGACCAGGGAGGCCGAACACAGGGAACTGCTCCCAGAGACACAGGAGCCGCCACCAGATCAGGAACATGTGTCATGACCTCCACCTCAGCAACACCGATACAGGAGTGTAGCAACAGGTGTGTCTGTGGTCTACACAGAACCAGGGGAGAACCCACCGGCAGGCTGGACACAAAGGCTCGGAGACCGAGTGCATCACTCAAACTGAGGGGAACAAACTGTAGATGAGTCTTGTTGGATGATACAAAAAGCAGCAGCTCATCACAACAGCAAGAATATAATAACAAACCCAACAGTGGCTGAATCAATGGAAAACTAACAATATCGCTGCTCCACTCAAACTTTCAGCTTCAGAATAGACTTTACATTCATGAGGACACATGGAGAATACATGAGATACATCTGGAAGCGTGTTACTACAGGTCAGCAGCAACCAGCAAATAAACAGGAGCTTCGTCTTTCACCGAAAACACGTGCAGAATGTTTCAGCCGTTCACAGTTTGATGCAGATTCACCTCATCTGAGATCAACTAGCCTGAAACTGCAGCCTGGTACTCAAGCAATAATTTGTCTCACAGCTGATGCCGATGCAAACATTTTGCTTGTTTTGTCCTTTTATTTAGTTTTTGTGCCAAGGAAAAAGAACAGTAGCGGCATTAAATGCACTCATCTGCTTCTTGGCTGAAACCAGTCCAACCAGTGGGTGTAATGGGAGCCACTCACAGCCACGCTCGACCCTCCACAGGTGGGTCGGATATGATCCTCACGGCCTACGCGCCTTTTCACGAGGACCTCACCTTAAAGCTGACCTTTAATAGTGACGCTCCTGACCCTTTGGCGCCCCAGTCAACCGGACAGGCATCATCGCAGCGTAAAAGCGCTTATGGAGGCAAATGAGGTGCACAACGCACACGTTTAGAGCAGAGCGCAGTGAGACAGCTGATCTGTGGTCAGCTGCACCAGAGCCGACTGTGAGGCTCAGCCCCACTGAAGCACGGGGGGACATTTTAGAGCAAAAGCCCATGGAGAGAAACCCAGTCATTCATTCATTTGTCCACAACCATCACAACACACTGAATAATAATTATTGATAAAAGCACACTTTCAATTCTAGGGCATTTTCAGTAATCAAAACATTTACAGCAAAAGTTGCACAAAGATGACAAGACGGGCAGCTGTTGGAGCCATACACAGCATGCATCAGGCGTGAGAAGCCTCTGGCTGCTGCTGTGGGAGATTTCAATTCTTTGTGAGGACTTTCAGCAAGTCTAACAGGTTAATATATGTAATCGATGCCACTGTGGGTGATGCAGGTTTCATTCTGTACAGTACACGCGCTATTAACACCATTTCATTGACTTTCATAGATAAAAATACTCGTATCATGGTTAGTGTCAATTAACAGCCAATTAAATGAATTGAACCGTCTTTCTGCTGCTGAAGTGACAGAAAGTGATGTTTACCTCCGATGTCCGGTCGCAGCTTCTTGTCATATTCTTTCAGTAAATTGTTGAGTATTTCCGTGGCGTCGGTTTCCTGGGATTTAGGAGCCAGCATTTGGTTCACTGTGACGTCCTCGTAGTCCTCGTCGTACTCGATTGTTAAAGAGCTGGAAGGCAATAGGAAAGAAGGTGGTTGAACGCTGTTCCCGTGGAGAGCGACGGGCATCAACTTAGGGACAAACTTGGACTTTTCTTGCACGCGCCTCCAGTGATCGGCCTCACTTACCAGGTAGACAGTGCGGACAGGAGTAGGACATGTGCCACGAAATTGGATGTCATGTTTCCCACGGGGCGACAACAAGTGCGGATGTGCGAGGGGAGCGTGCGCGGCGGCGTCCGTCCGTCCGTCCGGACGCGATGGTCACAGCTGCTCCGCGCCGAACCGACAGCTCGTCATAGTTTGTAAATCCGACGGAAATGGGCAGTAAGTCATTGCAGAACGCCGGGCGCGTGCAAAATCCCTCCCTCGCGGTCGCTGTCGGGCGGAGGAGCAGCTCCTCTCGCGCGCGGGCTGCGGTTGGCTCCTCGATCGCGGACGCTGCCGGGCTCACGCAGGTGCGCGCGCTCTGAGTGCGCCCACGGAGAGACCCCGACTCGTCCCGCACGCCTGTCTGCGTCACGCCACTTAATTGAAGCGCACCTTGCGGTTCAACAGAGAAGCGTCACAGCACGAGAAAGGTCATTTGGTCATTGTGTTTCTCTTGTGCCAAAAAGTTTCTTTGTGTAAAAAAATTGAAAATAAAAAAAATTGTAAATAATCTGTAAAAGTTGAACACATGCTTTTAAAACTATTTTTTTCTAAATGGGCTTAGTTATTTAGGATACGGATTAAAATTTGGTTTGTTTCGTGCTGCAACTGCAGATTGAGCGCAGGTGTTGTGTCTCTCTTCGGTTCTCTTCTTATCTGCCACATATTCAGTTCAAAGCTTGAATATCAAAGTGCTCCAGTGCAGCTGCTAAACGCTGCTAATTGTCCTGCAGCCTTTCACAGAAGCAGCGTTTGTAATTGTAATGAAGGGTTGTGTGCGTGTGTTTGCGTGCGTGTGTGTGTGCAGTGCGTACGTTTAAAGGACGCTTCACTCTGTGCATCTATCAAAATCCACACGATCGAAACAGAAGCCGAAGATGATCTTTTTTATCGCCTGAGTTGGCAAAATCTGGCTCCTACATTTCCCACAATGCAACGCGTTTCAGAATTTGGTTCCCCTCTTGTCATACCCCACACCTTACCCCAAACCAGGCCTGATGACATCATTCTCGATTAGCACTTCAAGGTCGTGATTTTAATTACTTTTATCTTTAGTAAGTTAATTGAAAATAAGGTTTATGTTTAATATAACGCCCTTTCTTTTTATCTACATAGTAGCTTTTATAAAATATATTAAATCATAAGATAAATTTGTGGAGTGGCCCTTTAAATAAAATCCTTTGTAAAATGTGATGAAATACACTTAAAGGAATTACACAAATGGTGACGTGCTGTATTTAAGGTTATAGTCTCTCATCATTATGAGGCGGCTTCTGTAATAACAGCCGGTCAGAGGCACCTGCCTCCTGCTTCTCCTGGCTCTCGTTTTAAATGAACAGACGACCCCGGCTGAGCCCGAGTGGAACCAGGAATGACAAGGACAACAGCAGCTTCTGCCTGTGGCGCCAGCATTGTGCTCACCCACTGGCACATATAAAAGAGTCTTGAAGGGTGGAAATTAACTGCTGTGGTAAATAATCCCTTGATGACAGTCACCGGCACCATTTCTCTGCTTTATAGTTTCATTTTGTTCTGATGGTATCAAACAGTGTCTTTACAGCATCAAAGGGAGTCTAATAGCAGATTGTGCTGACAAAAACACAAATCTCCTGCACGTGGAGAACGAGGACAAAGCGAGAGCAACACCAGGAGATTGTGAATTGCCGCGCACAGCTCCAGGCAACTGCTGCAACACAATACAGCGTGTTGTTTAACAGACAGCGACATCCTTTGACAGGATCCAGCGTGTGGGTGGCTGCTGTCGCCCTCTGGTGGTGGAACAGAGAAATGCAGGCGGCACCCGGTAATCATGACCCACCAGTGAGGTGGAGCTCACCCAAACCGTCATTATGACACAGCCTGGAGCTTTTACTACTGGTGGTCTCTGCAAACCTGAGCTTTCATGTAAACGCTAGTATTACGCTATAGTTGAGTATTTTTATTTTAATCAATTTTTTATTTAGTTTATAATTTTATAACTTTTCCAGTTTTAAACTGGTTAATTAGCCTCAATTTTAAACTGGCATTAAAAAATGTTTAGGGTCATGTACCTTTTTGCTTTAACCTTCATGGTATGGCTCTTATAATAGCTGTATTATTTTATTTAAGTTTTAATTTCCTGTTTTGCGAGGTCAAACAAATGTTTTCAACTATAATTCACGTCTACAGACTTATAGTGGAACATTTCTTTTTTTTTGCCAAATCACACAAATGGGATCATGTGATTTATGATGATAATTGTTTAACAAAAGGATTTGATCTTTGTATTATTGTAGAGTTTGTGTAATGGTTAGTGCTGCTACTGTTAGGTTGGCATTAGGCTTAACTGGAGAGTCTAAATTAACTTTCTCTAGTTGGGTTGGCCTTGTCCGGTTAAGCAGAACCTCACCCAATAACAAATAGGTCGAGGTCTAGCAACTCTGAAACACTGAAAAGGACAAATGGAGAAAACACCTGGTAGGTTTTGTGAATCAGTATCACTTACTGTACTGGACATATAAAAATCTAAAGTTCAGAGGAGGAACTCACTCGTAAATAGCTAGCTCAGCAATGCAGTAGTCACATTACATCACTGAGGTGCAGCACATGCGTGAGTGCTGGGTATTTTGCATGCTGACGAAGCAGCTCGAGTTGTCTTCGTCTGAACATAAGGTGCAGCGCACAGCGTGTCCCCTCAGCCCGACTGACTAGGCAGGTTCAGGGTCGCGTCACAGAAGGTAAGAGGAGCACAGCCTTAAAGGAGCAGCCGTTGTAGATGCTAGAGGCAACACACCAGTCAGTAGATCAGATCTGAAGACAAAAGCTGGGATTTGTTTTGTCCCACATCACTGATGCAAAAGACGTTGAATGAAACAGATTCACAAAACCCAAAAATGGCCGGGGCTAAAGTAGAGCGTCCTCCTACAGTACCTGAGACTTAACCAGTCAGTCTTGATGGTCTGATCCCAGTTAGAGTCCTCCCTCTATGCAACATGTTCTGTATCAAGCTGAGCTCAACGAGCTGAATTATTTGATTCTATGTCTTGATCTGGAAGACTTTCTGCCTCCACTCTGAATTAAGAAAATATAGTATGTCTGTCCGGCCACGTCCATCACACACACAAGAACATTTGTTTCAACATTTTACAGAAGTGCTTTGACGCTGGGATTTTGGCTACATGAGAATGTAAGTGTGCGTGAAGGTCATCAAGCAGGAGCAGCATTCTGGGACCCGGGGGTTTCCTTTGATGGAGCTGTGGAGCAGGACGAGGGGACGGTCCTCTCCATCAACATACACCACGCTGCATCCTCGCTTCTCGTGCCCCGCGCTGTGATCGATGTCACTTGGCGGCGTCAGTGACGGCTTAATCTGGAGTGGAGTGCGGGCCCACCGAGTGGAAAAAGCAACTTAAACGAAGCTAAATCCTTGACGAACAGATGTGAGCCAGATGTTGCAGCCAGGGAGACCCCCGGTGCACTGGCTGCAGAGGCCGCACGATCGGGATGCAGATCATAGGAGAAGCAGCGCCGGTCCATCAAGCGAGATTAAGCTCGTCATTTACCCACTGATTACACAAATGTGTCTGAATATGTATATTTGCCCACGCTTTGTGCGCATATATGTGTGGAAGAGGAGAGATTCTTTTAAGACAACACACTGCACCTGACGCGTGAAAGGTTTCAAAAGGTATTATTTATCCCTGAGGACAATCTTTTTTGATTTTAACTTAGAATTATTAATTATTAAGAGCAACGAGGCGGAATCTGTGAAGCTTTATTTCCAATCAGCTTATGCATATCTACTGAAGAGAGAAACAAACGCACGACCCAGCCTGGTTTCCATTCCATCTGCACTAATGCAAAATAAATAAATAAACTAATACCTTAAATACAACCAGAGCGCTGTGCTTCCAAAGAGGGCAGGGCGGGGCCACAATCAGAGTTTATAGAAAAACAGCATTGTCAAATGGATCAAATCAGGATCAAAAGACATCAGCAAAATGAAGGTGCAGCGTTAACGTATAACCCTCAACACCAGTCATTATTCATATGAGCATTATTTATTGCTTCGGATATTTGCATTTGAAGAACAGCCTGCACCTTAAATATGATAATATAACACAACTGGTTATGTGACACAACTGTGCTACTAACACTCCACTCCTTTGTGTCACCGCTCAAAACCCTTAAAATGAAACATTGTAATCTTCAGTTTGTTCCATAACATGAGCATAAATGAGCTTAGTCAGTCTCCTGCTGCAGACACAGCAGTGAGTTATGTTATCAACAATATTGGCAGGTGATCATCAAAGCCTAATTAACAAAGTCATCTATAAAACCGAATGGTTAGAGAAGCACTGCGAGACTCGAGCGCAAGCTTTTGTACTGCGTCTCCCAGCCTGGCCTGCGAAGCACTGGAGGAACAGCGCGCTGCTGGAACTGGACCACAGGAGCTGGCGTATTTACACGCTTCCTAACTAGCACCGCACGCACAGAAGCTGCCACTATACAGTAAACCTGCTCGTCGTTATTTACATACGCGGGAAGCTGCCCCTTCTAGAAAAAGTAGCAAAAGAAATGAGCAGAAAGGTGAATGCACCCGCAGGCGGGTTTCAGTGCATTCGTAACGAGCTGTCGCACTCACCCAAGGCAACACATTGAGCATGGCTATTCATCTGCTTTTAACAAGGAAGGAAGGTCCCATGTGCCTGGGCCCGGGCCCGCGTTCCCGGACCCTCAGCCCACTTCCACGGAGTGAGAGTCGCGAGGGGAGAAGCCGGTGGCGAGTAGATTAAGATGGAGAGGATGTTTTTGCATAGCACTTGGCCCCGGCGTGCCGTCACCTGCTGTGGAGTCAAAGGGGGAAATAGGAACGGCAAAATGCTAAAAATGGAAACTATCAGCGGGAGGGAGGAATCTAAAATGAAACAAGGAAGATAAACGTTCAAACACAAGGCAAACGTGTCCCTAAAGCAACACACATGCAGAGTCCAGAGGTCTAGAAACACGTCTGGGATGAGGACGAGGCGCTTGGCATTGGTTCTGATCATGATGCAGTTACGGGTTCCGCTCACACGGCGCCTTTTATCACCGGCTCCCGGTTCAGATACGTGGCCCAGTAAACCAGGTTGAAGGTCCCGAACAGCACCGGGAAGACGATCCGGGACATCTTGTCGATCTTGCTGACGCTGTTGTAAGTCTTTTTGGGGTCGGGGGCCTTGGGCTCGGAGGGCTTGAGCTGCACGGCCGTGCTGTTAGAAATGGTGGCGATGGACGCGTCCTTGGTGAGGTTGGCTGTGTAATTCACCCCGGTGGAGCAGGTGTTGTTGGGCTTTTTGGAAAGAGCCAAAGGGTCTTTTTTCTGTGGATGAGGAAGAAGAAGAGTTTTTTTTTAAAGCTGCACCGATCAAAACACTAACTAGAGGACAAAGAAGAACCCTGCACATGCCTTGGGCTGTTGGGCCTCCATGGCCTTCTTCCCGTCCCAGGCCCAGCTCCTCTTGGTGAAGTAGTTGACGGTGGCAAACTCAATGAGGGCGGAGAAAACGAAGGCGTAGCACACGGCGATGAACCAGTCCATGGCGGTGGCGTAGGCCACTTTGGGAAGCGAGTTCCGGGCGCTGATGCTGAGGGTGGTCATGGTGAGCACTGTGGTCACACCTGATGGGACGGGGGAGAGTTCAGAGGTCAGACGCACCCAGGCACAGCGGAGTAAGAAGGCGCCGGGGTTCGGGACCCACCGAAAACGGTTCGCGCCGGCACCGACTCTCGATTGAGCCAGAAGGAAACCTGCGACAGGATCACGGTCATGAAGCACGGCATGTAGGTCTGGATCACGAAGTAGCCGATTTTCCTCTTCAGGTAAAAGTGGGCCATCATCACTGTGTACTGACCTGCAGGAAACGGAAGACTTTCACTTACAGTGTGTACAGTGTGTAGCCAAAACCCAAGCCAAGACATTTAGGGATAAATACAATATATTATGATTGATATGAATAGTAGTATTTATAGAAGTATAAATATGAGAGAATCCATTAAACACCCCCCCCCCCACTTTACAGGTGAGCTTCTGTGGTCTGGATAACCTTAACCTGTGGATTTTGGGTTTGAAATGACTTCACTGTCTCATTTAGACCATAATCTCACCGGTTTAACTAACTAATAAAAAGTATGTGATTATAACTATTTAATGTTTGAACCTCACCGGACAAACGATTTTGTTTGTGTGCACAAAGCGAGAACGGCACAGACAAACAGGTTGGAGGGTCAATCATCATATCCTGTTAACAGACTGAAGATTGCATGGGAAGGAATCTGTTTTTTTCTCAAAAATCCTGTCGAGCTGCGGAGGCTGATAAACTATAGAAAATCCACAGATGACTGCTGCTTTCTCCAGGCAAAATCGGATTTTTCTGTCTCGCTAATCCCTTGTCACAATCTGCATCCTGTGTATCTCTCTCGCTCTCCCTCTCTCTCTCCCCCCTCTCTCTCTCTTTCTAATGTGTGTGAGAGCGTGTAACAGGCAGTCCGTCCCATTCTGTCAGACCGGGCCGCAGCTGATCGGGGGACACGTATCCGTGCGCTGACTCAGACCTGGGCCGGTGGTGACTGCAACACAAGCAGGTGGACACATGAGCGGAGGAGGGGGGCTGAGGAGGAGCGGGGCGAGAGTTTGACCCACGGGCATCATGAGGAGGACGCCCGCCGTGCCAGCCGGCGGCCCTGCTCTGTGGTGGCACGACCGGCCCGCCCTCAGCCTCATCTGACCGCCTGCTGGGCTCGGAAGCGAATGGAAACCCCCACGGCGTGAAAAGATGCGGCTCTGGTGGATTTTACTGTCTGGGTTCTGGCGCGCGTGCGGGGAGCTGCCGTTCATAGCGGAGAACAACGCGGCCATGCTGGTCAACTGGTAGGTGTGTGTGTGTGTGTGTGTGTGTGTGTGTGTGTGTGTGTGTGTGTGTGTGTGTGTGTGTGTGTGTGTGTGTGTGTGTGTGTGTGTGTGTGTGTGTGTGTGTTTGCGCCCTGTACTGACACTAAGTGTTTCCTATCATCAGATCTATTCCCAAGTCTCTATTTTCATCCTCTTTGGCTTAACCCCGCGGGGTCAAAGGTCATCCCTGGCCCGCGTGAGCCCTTTGCTGAGCTATTCTTGGCTGGTTAAGGAGGGTTTGCACCTCAGATTAACCGTGCTAACTGAGGCCACGCCGCTCAGGTGCGTCTCTCCTCTGTAGCGGGTCAGCGCAGGGTGTGGGAGGACGCCCCGTTGAAAGCCTAGCGTAGCCTAGCGTCAAGCGTACGCGTTTTGGCGGCGGCGCCTGCACGCCGGCCGGCAGCGATCCCCACGGCGATGGGAACGCCTCCCCTGCCACGAAGCTGCCGCCAGCGGCCAGCACAAGTGTATTATCGTACTTCTTTACATAAGAGAATTAGGCGGATGCAGCCCGGCCCCTCCCCCCCGCGTCTCCACGGCAGCAGCCAATCCCACGCCGTGACGTCATTTAGTAAAAGCACAACCGATGGGCCTGCGCACGGATTAACCCTACAGACCCTGTGGCTCAGACCACAGATAAGTGATTTTTTTTTTTTGCCCCCCCTCATGCTTCTCCAGCCGCCCAAGCGACAGCTGGCCATGTGTGGGAGGTTTTCTCAAATCCTTGTGATTCATTCATTGCCTCTGTCCAGCTTGATCTGAAATCATTTCCTTGTCACAACATCACAGTAATAACAAAGCCTTGAATCATACAGTGGGGTGGGATCAGGGGCTTAACGTGGCTGCTCCGGCCTGACGGGCGGCGTGTCTTTACCTCGGCTCGTGTAGATGTCCTCCGTGCCCGCAGTCTGACCGATGAGATGGTACTGGTTGAGACGCGAGCCCTCCTCGGCCACCACCACCGACTTGGCCGCTCCCTGAGTCCACGTGTAGACCACCTCTGAGACGGGGTACGCGTCTAAGCCACAGATCAGAGGAGCGTTACTGCGTTCAGTAGAACAACGGTGACCGACTGACTGATCAGCAAAACAGCAGAATAAGCACCAATATGGGTTTTTCATTGATTTCATTTTATTGTTTAAATCAAGAGAACTCAGGCTCTTCAAGCAAAAATTATACTATCGTCTAATAATAGCACACGTTAATGCCCTCTGCCCTCAGTGCATGTTCACTCTGTTATTATCATGTTCAATACCAGCTTTTGTTGTTACTTTCCTTCGAGCAAAGATGAGTTTGATAAATGACTTGTTACGTGAAAACAGTTACGCAAACGCTACATTTTCTAGTCAGGTCCAGTTTAGAGAAGCAGGTTCAGACCATGTTTGACTGTGAACTGATTGAACTCTGATGGCAAATAGCCTCGCTCCTCAACAGGCGAAGATAAAGAGTAGCTGCAAAGACAGTTCACTCACTGTTCATGGCTTCAATCAGCTGACTCAGCAACATGTGTCACAGGCTGCTTCAATTCAGAATTGTTAGCTGCTGCTAGACCCGCAAAAGAAACGCTTCACAATACGTTTGGTGGATTCAGGTCTCTTCAGGTATCTAGTTGAATGATAGATGGATGATGGTAGAAGTTTACAGATGCTTTACACACATAAATATAACAAAGTTCAAATCTTTGCCAGAAAAACCTGATCAGCACTAATGGAACCTACAGTATGAGGAACCAGAATGATGGGTATAGAAACCAAAAGCATGAGCTTGAATTTGAGTCTAAGATTCCAGACTTCAAGTCAAAGAACAGATTTTCATCCAACAAAGAAGGTTATTTGTCAAACCCCTTAAATTGAAGATGAAAGTCTGTTCTTACAGTAAATGTTTTATTTAAAATTCAAGGTGGTGGTAGAGGAAGTACAAATTCCAAAAGTTGTTTACTTGTCTCCCCTCCCCCTACCTGCTCCTACTCTTCGTTTGTTTCTCCTTCTCTCAAATTAGATATTGTAATGCTTCTGTCTCAAACTTTGTAAGACCTTTCATGTTTGCATGTACTGTTGTTACAGATGAGGCCGACAAACCCACTCATTTAGGCCCTCACTCACCTTAGAGATGACGGCCTGACTGAACAAACATGACCTCAAACATACAAGAGTAAAAATAATTTAAGTGAGTAAAACTAAAACCTGGACTGAACAAGTAATACAAAAGAGTGACGTCATCATATAGATTCATAATATAGATTCATTTAGATTCTGATGACAGGAAACAAAGAAAGGGAGATGGAATAATCAGACAAAGCCAGTGACAGTAACACTGACAGGAAACCGGAACAGGAAGTGACCAGACAAACATGCCAGCGCCTCACAACTACAGGTGCACGGCTGGTTTGTGTAGTTATCCAGTTTGTGTATGTACAGTATTAAACATCCAATTGTCCTCACAGGTTTACTGTTCACTGGAGATACTCTCCTCCTATTATTGAGGTCTTTCCTACAGTCCATGAGGTTCTCATACAGTATGTTCACAGCCTCAGTCTGTGCTGTTGCGGACTTTCTCCTACGTGTATTATAGATGACAGATAACAGATAAGACAGGATACAACTATTCATAGAATTCTGCCTTCGTACACACAAAACATACTGTCTAAATACACCAGGGAGCTAAAAAGTCTCCAGACATTATCTTCACATAAATATAAAAGTAAAAGAGTGAAGTTCCTTCAATGAACCACGTCTCACTGCTTGTCTTGATGTAATACAAACTATTTTAAACTTCATCCGCCTCCTGTAAACAGAGATACAACTGCGTCTACATGGAGTCAGGCTGAGGCCATGACAGGTGATTAACGTGACACTGAAGCTCTGCTGTCACTTGAGCTTATAGCTGCTGGCCGTCCATCAGGTCAAAGGACAATCAGTGTAAACAAAGTCAAAGTTAGTTCTGTTTCAGTTTTTCAGTTTTCTCTTTGAACTGAGTGCTGAGCTCGGCCTGCAGCTCCAACAGGAACTGTAGAACCTCCGTTGTCTTAGTTCCTCTACCTGTAGTACTGGAGCTCATACAGCCTCGGTGAGCTGCTCTGATCATCCCCACCCACGGCCTCGGCCGCAGGTCACACTGGCCAAAGCAGCTCTGCACTGTAAATGTCAAGACACAGAGGGTGTGGCCCTGCGTCTGAATCCTGAGCTAACCCTCCATACATCAGCACTGGGGAACACCTTAAATGCTAATCTTAAGCTTCCAAGACAGGAGCTCCCCAGACATTTTTATAGCCCTGGAGCTGATTGCAGCAGCCTAACTAGCTTAGGAGTCATGGGAAGACTGGGCACCAGCCACAAGCGCGGTTTACCTAAGCATGTACATGGTGCAGGATGTTTGAAGGTTATCTTACTTGTAGTGTGTGTGTGTGTGTGTGTGTGTGTGTGTGTGTGTGTGTGTGTGTGTGTGTGTGTGTGTGTGTGTGTGTGTGTGTGTGTGTATGTGTGTGTGTGTGTGTGTGTGTGTGTGTGCGTGCATGTGTGTGTGTGTGAAATAATTCCCATTAAATATAGCTGAGGCATTGGAGGATGCAGCAGAGCAACCCTGACATGTTGATTAATGGCTTAATCAGGAGCAGGGTGTCAGTGGCTTCATGGTTATCTCCTGCATCGCAACAAAAATAGCTTCGCACCTGAGGGACACAGGCTGTCAAACACAGTGGGGTACAGGCGCTCCTATGTAAGACCTGGCCACGCCACAATTCTCACCGGGGGACAAAAATACACTGGAAAAATACAATGCAACTTTTCCCGCATCATTGAAAAGCTGCATTTGTTCATAGGCTTTACTCACAGCTGCCAAATTTAAGAGGACAAGCATGGGCGTCCATTGGAAAATCCTCCAACTGCATGGGGCATTCTGCTGAGATAGTGAGTCTGGAAGAAATAAACAGGCCATCATCATCATCATATATCATTATTGTAGATTTGTTTCATTTGAGTTGAGTCTTGTTTCTCATTAGTGTGTCTCAAAAGGTTAACAGCAGTAAATGTAATTTCCCCAACACAGAGCAATAAGTAACTGAGCCACCAGGGACTCTTGATGATATCTATTAAGGCAGAATGATGTTATGGTGTGCTAAAAGTCAGCTCTGGAATTATCTGGGAAAACTTCAGAGGGTTGTTATATGAAGTAACGGTGCCATCTGCCTGTAGAAAGGCAGTAGAGCACACAGTCAATAAGTCAATAAGTATTTGTTGCGTTTACTTGGTGAGGAAGGCTCCGTCATTCTGAGTCCATACTGCCCCCTGCTGGCCACCAAAAGGCAGAGCCGCAGTAATCTATTGTTACAGTAGAGCTGAATGCTTAATATTTATCCTAGAAATAATCAGACGTGTGAATAAACAGGACCCCGGAAGCTAATCAGCTGCACATTGACCAGCTGTGACATTTAAATGCTGCTTTTTATGCCATTTATCCCAGATGTTTTTCAGTGACATATAATAATAATAAGTGTACTGCAACGTTTGAGAGTCTGTAGTGAAAATTGATGGAAGACTGGTTGAATTAAATAAGCACCCGCAGCATTTCATTCCTTCATTTTCATTCCTTTCTGATTTTACAGACGTGAACTGATGACATCACATGGTCTTGTCTTTATATAACAATAACATGCTCCTGAACATGAGACAGTGCTAAATGGCTTTAATTAGTCAAATATATAAGACACATAAATCATAATGAGTGGTGATGACAGTGCAGACTAGCAGAACAAGGAACATGCTGACATGGTTGTTATTTCACATACATGTACAGGTTATGCTGCAGATTCAAGTGGGTTCTTTGCCCTGTGGTGACTGACGGTATTACTGCGAGCTTTGCACTGCTTGAATCGAAGAGCCTTCCTCTGAGGGGGTATTTTCATGGAACACTAGCCAGGGCACTGTACACTACTTGTTCTCTGAACAGCCAGGAGAGGAGAGTGACGCATGCATGAAATGTTTCCGTAATAGTCTTCTTCCCAGAACACAGACGCATTAACAGCTCTAGTGAAACGGCTCTAGTGTTCGCAAATGTGCTGTAGATTTGTAGCTATTCCAACGTGGATCAATATTCATTTTTGACAAGCAGCCAAGTACATTTCCTCCAACTTCCTTTGTTAATATTTGATTTAGAGGATTCATTGTCTTGATAAGATGATGACGTAGTGCTAAAAATGAAAGTGAATGGAAATGAGGTGTTTCTGTCGAGTATTGAGCGTCTCCTCCTGCAGCGTGAACTGTAAAATGTTCTGTAAATGGGTAAAGTAGTTTGCTTTGACTGAAAGAATTCTGTGCTCCGTTTAAGCCAAAGGTTCTATAATGTGGAGCAGTGGAACATCCAAAGCGTTGGGTCACACTAAACTATTCCTCTGACCTCCAGGTGACCAGTGACCAGACAGCACGATGACGCATCACTGCATCACTGAGACGGGGTTTTACAGCAGCAGGGCTCCTAAAACCCATTACCAAACAATTACAACAGATAGATAGATTGATTTTATTTTATTTCTCATGTCTCTGGACTTAATTGGATAAGGTTTCTAGACAACGTCATCGGCCTGTGAGGGTTTAACTGTGGCACCGCTCACCTCATGGTGTACAGAAGGGTCCCATCGTCTTTGAGCCGCAGCAGTTTGTTAGGCGTGGTCATGTTATGAGCGATGGATTTCTTCCCGTTCAGGAAGAAGGTGTCGGGGGTCCAGATGTTACTGGCCAGAAGGTTATTCAGGGGAAGCATCTCCATCGGGCCTTTGAAGCAAAGTCTCTCATCTTTCCAGCTTTGACGGAAGAACACGTCGATAGTGTACTCCTGCAGAGGGAGGCATCACATCATACCCAGTACATACAGTACTGCATGCCCACCAGCGCCGCAACTAGGATAGCTAGAGCCTAGATAGCCAAGGGATCTATGACATATCAATAGAGTGACAAAGGAAATCCATCACTGTCGCACAGCACCAGGTGACGTCATTAGAACAAAAACATTCAAATTTGCTGTTATTGTAGGAGGAAGAAACCCACCAGCTGTTATGGTTACCATTCCTTTATTTCTATTAATGAATGCTGGCATGATCGCATCTTTAATGTTTTCACCTAAAGAATATCACAAATCATCATGAGCTGATTATTAAGCTTGTTGGCCACTAAACTCATCTAATTAGTTACTGCAGCTGCAGAACATTACAAAGCATTTTTAGAGACTCAGCAGCATCTTGTTCGACACGTGGAGCATATGACAATGTTTAGGTCAAAAGGTCATTTTAAAAGCTTGTTTTAAAATGCTTAATTTCCAAAATGTCTTACTTTCAACATTCAAATATCAGGTCAGTTAGTCATTTTCAAAAAGTTGTCACATGACCTCAAATCCTTTGACCTCTTTATATACAGTATAAAGCCCTTCTTACCATTTCAGTGTCTGACACTGGACCAAAGCTTGTGACAAAGATGTTGGTTTTAATCTCCGTCACCTTCTCTGTAAGAGGAGACAGCATTATTTGAGATTGTCACTTCAATGAATGTGCATAATACTTATATTCAATATATTCAGCCTTGTCTGTTCTGAATATGATGACCTAATGTAACTTTAACAGAAGAAATAAAAATGATATACCACACTCCCCAACTCACATTTTACTACTGTACCTATCAAATACTACTAGAAACCACTGAGTTCCACTAATGACTGCAAGTGTGAATAGAGATATTAAAAGACTGTTGCCATCATATTATCAGAGGTTTTTAAGGTTTGCATAGCATGGCCATAATACTGACTATCAGCCACAACTGAAACACTTGCATGGACTTAAACTCCCTCACGCCTGATCATGCGGTTCAGGCAAGTACATCACAGGATGCAGAAGTTGTATGACAGGAACAAAATTGTGTTGAAGGTGATACGTTTAGTGGGCTCACCTCCAAGTCCAGGACGCAGTCTGTTGTCGTACCCGTCCAGCAGACCATCAAGGATGCGCGTGAAGACGGTAATGTTGTCATTTATTTCAGCCTCCTTGGGAGTTCCAGTTACTTCCTGTGAGAGGCTGAATATGATTTACAATAAAATACATATAATTTAAAATCAATACAGTAGTTGAAACCAACTTATTACAGAAGCTTTTGGTGTTCACTAAAATGATTTGCTGTGGAGTCCTGACAAAGAAGCATCACCGGAGTCAGTTCCATACCTCGGACGGCAGGTGGTGCTCACAAGCAGCACACAGACCCACAGGCGCCTCATTGCGAAGTTGTGGCAGCACATTCCATCGCCCATTCCTGAAACAAGTCGTGCTTCATGAACCGAGTCTTCTTGTCCCTGTTCGTCTGACACCTATTCCATCTTCAATGACGCGTCCTCCCTTCCGTCTCAAAGCGCGAGCTAAGTAACACATAATAACAAATCACACATGAGCGCAGCTTCATGAAAACAGCTGAATTCGCAGGCGTTCACTACGTCGGACGATCTGCACTTAGCGCGTAGGAGAGAAGCCGATAAATGATAAAAAAGCAAATACACAGGATGGAGGTGGATGTAATGCAGCAGTCTGGTTCCATCTGTGCATAGTTGCACAGGCAGCATCTGCCCGTCCTGCAGACGGCAGCCTGCATTTAAGTTCTCATTTCCTTATCAGACTTGTAAACTCTGTCCGTTATTTGTTAGACTCCGATCCGGATGCACGGGCCTCTTACTTCGCGTTTTCTGTAGCACTTCTGACGGGACTCGAGCTGAGATATGGTTCCTACTGTATCACCGCGTGGCCAGTCGGAGGTGCACGCGTGAAAAGCCTGTGCAATCCCGCAATCCTCGCTCTGCCGCAGCCGGACTCCTCATTTACAGCAAATGGCTTCAGTGTGGCCGCAACTACACGCACGCCGGACCGCGTCCTCCTCCTTCACGACTGCCTCGTGCACAGAATTCTGCCCAGAGCAAAGTGCGTGTACCTCTTTTCCGTCGGCGTTCATCCCCGCGGTGCGCGGACGGTGTGAAGCGTCTACGCGGCGCAGCGGCGACGGACCTCGGCTGCACTGTGCGCCACTGTAGCCTGTTCTTCTCCAAATACGCACACGTCCCACTACAACTCCCGCTGACCTATAACGACGCTCTGCCGCACAGAGGCTGAGCCGCAGTTGCCAGAGCTCACCACGCAAGACGATGCGCAGTCAAACTTCTCCCGGCGCCGCAGATTCCCCGCACGCAGATGGCGATGGATTTCAAAATCTGGCTTCAATTGTGGAGGAGCCTTCATCCAGCACTGGCGTGCACGTCGGGAAGAGAGGAAAACATAGCGACTAAATGTAGCTGTCAGCGGGGTGTATTCAGTCCCAGAGCGATTGAATTGATGCCAACGAGAGAATCAAGAGTTCCCAACACTTGTGCTGAGTGAACATCCTCTAGTTCGGTCACTGGGGAGCTGCGAGTGCGCAGCCAGCGTTGCGGAGCATGCAGGACTCTACGCAGCGCAAATAGACTTTAGTGACATTTGAACAGATGAGCGTGCAGCGGTGCGGGAGAGGATAGGCTGCAGTGGAGGGGAGAGGGTGTGAGGAGGTGGGAGAAGCAGGTGATGACGGAGAGGCAGGAAGAAAAGGAAGCAATGAGCGAATGGAGTGCTGCAAAGACAAGCAGAGGGGTCTCCAAACAGAAAACACCCCTCTGTGCATTATGGATAGAATGGAAATTGAAATGCTTGGCCAAGGTTTTTACTGCATCTGACGTTGTTGTTTTAAATGACATGCAGTGACACTGAATACACTCAACTGCCCAAATCTAGTAGGAACAGTGGCATCAATGAGGTTTATAGACAGATCACGTACAATAAGTGACCCAAACATAGTGCATAGGTTTACTTATCAAATCAAATCAGAACCAGGACACAATTTCTTAATAAGCTAAAACAAACGCACATTATATTAACTTTTCTTACAGTAAATGCATTTTACATTTGAAATCACAGTGAGAACTGATGCTGGATTGTAGCCTGATGTAGGGTATTGAAATCTGAAGAGTAAAAGTGAGACCGGAGCATCTCATTACCAGTCATGTGATTGTGTGTGTTTTAAACTGCTTTATTAACACGTCATTTTTTTGATGGTTCAGCCAATAGCCATTCTGACATGCTGTATGTGGGACACACCCTAAATAACAGCAGTTTCTTGGTGAATGGTCCAGATTGCAAGAGGAGACAATATCCCACACATGTCTACCAAAAGTACAGTCCAAACAGAACCCTGCAGTAAATATATGTCATCTTTCATTTCTACCAGAATTAGGGTCATGTCAATGTATTGATGCAGATCGTAACACTGACTTCTTGTGTTGACAGGAACGCTGTTGATGGGAACAAAAAGCTCTACGCCATTTACGATACAAGGTAAGAATCACTTCCTTTATGTTGTTGTCTTTTGGATATTAATAAAAGAAAATTGTATGAAAGTATCAGATGCCCAGTCTATTTAATGGCTAAACAGACCCTGAGATTTTTCAGAAGGAAAAGAAAAGCTATAAAAAGGTTAGAGGTAACATGTAACAGGAAAGGGCCTAAAAGACATCTCATCAGGATCACATAAGCAATAAATAGAAGTCAAAGAGTGTACACACACACACACACACACACACACACACACACACACACACACACACACACACACACACACACACACACACACTTTAGACCTACAAAACAAGGAGGTCAGTAGATATATGTTGCATATATATGGAAACAAAAAAATGATCTGTGTGCATCTGTAAGCAGTCACTTAGGCTGCTTGGGAGCTCCTTATGTTTTATAAAAAAGCTAAATAATAATAATAATAATAATAATATAATGTTATTGTTGCTCACACGCACGCGCGCGCGCGCACACAGTCACTTCCAGGTTTTAGGAACCTCTGCTCCACTAAGTCTGATGCCACCGTTTATTTAAACAACCTCCTAAACTGTATACATCCGTCACACGTGACCTCTCTTCATTAGCGGGGCCGTCTACGCACGCTGACGTAAAGTCATCTTCCGAACTCCGAGCTATCTAGGAGCTTCCCCCGAGACCCCCCCCCCGGTGGCACGTGGATCCGTATTTGAATTCTTTGACAGACATTTTGTAGTGTGAGCTGAAAGCTGGCAGCCGCGGGATGGAGACGCGGGGCGCCGCGCGCGAGGCTCACTTCCCGGAGACGAACGCAGCCCGACGTCCCGGTAAAGGCGCCCGCGCCTCGCGGAGCGCGTTAGCGAGGCGCGAGCCGGCGGCGAACATCATGTGGAGGACGTGTCACCTGATTTAGGGGCAGCCCTGCGCCGCGGCCGCTTCCTTTAGTCATCTGTTGAAGGCTGGACAGCGCGCAGACACGCAGACACCGCGCGAGGGATGTGGGGGAGCGGGAGAACGGGGCGCGTGGACGTTATTTCGCTGCCGCTGCTCGTCGCAGTGATGTGTTGCGCCCAGAGGTGAGTGTCTGGGACCGTGCGCGTGCGTGCGTGTCTTCGCAGAGAGTTACGTCCGGATTCTTTTCTCCGTTTCAGCGTCAACGAACCGGGGAACATGTCTTTCGTCAAAGAGACAGTGGACAAACTGCTGAAGGGATACGACATCCGGCTGCGGCCGGACTTTGGAGGTACCGAAGTGTGTGTGGGCTCCTCCGTTGTGTTGCTGTGCATTTAGCCCGAGGCCAACGTTAACTGTGCTGCGTACGTGCGTCCTCAGGTCCACCGGTTGCTGTCGGCATGAGTCTAGACGTGGCCAGTATCGACATGGTGTCAGAAGTCAACATGGTAAGATCAACACGCACCCTCATCCATTCATCTGCACCGTCATACGCCATATACTATAATAATAAATAATTCATTCAGATTGAGTGAATCACTTGGCAGGTTTTGCTCATCCACTTGGCAGATATTCATATTAAAATCAACCTGTACAGTAAATGCTGCTATTCCAAGCTGTTTACTGATGCTACTGTACAACCCCAATACGTAGTAACGGATTTTATTACCTTTAATAATAGATCGCTGGTATTTATATGTATGTACTGTACAGTATTGTGCATAAATAAAACCACTAGTTGCTACTTGCAAACACCCACTGTTTGACTAACTCTGATCTGAAAGCGAAATTAGCAAAAACAGATGAAAAACACTAGATCGAAATAGTCCAATATGTAAAAGGAGAAGAGTTTGTAGCAGTGAAGCTGTTTATCCCCGTGTTTTCCAGAGTGGTTTGGTCATCTGTTGTATTAGATTATGGGCACTAGTATGGTTTTGTATCCTGGTTCACTGGCTATGTGGCTTTAGTGTTGCCTTCATGGTCCTGTGATAAGATAAGGTCAATAAGTGCTGTCGCCTTGTCCTCTCCTTTAAATCTAGATACTACAGCAGACCTCCAGTGTGTGTGTGTGTGTGTGTGTGTGTGTGTGTGTGTGTGTGTGTGTGTGTGTGTGTGTGTGTGCGTGCCTGCGTGTGTGTTGGGGCAGCCACATCAAACGCTCTCAACAGTTTAATACCTCTACGCCATATATCATTGGCCTAAACTGCTGACAGAGCTTGATGCCTGATCACATGGTACCAAGAGGAAATAGCCCCTGACATGCTGTCCTGACAAGTATGCACGATGAAATGTACCCGTGGTGCATCTTAATGCGTCTCAGCGCGGCAGCAGAAGCGCTGGAAACCACAGAGAAGCTAAACACTCCCAGTGAGAATGGAGATGCATATTTCTCAAATGAGGTGGTGCCCATTGTTTGTCATGTTAGTCTAAGTGTGGTTGCGCTACAGAAGAAGCCAGGGCAAAATCATTATACAGGCACATACTATATTATAATAGGCGCAGTTCTTCCTGTTAACTCAATTAGCATTTGAATTTGGATTTCTCGTGTAAGTAAGTGATTGTAGTATAGTTTTATTGGTGCTACAGTAAATAGACAAAAAATGTGAAAACCTATAGATTAAAACAGTCTTCAGCCTTTTGATTGTGCTTCATTTTGTGCAAGTAATGTATATTTTTCATCCTCTGAGCAGTTATGATGGGTTTACGTTAGCATCGCTGCATACCTGAAGCCACACCTCTTCCACTTTGCTTGGCCTCCTCACAGGCGGCCGTAATCTGTGTTAATGGTTCTTGGCATGCAGATGGAGCTGGACACATCTAGAAAACAAGACAGTTAACAAATATTCACTGGTTGTCAGTAGTCAAAGTGAAGATGTACTGTATGTGGTATCACACACTCAGGGACAAAGAGGAATCATCAGTCAGGCTGCTTGAGCAAATTACACTCTGCTGTGGTTTACGAAGCTAAATGACCTCACATAAGCGCTGCTTTCATTAATTTCTACAGTTCTTTCATCTGAATTCCCAGAGTTATGGATCTTCTTTTAACTTGCCCTTAACTGCTGAATAAGGACCTCAACAAAATGATGTTGCCCCTTTCTCTCTTGCCTGTGCTGCAGTGCAGTTCCCCCTCCAGAGGGCTTTGACATTTGGAGCATCTTCTCACATTTTGCTCACCAGAGCGTCTCAGGGCTGCAGATGAACCTGCATGTTTATGAAGCGTCCCCCTCGTGCACTGGGATTGTGTAGTGAACCACAGTTTATTAAACAACCATGCTGTGCCTCACGTTTAAATAGAAGGTGGACATCATCATGTGTTACGCGCTCAGTTTTGGTTGTTGCTAATTCTCAGTTTGGGCTAAAATTTCAATTTACCTGTAAATAGGTCAATAAACAGTAGCTTCTGCTGTATATAGTAACAGCTGTAATAGCTGAGTAAATCCTTTACATTTTAAGTGTTTAGTGAGGATATTCAGTATCTTATCTATGATGTGACTTTAGATGTGACTGTACTATATATATACTAGTGGAATATATGGAGTAGTACTGACGTTTTCTTCCTTCTCGTGTAGTCGTGGTGAAGCAAAGGGCATTGCATAGCTGATTCACTACGACAGTGGCAGAACCAGCTGTACTGACCGGGTTAATAAAATGATCTCATGCTGTCATACAACACAATTTGACAAGCGTCTTTCGTAGATTGACTGTACCAGTAGCAATGCTTGGTTTAGTGAGTGGTTATTTCCGGGTCTTTATAGACTGTAAATGTCCAAATGAAGGTTTTATCAATGCTAGTATTGCTGTCTTATACTGACTTACTATATGACTGAGTCAGATTAGCTGGGAGTAGATTTAGATGGATAATTTCTGTAAGAGCTTCCATGTTACTACTCTTTGTGTTCTACACACACTATGATCCTTGGCCTTGTGTTGTCCAGACAAACCGTGGATGTTTTATTCTTAGTGTTTAAGTTAAGATAATTAGTTTCCTATAGTACACTTTGATTCATGCCACCTCTGTCAGATGTGAACTTTTATTAAGCCTTCACAGAATTTATGGAGACAAGTCAAAACATGGAGTAGATGCAGATAATTAACAGTGTTTCCGTCTGTAGTACAAATGTAAAGTCGTTGTCATAATAGAGTTCGAGCAGTAGAATGAAGTTATGTTTTTGGCATTTTGCTTCTGTTTGTCCACACACTGAATATAAAATGGAAGATGTGAGTGAAGCCAAGACTTTCAGCTTTATTTCAAGGGGTCTGACCAAACCGTGGAATTAAGCATTCATTTACATACCCTTAAATAATGTACTGTAATAATTACACGGCCAGGACTGTTCAACCGGAGGAACTAAAATGGTTCTGTGTAAAGAAAGGATGCTGTCATTAGCCTAAAACAACACTGTGCAACAGGAATGAACTGAGGAAAGGATACGTTGCAGGAATGAACTGGCAGCTCAGCTTCAGCTAAAAGCCTGGAAGACCACAGAATTCTACCCACGGTTTGCAAGAAGCCTTTCACAGCGTCTAGAGCCATGATGGTGGGAAGAGGAAGGTTTAGAGAAGTACAGCAGCAGGACTGGACCAAAGAACCACCATGCGTCAAACATGGTGGAGGCAGTGTCATAGTGGCTGCCAGTGGAGCGAGCCCATGGGAGATTAATGATGCCCTGACTGCTAAGAAAAGTATCAGGAGGAAGTTTGAGGTGAAACCCTGCCAACTGATAAGACTCCACTGTTGCAAATGTATAATAGCAAACAGGAAAGACGTGGGATATTCTTCCCTGGCCAGTCACTCACCTACTGCACTGTATCTCAACCCTTCAAAGCAGTTTTGATAGACTGAAGTGTCGCTTGAGAAGCTGGTTAGGGGTGTTTTCACACGCATGTGTGTGTAAATGTGCGTTATTTGCAGTAGCTTTTATCTGTTAACAGGATCAGACGCTGCATTTAGTAAATCAGAGTCCGTTGTTGGATCTGCTGTAAGAGCAGAGGCGTGGGGGAACAGATTAGATCTGCAATGCAGTGCATGTCTCTTCATATGCTTCAACCACTCTTCTAGAAGTGGGAGACTTTTATGACTTTCTTATATTCTACTGTTGATTACTAATAAGCAATAAAGAAAAGCTAAATGCATTAAGAACGTTTACACAAAAAGTTGTTATTTAAAAATGTGTCACTTGTGTCATGATCTGTAATTGTGTTGCTCTGCTGCATGTCTGGTTCCAATGTGAAGAGAGGACGAGAAAAAGGGAAAGTTGACTGAAGTTGTTTATCTCACTGACCTTTAGGAAAAGCTGGATGCTTTCTGTTCCACATACACAGGTTTTCCTCCGCGGGGAATCATTTGACATTACTAAAAGGAGATTTGGAGCAAAGCAGGAGACATTTTGAGGGAAGCGCTGATGATGAAATGTTGCTTTAACCCCTTGATATCTGCTCTGTAGCTTTAGAGTAATTCAGCAGGTATAATTAAACATTCGGAGGCTCCACCTGATCATCAGGCTGTTTTCTTATTCTACTAACGACAGCTACAGACCAAATCCGATGCCTTGACAAGATCTTTAGCTGTTTTCACATACTATGAGTAAACCTGTCTTTTATTAATAACAACAGCCAGACTCTCAAACAGTTTGGGCCCAATATAATCTGTGTGGGAGAACCACAGAGCTTGTTGTCTAGGAGATGCAATTATTAACATATTTCTGACTTTGTCCTTGTTACCCAGACATTTCATGCCATCGTACTCCAGGAACACGATTTATTGTATATTTATGAGGAATCTGTCCAAGTTCCTAGACTTTGCACAGAATCAACTGTTCAGGACAGAATCCACCTTAAAATGTAAAGTTCAGTAGGAACTCCCAGTGGTGATGTTTGTCATCTAGCCTCAGTATGACTCAGCAGGAAGACTTATTCATCATTGTGCTAAAACACCCATCCATTTAAACCTTTTACATTGTCCACCTCCTGCCTACTGCAGGGAAAGTGTCACCCTTAAAAACCCATACTACAGATGTTGTATTATACATTCCAAACCAAAAGGCCTCAGGCCCCAGGTACTCACAAGGTACAGTAAGGAAACCTCAGCTAGAAATACCGTACTAGTGTAGTCCACAGCACAACATGCTGAGTTTGGCAGTGTGCAGGAGCAGTGCTGCATTTAGTGTTACACAACGGTGTGTTGGAATATAAAGGCGCTGTGCAGCAAATCACTTCCACTATCGCTCCGACAGAGGGCTGGAAATGAAAACGCAACTTCAGGGGTTTTAATGTCACAAAGTCACAGTAATGTTCCAGCTGTCACCTTAATAATGTAGACCCTATTTTAAATTTTTATATGGAAAACTAACTACATTACTTTACACTAGTTAAGTTACTTTTAAGTGGTTGTACTTTTTCTTTTTTTAAAACATTGTTTGTTTTTTAATTGATGAAATAATGTATGAATGCAGCTGTTTCTGATGCCTGCATCGGTGATTTTAAAATGCTGAATACATGGTAACAGATAAATAAACTGGATTAATAGCTGAGATGTTTCAAGATGGCTCAAGTTTGCATAAATACCTAACACTTACTACCTGGATCTTGCAAGAGATCACGTGATCACCTGCTAGCTTTCAATTCAGCTCATTCTGATTATTCCTTTTGATGCTTCTATGCTCCACAGAAATAGCTCCCCATCACTTTGCTCTCATCACATAATAGTTCTTACAAGAAGCCTGTTTGTGCGATGATGAAATAAAATCATTTAGTAAAGTGTTTGTTAAAGGATGTGTGGGAGAACGCAGAGCGATGAAACTATTAAATGCATGATTTGTAAAACATATATAGTAGGCTTCTGAATCCTACCGGGAACACTTAGCTGTCATACCGAGTGATGAAAGCTCACACTCTTGCGCAGGGCAAGCGTCTCTGAGCGCTATTCCTGTATTCCCAGCAGATATCCCGGTGTAAAGTTGACGTAGACGATGTTTGACTGGCACACAGTAACCGTGTCTGAGTACGAGATGTGAACTCCGTGAGCCGAGGATGACACGACAGTCTCATCCTCCCGCTGGGACTCGTTTAGTCCCTGATGCTGGAAGCAAAGCGCTTTCTCGTGCGCTCTGCACAGCTGACAAAGCACAGCGTCACTCCTTGGTGCCCCTAAATACCAAAATAAATGACATCTACAGGTGCTTTCATAATGTTTGGTAGTCAGCTGCTTGAAAGCATGTGTTATCAAGCAGTTATCGGTGCAGTGCAAGAAACTAATGGTCTGCACTTCCACTTCATTTGCAATGAAACCAGATGATAATTCAATATTTTCATTAACTACAGTACATTCAGTTAGTGTTTTACAAGATTCATGTGTCACAGTCAATGGCTGCTTCACCAGCACATCCCATTCGTTTTGAATTATAATCACACACTTCTCGCTGTTGTTCTGTGTCTTCACAGCTGTGTGTGTTTGTTAACTGGCGGGACTGGTTCTCGGTTCTCCACTTGGACGCTTCACACAGAACAGCCTTTTTGCATGATTTTGTTTTCCTGTCCACGTATAAATAACATGAATCGACATCCATGAGGTTGGATCTGGAGATCTAAAGCTGCCCAAAATAGCTGCGGTCCAGACATGAAGCAAGCGGGTTGGTAGATGGGCTCCAACTCTGTAGTATACACTAAGAGCTGTTGTGTAAAGCTGATTCACCCATCCCACACCTCTGCTGCATGTGGGAGGGAGTGTAATGAGAGCATTCTGTTCGCAGAGGGTGAAGGCATCTCTAAGAAGATAAAAAATAAAACAGCGTGCCTCAAGCATGGGCTTCGCTGGAAGAACACTCAGCCACTGCTTACTACAGAATTAACACCTTCCCACAGTCATTGATTTGTCTTTTTCTAGCTTTTTTCTGAAGACTAAAGACTTCTTATTTTCAATAATTGAAAACCCTGCACTCGTAGTAGTGGCAACGCAGTAGATGTACTGTGTAAACACAGGCTCATATGATCAACTGTTCATACACTGTACTTATTATGTCATACTGTTATTTTGTGCGTATTTTATCAGTGGTGCGTTCACTGTACTCTCATTGACTCATGTTACTTAAAAGGTTCTGTATTAAGAATGGAAGGCACAGCTTTTTTCTCCAAAGCAAACCCAGGCTGAACCTTTTATTAGGTATGTGCCATTGCACCCAGCAGATTGAAATGTGGGCACTTTCAGCTCGGCCAAGTTCGTGTTTATTTCCTGAGACCTGCTTATTTATTTAAAACATTATTCAGCGGGACAAATCCAAGCGAGCAAAGAGCTGCATTACAACATGAAAATACCACCGTACAGTACGTTATAGGTTGTGGGTGTGCATTTCTTCCTGTACAGGACCTGCACATTATTACATACAAGTCTAAACTGTTCCTGCTTCCAATGCTGCATTGTCCGTTGCATTTTGGACAGCACTTACAGTATGTCTGCTGTTGTTTCCACAGGACTACACGCTGACTATGTACTTCCAGCAGTACTGGAGAGATAAGAGACTGGCCTACGCTGGGATCCCTCTCAACCTGACGTTAGACAACAGAGTAGCAGACCAGCTATGGGTTCCGGACACCTACTTCCTTAATGACAAGAAGTCCTTTGTGCACGGTGTCACTGTGAAGAACCGCATGATTCGACTCCACCCAGATGGCACCGTCCTCTACGGCCTCAGGTGAGCGCTCGTCATTTCCCAAGATGAGGGATTCTCCTCTGGCTCCAGGTCTGTGACGTGAAAAGGCATCAGGCACTGGCATCAAGTGTCGCTTGATTTGTTAATTGCAACTCAGGAGGAATGTTTAACACACTGGCACCACGGAGTGTAAATTAAAGGTGCAATATGCAATTTTAGAATGTGCATTGAACTGTGCTACCACATTTGCTGTTGTTGTAGGCTGCAGGTAATTTCACTCTTCCCAGTGTTTTTTCCTGTTGTTTTATTTGTTTCTGCCCGTTGGCCATTTGCTGCCATACCTGAACACAGGTTTTCACTGTGTATGACTCCATTAAAAACCTTTCTGTTGGGGCCTAATGCAAAAAAAGATGGAGCGCTACTTGATTTCCACAAGATCCAAATATGACTCACTCTTATTGTTTTACATGGTGATGCACTTACATTAGGTAGATGAGTAAATCTAATCGCCTTGCTCTCTTGTTTGCTTTACATACTGTAACTATTGTGCATGAAGTGGTTAAATGTTTTCTTTCTTGAAGACATTTCTAATGTAATTCTCATGAGTTAATGTGAGCCCAGTGGGTCTCACATCAATTGATATCTTATAACTAATCTCATGTTTATTTGGGGAGCTCCTCAGGATTGGATCTCAACCGTCCTAAGTTCCATTAGCAGTAATTGGCAAGAAGCTGGACTGTCAAACAAACAATAATGAATGTCATTGTCTAGATGTAATGATTTGTTTGGTAAGATTATTTTTATCCACACAAGCTAATAGGAAGCAGGTCTGTATGCATTTTTCTCTAGTTCTGTCATCGTGAATGACCATTAAACCCAAGTAACGCACATTTCTCTCTGGTTTTGTTTCGACGCAGAATCACAACAACAGCAGCGTGCATGATGGATCTGCGGCGGTACCCGCTGGATGAACAGAATTGCACTCTGGAAATTGAGAGCTGTAAGTTAAAGCCCTGTGTCTCGTGCTTAAAAAAATTCAGCGGACGGCCGTACTTTTTCATCGCTTAAAAATATGAACAAGCGTCGAGATTCTCATAAAAATGTTCTCACACTTCTCATCTCGTGGAGACAGAAACTGCACCGACGGCTGAATTGGTTTCGATTTATTAAGCTGTCGCATCGCAGGGAGATTGTTCGCTTCACCCTCTCCGGTTGAAACTGCTACTTTTATAACTTTGGCTATTTAAGCAGGCAGTGATTTCCATATCGGAGGAATGGTAATGATCAGTCCAGGTTCATCATTCTTGGTGATATGTTTGGCTGTCTATGCTTCCATTAAACTATTTCCAGTCATGAATATCAGGCCAGTGGTTTAAGTCTGACTGCCGCAGTGGCATCCATCCCCAGTAGATTTACACTACATTGCATGCAATCAGCTTTTACCCAGTATTCTGTATGTAATGACTTACTGCAAATCAGCTGTGGCTATGGGACTTCCACATTTTCACTTAAGCAAATAAAAGACATTACTACACAGAAATTTCCCCATTGTGGGATGAATAAAGATATATCTTATCTTATCCTATCTTATCAAAGTTTAAATATGTAAGAAAATGAAAACTATCTAGTGCTCCTCTGCCTAAATGAATCACACCCTGCCTTGTTTTACGTGTTCCTCTTTGCAGATGGTTACACAACGGACGATATTGAATTCTACTGGAAAGGAGGAGAAACTGCTGTGACGGGTGTGACACGCATTGAGCTTCCTCAGTTCTCCATAGTAGACTACAAACTGGTGTCCAGGAACGTGGTCTTTTCCACAGGTGGGTCACAGTTTTGATATACAACTTTGATTGAATTAAATGAAGCTGTAACAGAGAAAAACAAATTTGTGTGAGCGAGGAAAAAAACTTCTGTAACAGATTCCCAAAATACTTAACTGGGACAATTCAGGTGACATGAGGAGCCAAGTGGATCTCCTGTGTTTCTTAATTCACCGTATTCTTCATCATATGACATCTCTGTCACTGCAACACCAAAACAGGCAACGATATTAGAGACACAATTACCCCTTTGAAGAATGGTGGGTGTACTTACAGCAGCATAATTATGTATTAATGCTGCAGAACGCCAACAGCTTGAATTATTCTCCTATAAAACAAAACCTCAGAGGGACTAAAACAGTGATTATTCTAAATACTGAATTAATGACAAGGAGGATGGATGCTGTCCGCACATTTCTAAGGGGATGCTACTGAGACGGCTCTGGTGCTTTTAACACCGTCTCATTGGGTGAGGCTGCACGTAGGGCGACACATTCGCGTTACCATTACAGACACTAGTGATACCTGGAGTTCACACACACCTCGATGTCACTAGAGTATCTCCGGTTTAATCTCATCAACAGTTTGCTCCCCTCAGTATTCAGGTGCAAATGAGCAAGGAAACAAATTGAGCGCTCACGCGGTGCCGCTAATGATAAACACAGCAGTGAGGTGAGGAAGGTGCCCTGCTGTACCTCTTTGTACAGTAGAAGGTTCTAAGATAGTCCCAAGGATACATTTGAACTATTTAAGTGCATAAAAGACTTTCCAGAGAGATATATGGTCATTCTGCCCTCTCCGTATGTTGCTGCAGGTGCCTACCCTCGGCTGTCTCTGAGCTTCAAGCTGAAGCGAAACATCGGCTACTTCATCCTGCAGACGTACATGCCCTCCATCCTCATCACTATTCTGTCCTGGGTGTCGTTCTGGATAAATTATGACGCCTCGGCTGCCAGAGTTGCATTAGGTATGATGTGTCCCATGTGGTGCAGATTGACTTCAGGCCGGCACAGTAGTTTCACCTTCAGGAGAATGTCTGTGTTTTATGGTTTAGGCCCGGAGCCTTGTGAACAGTGGCCACCTCTCTCCCAAAGCGACTGTAGAAATCTGATAGATGTGATCAAAGAGGAGATTCAACACTGGCACAGTCTGAAATACTGTATAACTGAACTGAATAAGTTACATTATAACATACATTTCCTGTTGTTGTTGTCCTTAACTGTACTGTTACATCATCATCATACATACATATTGTTGTGCTTTTTCTTTGAAGCGTACTGTTCTATGAACTAAGGAAATCTTTCTATACTTTGTTTTGACTGTTATGAACAGTACACACAGTGTCCAGGTGATTTCATGACAAGGGACTCAGACCACAATTCAAGACTAGGCAGTTAAAACATTTAAAGGTTTTATTCATATTTTAGAATACTGTATGTGGACTTTCCTGATCTTGAGCTATTGAGCGTGGGGTTCTCTACACTTTGGGGAAATGCTTAAGCAAACAGATTGTTTAACGTACAGTCATCTCTAACACCTATAACATGGAATTTAATACTGATGTGTAATGATATTTACAGCTAAGTCACTGCATTCAAACAATTATTTACAGTATACAGTAATAGAATATATTAGTCCCACAATGGGGAAATTTCTTAAATACACATAGTTGACAACCACACTGAAATGTCTTCATTTAGAGCTTGGTTTGTGCCTTTTCTTTAGCCCTAGCTGTACATCGTCAGTACAGCAGCAGAGATATTTCAGGGTTTGTTGAGTAACCGTCTCTTTACCGCTTTCAGAGAGTTTAGGTTCTTCCTGATCCCTTTGTTATGCAAAAATCGATGCCATGTACCCACACTGCTCTTGACACTCCCACACATACTGTACAGTGCAATGTTTTGGGTTTAATTATGTAAGCCTGAATCGACAAAAACAGGCCCAGTATCCAGGCTGGAGAGCCAACCAGGAGGCACGAACACATACACAGCACATGCACGGTGGCCGGTCGAGTGAACTAGAGCACTGCTGTATATGTGGAGGATCTGCTGAGTCTGTTTGTTTGTTAAATGCTATGCGAGCTAAAAACCATGAAGTGTTTCTGAATATTCTGACTTTCCCACAAGGAGACATTCACAACATGGTGACACTGAATTCATTGAATGTGTTTTTTATTCAGGGATCACCACTGTCCTGACTATGACAACCATCAACACCCATTTGAGAGAGACCCTGCCCAAGATCCCCTACGTCAAAGCTATAGACATGTACCTGATGGGCTGCTTCGTCTTCGTCTTCCTGGCTTTGCTGGAATATGCCTTTGTCAACTACATCTTCTTTGGAAGAGGCCCGCAGATGCAGAAGAAACTGGCCGAGAGGGCACAGAAGGCAAATAATGACCGGAATAAATTTGACAGGCCCAAGGTGAGAATCAAGTAACACTGATGCTTTCGCATAGATTAGCGGGAACGTTCAGAACAGCAGATCTGGTTTGTGGCTGTGGTTTAATACAGGCTTTTATTTTAGAGGTTTCATATCTATGTGTTCATTTCTATTTGGACTAAATACTCTTTTAATCTAACATCATGTGTTGGTATTATCTTAGTGAAGTAGTAATAGTGGTTAAATCGCTTAGCTTGGAACTGAAGTCAAAGCCTATAACTACAAACTCAATTCAAAGTCATGTTTCACATTATGCAATTAAAATCTTAATTTACCTTTTGAAAGTTTGTTATTACAGGCAAACATCATTGAGTCGTTTCACAGAGCCAGACATACCTTATTTAGCAAAATGAGCCCAGAATTGTAGGATTTGTGTGGAGATCAATAATGCTATGATCATGGCTTACAAAGTATTTAGAGGATCAGCTTCCTGAGACGTGTGCTTTGGTTGAATGAAGCTCAGCCAGCTCCGGGCCAAACCTTAGACCTTTGTGTTTCTCCTGGCTAGTCTGGCTTGGAAGGCGGCAATTGCAAGTCTTCGTCTTTAAAACAGTCCAATCAGGTACAAGGGCACCGTCACTCACGAGGGGTGAGTGCCTGCTACTGTCTTTTGTGCCACATTTGTGCGACCTCTGTCTAAACTTTGCTGCTGCCGAGCAAAGTTTGACCTTCGCAGAATAAAGCACTACTCATTTGTGTCATCATCACCATAACTGTACCCCTTGTGCAGCCCTCAGTATTCAGGTCATGTATTTGTGGTTTATTAAATAATACTTGGCTGAGAGTCAATATTAACTACTGATATGTTTTCATACTAGACTCCTAAGGCTGAGAACAACCTGTCGCTATAAGAAACACATCAGCCGTTCCTGTTAATATTCCCAAAGTTGGTTTACTTACAAAAAAAGCAAACCTCACCTTGTGGCTTCTGCTTGTGTCTTGTGACCCCTGCTGTATTACTATGAGCATCTTGTGCCGCTTTCTGTCATATAGGACTGTATGATTTATTTGTTTTTGTGTAGAAAGCAATAGTATTAGAGCCATCTAGTTCAACCTTGAGCTGATTTGTGAGAAGTGATTTAACTTTGGGACAGGAAACCTGCTTTTGAAGGCCGGTCTCTGTTTCCCAGGATGTAATCCGTCAGCCGGCTAGAGGAGCGCAGCTCTGGGGTCTGACGCGAGCGCACATGTGTCATCAGTCACCGGCGCCTCGGCTCGCGGCCCATTTTTAACACCGCTCCTGTCTGTTGTGCCTAGGTCGACTCCCAGGGGAACATTTTGCTGACAACCTTGGAGATTCACAACGAGGTGGGCGGGAATGAAATCACGACCACCGTGACCGAGACTCACAACTCCACGTCCATGGTGTTCGACAACTCGGGGGTCCAGTACAGGAAGCCGAGTGGGCCGCGCGAGCCGGGCCGCCACAGCATGGACAGGAACGCGCATCTAAAGAAGACGCGCCTACGGAGACGGTCGTCTCAGCTCAAAATCAAAATCCCGGACCTCACTGACGTGAACGCCATTGACAGATGGTCACGGATAATATTCCCCTGCACCTTCTCCCTCTTCAACCTTATCTATTGGCTTTATTATGTCAATTAATGCACTGATGTTTTTTTAAACCCATTTCTGGCTCATTCTTGTTTTTGAATGAGCGAAGACAATATGGTGTCATTCTTATGAACATTTTTTACAACATAAAGTCCAGACTTTGATGAGAGAACTGAGACACTCTGGCTCCGTGCCTCTGATTGTGCACAGCCACAAGGATTTACCTACAGACATTCAGTCCTGCTACGTTTGATATTATGGGTTGATCTGTCTTATGTCAGAGTATTTACACTCCTTCTTTACACATGTAACCATAATTTCTCTTTGGGAAATGTAGTGTACTGTACCTGGTTGCTTTCCTGCTGAGAGTCAAATGAGACGAGATTAAATATGAAAGCTAATAGTCCAGCTTTTTAAAGGACTAACAGAAATTCTATGTAGCCTAGTTAGTAGCAGACTCACTGACAAGCTGCAAGCATTCAGCAGCTCTAATCATTAATTCAATCATTAATTAGAATGCTTCAAGTTAAGTAGCAGAACAGTGGGTCTCACTCACTTACTCGTCTTCAGCTGCTTTATCCTCGCATGGCTCGTGTGCCGGAGCCCATCCCAGCAGCCGCCAGTCCATCACAGGGCCACAGCCACTCATAACCCAGGGCCTTCTGCCATCAGGCTGCAAGGCAAGAAAAAGACCTCAGAAAACCTTCGTCATTAAGTTGGAGTTTGTACGGTATACTGATGAATACCACCGTCTTCCCAACCTAAAAGCAAATTGTGGGTGATGAGTGTGCAGGGAACAGGGATTCCTTACTGAAATGATATAGAAAGCAGAAAATGGTGGAGCCAGTTTTATTAATTAGTCAATTTGATTTGACTAAGTGAGGCGCAATGTTCCTCCATTCACATCCTTCCATGCTAAGCTAGGCTACGCTGCAGTACATGCAAGCTAATACCTTTATGGTATAACCACTACAGTCCTGTGACTTTATTCATCTGACTTGTGTGAATGCAGAGGATTATTTCCCAAAAGATGTGTTACTTTAATGTTCACATTATACCAAGTATAAAACAGTAAAGTTCCTTGGTCTTCAGAGAGACCGTGTAAAATGTCTGATCACTAACTTCATGTTTTTGTCAGTTAATTTATTCTGTACAGCATAATTCACACGGTGACTTTCATGCAGCCTCATTGTTACAGATTTGCTCAGATTTCCTTGTAATGTAAATACTGTACTATTCTTTCAGCTCACGTCAGTGACATGGATATGTTGTCACCTGTGTTTTGCTCAGTGATTCATGGCCACGTTTTATGTTTCGTCAGCCCCACGTACGATTATGACCATTTTCTTTGTGTTGTAAATATAAAACGCAGTGTCACAGCTTGTGATTATGTCCATTCCTTACTAAAGACGAGGGTGAGACGTAAGGATGGGGGTGGGTGGTGGGGGGAGTTAACAGCACCTCCAACACACCGACCAGACCGCACCATCTGCACCGCTTGGTCGGGGACGTTAGGAGGAGTAGGAGGACGCCACCTGTCAGACGTCTGCGCAGCTCAGCGACGCCCATTGTCGGAGCCCAAACCTCCGGAACAAACAGAAGTGCCACATCTAATGTAGCAGCACTGAAACGCTCTAGTGTGAAGGCCTGACATATTCCTGTTTATCATATCCTTGAAAAGCTTTATCCTTGCTTTTATCTTCCACATCTAGAGACCATGGCATGTTTTTCTGCTTAATAAGATTCATTATCTATAAAATGAAACATCAACCAAACAAATGTTTTCCTCCACACCTTACACAGAAACAAATGCCTTCCTAACACCAGGTAATCAAATTATTAGGCTCAAAAACATGATATGTCCATCAGTCATGTAGATATTAGGATAATATGCAAAACAAGTGGAAACCGGTACAACTGTTGAGATGCACGACTTAAAGCAAGAGGAAAATGGTTCAATCAGCACTTGAATGATTTTTACATCCCCCAAGACAGTTGTCACCACGCCTTTAATCATTTATCAGCCACCTTTATTCTCAGTGTTTCCTTCCATCTAGTTTTTGTCAAACACCACCACGGCTGTGTTTTGCTACATCCACGTTTCTAATTATCCTCTTGACTGTTAAGTCACATAAAAGCCAGGAAAGTGTCTTCCTGGCTTTTATCAACTGGAGGAAGCATCTAATAGGAAAAAATTCATATATGAGTTATAGGTAAGATGATTTTTTAAAGATGTGAGTCGAGCACGAGTGGTCCAAAGAGTGATCACGATGTTATGTGCTATTAACAAAGGGATGTGTGCTGCCGGAAGAAATCTGTAAAAAGCTTTTGGCAAAAGCACAACAATTCCTGAAAAATGTCAACCTTTTACTGCAAAATGACAGTTTTTTCCATCATGACGCCGCATGCAGGCAGACGTAGCAGCGTGTTCAGGATGACAACTTTTAGAGAAACAAAAGCGTCCTTCTCGGCATAATTATGGTTTTTACAGGGGAACTGTCACATCGGCGAATGAAAGACTGTCACTCATTGAAATACGAAAACAAAAGTGTGATTTTACCAGTAAGCTGGCGTGCGTGTCAGACACGAGAAGTGGTAAAAGAAGGGACAATCTCAGAGGTGAATGCTTGAGCCTGTAGAGTGAGGTCAACTTCAACTACCACAAAATGATACTAGGTCAGTGGTTGGAAGGAAAACTGTAACTTTTCTCACCCTTGTGGTTCTTAGATTCTCAGATAATGAGCTGAGCAATAAAAGCAATAAAGAAAACAAATCAGAGTTGATTGGGCTACTTTGGGAAACTATGAGGGGAGATAATTAGACACAGGCAATAATAAATTTCAGGGCGTAATGAGACAGACAGTTTGGATATCTGTACATTTGCTCGGGGTAATAAATCTAAATGAGTGATATTAAAACTGGAGGCGGGAGCAGCATCAGCAGCTGGTGTGTGAGCAGGTGGACCAATAAGCAGGAGCCAGGGTTGCTGACACAAATTGGATCCCCAGCTTCATCTACGGAGGTTATTATCGCCAAAGCAGTGCGAGGCGCAAGGCGATGAAGATGCATGATCCTGATATCAGCCACGGCCTCGTTCCACGGATCCGTGATACATCACTGGAAGCGCAGGATGGTGGAAAGTGGGAAGACGAGACGGTTGCCCTCTGTCTCACAAAGGTCTAGCTTAACTTGACTGGTCCTGCTTGAAATCATCACATTCTCTGAAATGAAAACAATAATGTTTAATGTCTGTACACCCTTAAATCTATGGTTTACATCACTGTGGTGCTGGAGGAGGCTGCAAATATGGGCGCACATAAAAACTGGCCTTATGTGATTTTAGCAAATGACCAAGACGAGCGTGAGGCTGACCAGGGAATAAACCTGGAGCAATCTGACAGTATTAACCCCCGAACTCACACCTCCACAGGCTGCTCACCGGCTGCTCTGTGCTGCGTCCAGATGGTTCAGCTGCGTTCGCGCCTTCAGACAGGAAATGGTGCATTGTTTCAGCTGCAGAGAGCGTGTTCAATTCTAACAAGTGCGTCCGATCCACTCTCTGTTACTACCAAGATATTTTTGGTTAAAACAAGGCTGCATCACATTTATGGCGTTTGCCTCATGATAACTTCACAATCCCTCATGCTGTAAATGCGTCTAATGGGAATTAAAAGCCTGCAGCAAAGGAGTGTGATTAAACCAAAGCAGCTGAAGCTCACATCCGTGCAGAGGCTCGGAAAATAAGTTCACACGGGACGAATACTGTGCTGCTCCACCTCTTAATTGTTTGCTAATTATTGGTTTGGATTTTAAGTACGTTGCTATTATGCACACTTAAAATGTCACTGTGTCCCTAAATAAGCACTGAACAGATAATAGTCAAACAGTAAAATGTTTAGAGAGTGAGAGCTTATCATTTTATCAGCCCACTGTGGAAAACCCAGAATTCAGCGAGACTTAAATGGGTTTAAATGAAAGTTAAATGACGTGGAATTAAAAGGTAAATATGTGTCAAAAGCATAAAAACCAAACATTATTGATTTTTTTAGGTTCTTGTCAATTAAAGGAAGAAACCGGAACAGAAAAGTCGAGGCAAGCAGTTGGTGCGCTCCTCGAGACTCACCATTAATTCAAGGTCAGTGGGCGAGCTCACTGACCTTCTGGGCCGGCTGCTTTTAATTAATTTCACACAGAATTCGGTGATGAGGAGCCTTAATCGCTCGTTGTAGAATTTCAATCCGTTCATAATAGACGGGGGAGGAAGTGGTGGACGATGGTTGATGACATTATCGTCACAGGTTGAAAGCCCTTTTTCATGCAGAAGCAGAGAACTTTGCACCGTCTCCTGTGGAGCTGATTAGAGATCCCAGAGTGGAGCCTTTGTTGGACCTGACTCTGCCCCGTCAGCACTTTTTTGGCAGGCGCTGCACTCGTTCTATTGCTTTCACCTCTCGCCTGCTTTTAACAATGCGGCCATTATTATAATCACCAGGACTGTCCAGGTCCAGACATTTATTTTGTTGTGCTAGTGTGTGGCCTGAGCCTGGCACCATTTAAAATGAATATGATTTATGTGTCTAAATAACCAGTGGCACGGCCCGAATGCACAGCCTCACACTGGAGTGGACCATAATGAGCTCAGCTGCATGAGCCGCTCTATAAACAGGCCTGTTTGCAATAAATTGACGTAGATCAGAACAGATTCACACATGAAGTGCTACAGCTCTCTTCACTAAAAGCTCAGGTCAGATTACGCACGTAACCACGGTAACCTCACCCATCGGTGAACTGACGTTGGACTCACTGGACTCCTCCCATGCTCACGTACTTCACTGAAGGCTCCTTCAAGCAGGCTCAGCGGAGGCCGTACCTCCTGAGGCAGTGCAGGAAGTTTCACCTCCCTGTGAAGATGTTGGTGAACCTCTTCACTGCCTTCATCCTCGCCTCCTCCATCACAGTCTGGCTGCTGCAGCTTCCAGCGTCTCCCCTCTGGCCATTAGGCTGTAGCTAATGCCACAGGACAAGCTTCCCCTCTGAAGTCACCCAACTGAGCAATGCTCCAACCCCCTTGGACCTAACTTCATATTATTGATGGGGCATTTGCACCTGACACCAACACCAACACAAACTCAGATTCAGATTCTTCTTTGCCCTAATTTACACATCATCCCTTTCTCTTTAAACATGATAGCAGTAAAGGTCCGGCGTAGCTTGAGTGTCTAATCTTGATCGTCTTGTCCTTTGAGGCCACAATAAAACCTCAGGGGCAGCCTTCATCAGCTGCTTCTCCGATCCCAGCTTTGCTGTCCTGTCTGTAAACAATTCTACGACCCCAGATAACAAGATGATTTAAAGCCCCAGGAACTGCCCTACCTGCACCCAAAAGTCAGCCAACGCAGCACGGGTCGTCCCTGCGCCCCCATAAGCCTGCACGTAAGCATGCCCACTGTAGATCACAGCAATCCCTCTGAATAATATTAGTGTTATGATGCTCCACTGCGTTGGCTCGTGGTGTCAAAGCTGGCAGGAAGCCCGGGAAGCCTTTCCCTTAATGAGATAAGAGTACATGTGAGCGGTGTGCTCACCTGATTGCTCGGGGCCTGCGCCGAGGCTTGACGATTAGTGAAAGCGAAAGCGATGCAACGTTAAATGAAATTGATTCGTTGCCATGTGCAATGAAAAGAACTGAATGAGACCTATAGATAAAGCGCGAAGAACATTTAACTGTTTAAGACAATCTTGGACTCGATTTGTGTCAGTGTGTTAGCGATTCATTTTAATACTCCTACTGTACATACAGTGAAATCGCCAGCTGATCTTTGCACCTTGTCCTTCCTTCATTCTAACATTTAACCCATCAGCGCAGCAGATTCACTATTACCATCAGAGCTAAACACCGCTGCATCAGCTGGTTGTGCTCAGTCAGAGGCAGCCGTTACAGAGGTTACAGCATCACAGCAGCAGTGGGGGGTGATGTGCTGTAAGGGGTTACACAGGTCTCCTATGGGGACACAGAGGTACAGTAGTAGTAGATGGTTTGTCTTACATTATATCTCTTATATTATGGGTCTTTACACGAAGGACTTGCGATATGAGGCTGAACCCCCCCTGAGGCCAAACACTGGCCTCCGTGTTCCTCACCAGAGGATAATGTCTGCAGCGTTGTCTATGTGATTGTGGACACAAATCGACCAATGGCATCCTCATCCTGGAGCGATGACTTTCATACATATGAATATTTTGCTCCTGCAGCTCACGCTGACGAACGCCGGAGCCTCCAACGTGTTTGTTTAGCACAGAGTACAGAGTGTTTACTACACTGAATAGCTCAGTAAAAAGAAGAGGTGATTCATGGGCGCTCGCCAAGGGCTCCGGCAGCAGGAGGAACCCTCCTCTCATTCAGCGACATTGTGGAAGCGACAGTACAGGAACGACAGATGGGGGGGCAGAAGATGTGCTGACTGTGGATAGAAAACGCACAGTTATGCAGCGTGTGACACTTTGATTTATGACCAAGTCAGTGTTTCAACAAAAGTTTCCCTCAAGTAGATACAGAAGCTGCAAACAATGCAGCGTGTAACGGTAGGACCCGCATTTATGTAACAGGGTTATGATGTTCTTTATGTGGCCTCCATCACTAATCATATACCATGAGCCCAATATTCAGACATTAGAGGACACTACTGATTTCTGACATGTATCCACGAGTTTGCCTTGTTTTTAGAGCATCATGTGTGTCATGGTGCATCGGGGCAATGATTTATGGCCTCAGCGCCCTTTCATAGTTGACATAACCTCCATAACCAGCAGCATGGATCTTATTGGATCTTATCCTCTTATTACATAAACATTCAAAGTGGAAATCTTTCATCATCTGGGTGAATTCCATGTTTGATTATTCCTGATGATGTGAAAGACTGAGAGACCACAGACTGATGATCACAGGGTAAAGTAATCCCTCAGCCTCACTATGGTCAGAAACAGGTTCCCATGTTGTATAAACCATGAGCTGAACCTCAAAACCCTCAACCGGACTGTGGAGCTTCTTCTCTTGCTTGTTCTGGGTGGTCTCAGCTTTTGGACCCAAAAGCTCAAGCAAATACTGCAGTGACTCGTTGGAACAGTCCTTCAGTAATTCCACATCTGCAATGGGTCATAACAGTTCCACTTACTAAGTCAATGCTCTGTCTGTTATTCAACAGGCTCCTGGTATTTAAAATATGACAAAAGCTATTTTCTTAGAAGAACATTTTGATCAGACGATGCTGCTTCACCATTTGAATCCCAGCTCAAACGTCCCAGCAGCGATTTTATGGTTTTACATTTGGTACATTTGTTCTGGATGAACTACAATAATTATTACTTTAAAATAGTTGAGAATATTAACATTCTAATATGGTTTCTGCGGTTTCAATTTTCACATTTGACTGGCATCGCAGTCGCGTTCAGCATTAAAGGGTCACGCTGTAATTAAATGTACCAATTGTTAATGCAGGATCTCTCACTCTCCCTCCCTGATTTCCCCAAGCGCCACCAGCTGCGCATTTCTGCAGACGCAGCGGAAACGTCCCCGTTTTGCGGTGAAATTCATCAAATCAATTATTGAGTTAATTACTCTGATTTATCCGGGTCTCTGCGAAGCGAGCCCCTGAATGTGTCGCGCTTCGGAGGGGCAGTCAGCGAATCCCTTTGATAACAGGATTGTGCATGCACAGCAGAGAGCGACTGTTGTTTTTGAGCGTTATGGATCAACGGTGATAACAAAACAGAGGCGCTGTGAATAATTAACCGGTGCAGAAACGAGGCCCCGCCGCCGCCTTGCAGCTCCGTGAGGCTGAACTCAGCACAGAGGGGGTCTGAGCTGAAGGTGCTGATGCACAGCTGGTGCAGCCCTGGGTCCGAGCTGCATTAGGCTATCAGGCCCTGCACTGCACGCACACAGGCCTGTGCTTAATGGTGCTGCAGGTTACCATGGCTAATAACAACATGCCACTACAGCCGGAAGGCAGAGACGGACCCAGAAGACGTGGTTTGCTTTATTAAAGTTAAAGTCGTGCCGTTAACGTGAGCAGTTCCAGCAGCACATCAGGTTGCGCTTTAGTGCCTGTTGGGTTCCCCAGAGCAATTTAGGACAAAGCTGGAGTAGGCGTTTGTAAAGTGACACCCAGAGAAGGGGCTGGGATTCAAAGACACAGAGTTCCACTGCGTACCATGTTGCTATAGCAAAGAACCCTTAGAATGTATTTAGATTCTAAAACGTTCATGTTTTCAAAAAGGCTACAAGGCTTCCAGTTGGAAACACCAGGGCGACTCCATTTAGAGGTGTGTCGCTGTGTTTTTCTATTGTGTTAACCTTGTCTGACTTGGGCACTAGACAGTGAAGGCCTGTCGTCAGGTCTGTACTTCATAAAACTTGCAGACAGCTCAGCTCCCTGAACAAAGCCAGAGGTAGGGAACACAGCTATTTTGGTGGGAGTGGGAACTTGCGTCGCCGCTGGACCGCTCCTGAGGACTTCTGGGATGTCTGTGTCTGCCAGCTACGCCATGTCAGAGCTGAAGTGGGCTGAGCTTAGAATTATGGGTGTAAATTCAGTCCCAAACAAGAGGTGACATTGTCCTGTTGACCATTGGGTCATCACTGTCGAAAATAGATGATCTCTGCAGGCCCTAAACGCCTCACAAAAAAAACCTACACAAAAACAGCTGACTATGTAACTTTGTGTGTACATGTCCTTTATATTACCATTTACAAACATTTCAATCAGTAAAAAGAATAAGTGGTTTATATTCATGCATGATTGTCTATAGCATAGCGAGGCCTCCTCAGAGGCAAAGATCTTCAAATGATGATGAAACTTTGGAAGATCGTAGGTTTAGGTCATCATGAAGAGTAAAATGACTGACACTTCTTGTTGGATATGCAGCATCAGTCCCATCAGGAGGAGATTGATATTAGTTGATGACCAACGTATCTGTGTCGGTTCTTAAGGTGCTACCACCAAGGGCTGGACGCAGCCGGTTACAACCCCCCTTCTTGGTATTAATTCATTTGTTGCTGGGCCCAAGTAACAATAATACAAAAAAACTGCACAATCTGCCTACATGCAGTTCAAATCTCTGTGTCAGCATTAATGGAAATTCTGGGATTGAAAAGACAGATTGAGAGTCAACATATGTGAGGCAACATGTCTTTAAACATTCAGTCATGGCACCATTATCACATTAACAAACATGAATGCGCTTGAATCAATCACTACTGCATTAGCAACTTTAAATGGATGAATTTCATCTATTTATTCCTTCCTCATTCCTGCTGCACAAGTATATTTTGCCGGCGTCAGGATGCCACACACGAACTGATTACCTTTGTTACAAGGGCCCGGAGCCGCTGTACATCATTCCAGCAGATTGATCTGCAACTTCAGCCATATCAGCAGGTTTACCCCCCGCTCATCTGGAAATCAGAGGGAGAGGCAGTTACTGCTTTATGAAAAGAGGATGAATAAGGTGATCTGCAGTCAGTGAGACGGGTGCTTATTCACACCTGCCCATCCGTGCGTCTGTCCTTATTAGTTTAGCTTGACCTATTTTTGTAAAGCTGAGAAGACAGAAATTCAGATTTCTAGACGCTGGCACTAAAATGGTATAAATAAAAATATTTTCGTTTTCTATAGGAAGTGGGATGAGTTGATTCAAGGCCCTTTTTCACTCTGCAGCCTTTGAAGCTGTAAATCGATTTTCACATCACGCAACAGAAACTGAATGTCTGCCCTTAGCAACCAGACGTACAGGAAGTTACAGGAACTGATCCTGTACAGCAAGTGCCTTTCATTTGCATTCATAGCTTCCTCATGGTGCCCCAACACCCACCGGCCGTTGCATACAGTAGGTGCCAAACATCTCACTGTCACTAGGCAACAGAAATATGCCGTTCTCAGGATAGACACTGTCAGATTTCATAGGCCTTCCAGTCACATGATTTATGTCAAAATCGTCAGGGGCAGTTGAGCTGAGATGATTTACTGAAGAAGGAATCTGATCTCAATATGCTCTAACATGGGACGGACTTAAGATGGAGTGTGTTGAGCTTCAATAAACCATAATCTGGGAAAAAAGTTGGAATTGAAAACGGCATATGAGGCAAGATGTTCCCTTAGATACATGGCACCTAAAGTATGTCTATTTCTACAGGAACATATCTTCTCACATAAAGATCATGGAGGCTTAAATACTGTGTTGAGACAAAGCTCTGGGGACTGTGAAGCAATGAACTGACTGGAGTATTGTGCCCTCTTCTGGCAGGCTGCTTACGGCCTGTGACAGGCCATAAGCAATGAACTGCAGCTGCAGCTCTGTTTTTGCCTGCTCACTGTCTATTTGTATGAGTCTCTAGTCAATTGTTCGACACACTTTATCCTTTAGTGTTTTTTTTTAAACTGAGTGCATGGAATTGAAGACGGAACATATATGTAAAAAACAAAAAATAGATTTCACATTCAACTTTTTTATTATACTTTACAAGATGGTTAAATATTCCTTTAATGGCTGCTTAGCTCCTTATTTCACTGAGGGTAAGAGCTCATCCATGCTCTACCTGCATAAGAGTTGTGAAGGGGAACCAATGGTGGAGCTTAGTTAGTGGTTAGGTGAACACCACTAAAGTAGATCTGATATTTATTGTTTCGATTCAGCGCTGATGGAGAATTAGATAAAATATAAAATTATGTTTGAGAGAACTACCACTTTTCTAACGCCCCACCGTGATGTGAGCGTGAGATACTGTAATGTCTGATTCTGTGCGGCCTTGTTTTTAAAAATGTAAAAAAAAAAAATGGAATTATTGGATTTTAGCCCGCCCTTATTTAGTTTGTCTGTTTCACTTTGCTGGCACGTTTGTCTCACATCCATCTCACTCTGGCCATTCATCATGAGGAAATTGAATTGCCCCCCATGCCAAGATGGCACCGTGTACAATCAGCTGTGAGTTTTAAGCCCACCACCTGGATGCCCCATCACAAACTGCAGCTCTGTTTTACAGGGCTCTTAGGTTATGAATGCATGTTTCCTTCTGTAACAGGGCAGATACTGGGGTTTAGATCTTCTGAGCTGCAATAATTACATTTCACAGATATTCTTAGAAATCAAATGAAAACTAGTTCATTTTTTGTTCAATTAATCATGTGAGCCTGGTCCATTAGACTACAGACCATACGTTACATGGTCTGTAGATCAGGTGCAGCCGCCAGCATGAAGCGACTGAGTGGCTCACACAGCAGCAGCTCTCCGGACGGAATCAGAAACTGGACCTAAGAACACAGACATCATGTTTTTAGCGAGGGGTGAAAATAGCTTTGGGAACAGGAGGGAGGGTCAACAAGAAACGAGGCAACAGACTTTTTTTTTTTTGTTACAAACCCATGGTCCAACTCTGACAGCCAAAAAACAGCTGCTGATCCGAGAGCATGGGTTCTGTTATAACATCAATACAAGAAATATAATTTAAAGAGACAGGACTTAACTAGTCCGTCAGGTATGGAATAGTGTAACATTTAGCAGTACTTGTAGGCACCTTATAATCATGTTTATTTTTGCTCAGCTTTCAAAAGCATTTGAATAACTATTACAATTTTTTTACTATTATCTATTAATTAATTTGATTATGTTGAAATGAATTACATTTGAATGTTGTCTTGTGGGATTTTAGAACTATAATTAGTTAAAAAAACAACTAATACAAACATAAACTCAGTAACTTGGTAAGACACAAATAAGATAATACAAAAATAAGTAAAATTACAGCCTATGAAAACATATTCAAAACTATTCGCCAAACCCAGAAACAAAACATTTAAAAATCACGTCTTAGACAGATCAACAGAAGAAATTATTTAACTCAGAAATGTTACGAATAAATAACAATAAAGTAATATTCAAAAACCTCAACCAATTGAAATGAATTACATTTGAATGTTGTCTTGTGGGATTTTAGAACTATAATTAGTTAAAAAAACAACTAATACAAACATAAACTCAGTAACTTGGTAAGACACAAATAAGATAATACAAAAATAAGTAAAATTACAGCCTATGAAAACATATTCAAAACTATTCGCCAAACCCAGAAACAAAACATTTAAAAATGACGTCTTAGACAGATCAACAGAAGAAATTATTTAACTCAGAAATGTTACGAATAAATAACAATAAAGTAATATTCAAAAATCTCAACCTTTACCTTGCGTCTCCCACCGACCTGCGTGACGTCCGTCCCACTCTCGATGCTCGGCTTCTTCCTGTGGGCCTGTGTAAACTCCAATCAGACCGCGTGGCACTTGGAGACACACAAAAAACAGCCCAGGTTGGAGCGAGGAGGGGCCTGAGGGTCAGATTTCCTGAGAAGCGCGACCCTTGACCCGTTGACGAACGTCCTGTTTGTGCGCAGCCTGCGCGCGCCCGCTGATCTACACAAGCAGCAGCGGCACGCGGCCGCCGAGCGAAGCCCATCCACATAGTTTACAAATCAGGCGTCGAGCTGTTGCGCGTCGCTACTATCGCAGCATCCTTCCCAGCAGCAGGGGGAAAAAAAGAGAAGCTAAACAGGCAAAAGTTTTTGGTGACTCGCGAAAAGAGGAGTCGCTATGGATGGAAAGGAGCCGTTCGCGTGAATAAACAAGCAAAGACCCGGCGACGGCGTTTCTTCTCACGGTGAAAGAATGATAACATAGCTGCTCCGCTGGCGTGGTTTCGTATGAGAGGACGCGACGAGCTAAACTGTGGGAAAGTTTGAAGCAGCGACGGGCGATGGCGCGGCAGCGCGGAGACGCCGGGACGAACGCGGCGTCCAAAGCGCGACGGCAGCGAAAGAAGAAAGCCAAGGAGAACAAAACCAGGACGGTCCACGCGAGCATACGGCACGACCCCTCCAAGGGGGAGGAAAGCCCCAACCGACACTATGCAAACAACAAGATTAAGACCACCAAGTACACGGTGCTGTCCTTCCTGCCCAAGAACCTCTTCGAGCAGTTTCACCGCTTCGCCAATGTTTACTTTGTGTTCATCGCGTTGCTGAATTTTGTCCCGGTTGTCAACGCCTTTCAGCCAGAGCTCGCCCTGGCTCCCGTGGTTTTCATTTTGTCCGTCACTGCCATCAAGGACCTGTGGGAGGACTACAGGAGACACCGGTCGGATAAAGAGATCAATCACATGGACTGCCTGGTGTACGGCAGGTAAGCGGGGCCTCTCCGTCCCGGCAGCGTCCAGCTGTTGCTGCGTCGCGTCTGTAACGGTCCTCCGCTGCTTCCGTGCATCAGCTGCTGCAGGTAGCGTGGAAACGATGGGGGCCAGGTTCTCTTTGCCAGAAGGTGCAGGTGACTCAGATGCCTCCACCGTGGATTCAGATGTGGCCCACACCTGTCTTACACGTCATCACCGGTGAAAGCGTCAGCCTTTTCATCCACAACCCTGCTGCATTCTACAGATCTCGCCCTTATGAAGCCTGGCCTCCTCTTTGTGCCCCGAGCTTTCTCTGCTAACTATTTTCCTCCGTCTGTATGTGCACAGTGTGTTTTGCTAATGAAAAGCAGCACTGTTGCCCATGTACAGAGCATAATTCATGATAATCAAAAGGCTCAGTGTTTAGCAGCTCCCCAAGTTTCAGCTAAAACCTGACCCGGGTTCTTCTGTCAAGGCCGGACACAGGCGCGTTTTCTTCAGCTGTGGCACGATTGTGTTTCTCTACCTGTCCAACACTAACTTGATGCGTGTCGGCGTTGTTTTTGCTTTTCCCCTTATGAAGCATTTGCTTAAGCCGAGGAGCCCACTCCTCCTGTTTGCAGCGGTTGTATTTACATAGAGCACACATGTATGTAGAATCTGTTCACCCATTCACGTCACGGATTCAGAAATGAGTAAATGTAGTTTGCAGTAATGTAAACACACGTTTGCAGCAGGCTGCCTCCAGTTCACTGATCCACCGGTTTGACAGCTAATTTGTAAGGAATGGGAGATAAATGACGTGTGGCCCAGCAGGCTGTAGACACCCAGCCTGCACAGAGTTTCTGTATTTCTGCATAAACAGTGATTGTGAAAATATTTGCCTGAAGCGTCTCCTAAGGACTCCTTTATGTTTTCATTCAAGTTTAACTTTGTAGTTTTAGTTCAGGTTTCATGCAGGCTGCTTTATTTAAAGCAACTGATCCTTCAGCATTGTTACGGATTTGGTTCGTTGACTGCTTCAAGCTATAGGTGTTTGTCTGTTTGTTTTGAGGCTACTTAAATGTGGGTCACTTAACTGTCTTACTGTTGTGGCCTGCACCTTTTGGAGAGTTTATTTATTGTCCTCGAGACATAAGTCAGGCAATAGAAAAATAGGAAGGATATTGAACAATCAATTTAAAGTTTGAGTGCAACAGACCTCTGTTCTGCTGGTTTTCTGCTTGTGATGCCACCGTATGCATTTAATTGACAAAACTCAAGGGAGAGTATTTCATAGAGGGTGTGAGTCATTAATGTGTAGGTTATTTATATTTTGTTTTTTCTTTTCACTTTTACCTTGGAGAAATGCAATAATTTACCTGCCACAGTTCCCGCTTCAGCCAGGCTCCTGGTTTATTAAACCACGGCTGCAATTAGCACAAATTGATTGAGCTGTTGTCCGTCCTCGGTTTTTTACTGCACATTAATGGTTAAGCATGTACAATAATGACATCATGTTACCGCGTCCTACCATAACACCACAAAGTCATTTTGTGGTGAGATGAATCAGTCAGCTGAGACACGGGCTAAAGATAGAAAAGCTCTGAGAATCTCCTCAGTGTTTGTCTTGTGGCAAAGATGTTGTTGTGACATGAGACAGTGGATTCTTGTTAGTTGGAGTCCTTAAAAAAGTCAAATAATCCAATTATTGAGTAAAAAGTGTGTGGAACTCGCACAGTTTTCAGTTGTTGCATCGGCCTCGGCACCAACGAACAAGCTGCCTTCATTCATAAAGTATTTGCGGTCGCCTCTAGATTTATGAAAGCTGTGTTGATTGTTTCTATATATGTAAATGGAAGCAGCAATTACTGAAGACAATAGCACGGCACCTTTCATCAAGCAGTTTGCGCCAACCCTTTTTGCCTGGTGTCGTCCTGGTAGGGCGGAGGGGCGTTACGTGGAGAAGTACTGGAAGGAGGTGCGGGTGGGAGACTTCATCAAGCTGCGATGCAACGAGATCCTCCCTGCCGACGTCCTGCTGCTGAGCTCCAGCGACCCCGACCGCCTGTGCCACATCGAGACGGCCACATTAGATGGGGAGACCAACCTGAAGCAGAGGCAGGTCGTCCGCAGCTTCTTCGAACTGGTCAGTGTCTGCGTCCTTACTGGGACCAGTTGCTTCAAGCTGCTCCCGTGTGTCTCATGGCCCGAGGAGCCTCCATCGTTATCCAGTTGACGTTCATTGACAGAGGTTTTGTTGCTGATGTTGATGTTTTGCTTGCAGGATTGTGACTTTGACCCCTTGAAGTACAACAGTGTGATTGAATGTGAAAAGCCCAACAATGACCTGAACAGATTCCGAGGATACATGTGAGTATTGTCCTAGCTTGGTGTGTTCGTCCAGGGTCCACGGAGCTCAATCAATAAATACTTCCCATAACAACACGAATAGTTGTTTGTAAAACATTTTCTTTTGTGGGACCTCTCAGAGACCTGGCTACACACCAAGTGTGTCTGCATGTTTCTTCTCCCCGGGATGTTTTAGATGAGTTTGTGTGAAGCAGGAGAGGGGAAACTTCCTCTGAGCCTGCAGCCAACTGTCTGGGCTGACCTGCGCTCACATGATGATGACATTTATTCTTTGTTCAGAAGGAGACCAGATGCTGCAGATACTCAGTTGCCAGGCTACAGTGGGCTACAGGGCACAGTGGCCCAGTTGTCCTGCCAGTGTTTTATTATTGCGTATAATTGCATCAAGTCCGTCCTCGCCGATTTCCAAGGAGGGAAAACACTCGGCGCGTTACTAGTGACTTTCAACCGCGCGAGTTATCAAGTGAGACGCTGTGTGTGTGAAGTACAGCGGCTTGGAGCTCAGGGACACTGGTATTAATCTATACGGGTGACGTGTCAGCCAGTCTGCTGTCAGAGGCCAAATAGGATGAACATTCCTGTTGGTAAACAAGCTGATAGTTGTGTGGCTTTGAAAGCAGCTACTGTCCAAGAGAATGTTACGTCCTGCCCCTAGTTAGACTTTATTTAACTGACATATTTCTGATAGCTGGGGCAGAATGGATATTACGAGCTTAGATCCTTTTTTTATTTTGTACCTATGTTTGCGGCGCTGGTTGAGAGTCAGATTCAGTCTTTGTATGGCATCAGTGCTCTACATGAGCTTGGCAGGCTTTAAACGAGCCCGACGTGAGATCTGAGGGTCAGCGAAGCAGGGAATTGGCTGGCTGAATTCAGGCCGGAGGGAGTTTCTGTGGAGCAATCACTACTTGTGTATCAGAGGGGGATTTGTGCTGAGACGTGGGCTCCTGCTGAGGGAGGTCCACCGTGCTTTGGAGTGTGATCGATTGAGGTTCTCCGCAGGCCAGACTGATCTGGCTCGGGTACAGAGAGATACTTAATCTCACCCTGAGCATCAGTATTTTTCACCTCCGCAAGAAGACATGACCGTGATAATTGTGACATTGTTTGATGATGACAAATAAGGTAGTTTCATGCGTTTTTTACTCGGACAGAATCCATCGAAGCGGCAGAAGAGATGCACTTTACAAGGAAAACCTGCTGCTGCGAGGCTGCACCATCCGGAACACGGAGGAGGCCGTGGGAATCGTCATCTACGCAGGTTTTCAACAGAACCGCCACGTGTGATGTTCCACCTCTTGGCGTCCACGGCTAACGCGCCGCGTGTTCCCGCAGGTCACGAGACCAAAGCCATGCTCAACAACAACGGCCCGCGCTACAAGCGCAGTAAACTGGAGCGACAGATGAATGTAGATGTGTTCTGGTGTGTCATCATCCTGCTGGTCATGTGCCTGTTTGCTGCCGTGGGTGCGTAACTTGGTATATCAGATTGTTCCTGATCCAGGGGAGACGTTTCTAATATCTGCAGGCCTGTACTTGCTTGACTGTGTCGGTCAGTAGGTTTATCTGTGCTGACCTTGTGTTGCTGTTTCAGGTCATGGTCTGTGGATGTTTCAGTACGGAGATAAGAGACCCGTGTTTGACGTTCTTGGTCCAGATGGGACCGACTTGTCACCCATCATGTCAGCGATCTATCTCTTCCTCACCATGATCATAGTCTTTCAGGTAGGAGTCGGAGACGAGCATAAATAAACTTTCACACGGTTTTGTTTTCTCTCACTGAACATAATTATTTCAGCCCCCTAAGGCGTGTGTCACCACTTTATTTGAATGTTTTATTAATTTACTCTGACTAAGCTAAAAGCAAATGTGTGCTTTAAGCAGTGAAATGTTATCGGATAAAAGATCAGTGGAGGTTTGCTCTGTTTTTTTTGTTTTGATTTGCTTGCTGCAGAAAGTTGACAAATCCCTCCCTGTTCTGTGCTGCAGCTAGTTTGGAAATGAGCATGAAGTCGGTGGGGATAGCAGCTTGTTGACGCTTTGGGAGCTCACAGCCATGTTGGTGCAGAGGCACAGTCACTGAGCAAAGAACTGCCCTCCCAAAAGTTATGACTCATTTCTCCACAACTGCTTTCCAAAAATGTTCCCTAGAATCGTCCCTCTCAAAATGACTGGTTTCTCCTTTTATTGGCTCATTTATTTATTTATTTATCCACTTGCATAAATTTAAAATACCCTGCTGCATGGATTTAGTTCCTTCTGCACGTTGACGCTGGTTATCTGCTTAGGTCTGTTAGTGATTCCATGTTTCCCAGCAGACATGAAGGTGGACATACTGACACCTGTTGACCTACTACAGTACTGATGTTTTTGCCCTGCAGAATATCAATGTATTGTTGCACTCCCACAGTGAAGCCCAGTACCACAGAACCAGACACTTCTTACTTTTCTGTTTTTTTTCTCGTAATAGTAGTGGCATTAAATAACGACTGTTGGTGGAGAGCTGCTTCCTCACAGTGAGAAGCCCCTAACACAACACAGGGCTTAGATGAAGTCAATAAAATAGAAGCCAACAGATAGTTGATTTTTTTACATTTCTTGTATATTCCCCATTGTAGGATGATTATTTAACATAATAAGCACTTACAATTATCAGGCCTTGTCTTCTCTCTTAGGTCCTGATACCCATCTCACTTTTTGTGTCGATTGAGATTGTCAAGATCTGCCAAGTGTACTTCATCCATCAGGACATGGACCTGTACGATGAGGAGACAGACTCCCACCTGCAGTGCAGAGCTCTTAATATCACTGAGGATCTTGGCCAGATGCAATACATCTTCTCTGACAAGACAGGCACCCTGACAGAGAACAAGATGGTGTTCCGCCGCTGTACTGTAACAGGGGTGGAGTACTCCCACGATGCCAATGGTGAGACGCGCCGCTGAAATACACACCACGCCGTTACAGTTGGCAGTTACTGTACGTCACAACGTCCTGTGTCTGTGAAACACAGCTAGAAGACTTGCCATGTACCAGGAGATAGATTCTGAGGAAGAGGAGTGTACGTCCCACGGTGGCACCCTGCCCCGGCGGGACAGCGTGACCAGTCACCAGAGTGCCCGGGTGGTGCTGCGCTCCCAGAGCACCAAGTCCCACCGCAGGACAGGCAGCAGGGCGGAGGCCAAGCGAGCCAGCATCCTGTCCAAGCACACGGCCTTCAGTAGCCCCATGGTCTGTAACATCCCTGTCCTCCCACTGTGTGCTGGCCACTTTGTGCTGATGGTGACTCTGTTCTGTCCTGCAGGAGAAAGACATCACCCCTGACCCTCAGCTCTTAGACAAAGTCAACGAATGCAGCAGTCAGATGGACTTTATGCGCTTCCACAGCCAGCCCATGTCCCAGCTGCCCTCTGACCTCTCTGACACCATCGATTTCTTCATCGCTCTCACCATCTGCAACACTGTGGTGGTGTCCTCCCCCAACCAGCCCAGACAGAAGGTAAAACCAGCCAACTTTTAAGTTAATAGACTATTGTCTTTAGATTTAGTCAGATATGCTGCCAGATAGTCGTACTTTACCACCCAGATCTTAGTATGTGTGTGTGTTTAATTACTGTAATTGAATCGTCTGTATGACAGTTGAAGACGATGAACTAGTATTATACTGCTGACAAACATATAAATGGTTTCCCTTCTGCCAGAGTCAACAGAACACACACACACACACACACACACACACACAGCGGGGAGTCGTGGTCCAGGACACACCTGGTGAACCAGACTAGATGTAAAGAAAAGATTCAGAAATGCAACATGGCTACAAAGAAGTTGGGGTTATTTGTTGTTTTTTTCACCCCTTTGAAGCAGTTGCTGGTGGTTTTGTAGCTGTGAAGTTATGCCTGTTTGTTTCCAGCAGCATACGAAAGAGACTAATACTTGAGAATATTAAGATCTTGAACCATGGGATGTTTGAAGCACCCTTAAGAGACCTATTATGAACTTTATCATCCCAAAACAAATGTGGCACATTTGTTTACCTGTTTTTGAACAACATGGGAGTAGTTTCCATCTTTTGACTAAAAGAATTTCAATTGTTGCATTTTTTTGGCTCTTGTTCTATAACAACACACAAACCGTCTAAAACGTGTTCTTGCACATACTGTACTCTAGCTTTCACTGTTTTACTGTAAGAGTTTTGATGTTGCGCAGTTGTGTATCCGTGTTTTGTTTCGTTTGTGTTTCTTCGTGCGAGTCTGGGTGTGGTTGTCCTGTTCAGAGGTGACATTCTCTCCTTGCCACACACTCTGCACCACCTCAGTGTCCCGCATGTCAGAGGCACAAGACTGGTAAGATTAAGCCTTGTGCAGTGACACATAATTTATATTCCTGTGCTTCTGTTTGGAGGTTATCTGCTAAGATTTATGTAAATGTAAATCTTCACGGAGGAAGCGGCTGTGTTTCAGTCTCCTTTCTGTTTGTGCGTCTTTGCCCTTTGTGCCAAAGTAATTGTTCACATTTTATTGAGATGTCCTTGTGGCTAACCCGGCAGCTGCGTGATTTATATCTATATGTGTGACAAAGCTCCTGCAGCCACAAGAACTCAAGAGTCGAGCGCACGCCCTGCTGTTGTTACTTTGCACTGGGATGAGTGATCAGAGTGAGACGTGTGTCGTTATCAGTGCTGAAGTCTCCTGTACCGCGAGGCTAAAATGATTCATCTGCCATATGACCGTCTTTCTAAGCTAAGCGTTTCCAAATAACATCTGATATACAGTTCATATGCCAACTTCTCTGTACAGTACCGTGCTGTATCCCTCTGGAGAAAGCTGTTGGCTGCCAGTGCCAGGTTCCATGTATTTAGTACCTTGATGCATTATGAAATAAATCATGTTTACGAATTTAACAACCTTAGTCTAAAACCGATGATGTCTTGGCTGGACAGACAGGACAGATGGATGCATCAAGGCCATATTCATGGTATTTGCTGTACCCTGAAGACATTTTAGGATCAAAAGATCCCTACCGACTTCAGGGGTTTGTTTGTGTTCAACTAGAAACATGAAACGACATAAGGCTCAGCATCTACTGTATGAGAGGAATCTGAGGTGAAATGCATATTAAGTTTAGTTAAAGCCTCCTGATTTCTTCCTTCTCCTGCTATTTTTGTTGCTCGGTACACCAGAGGTTTCTTATTCAAGTCAGTCCACCCAGTTGACTCTGTCTGATGTTGGTTCAGTGCCAGCGATTCAAATTACCCTGCTTTTCTCCCATAGACAACTCTCTGGGTTAGATGTTTATTAAATTTAGGAACAAATGCAGTGTGTCAGAACACCAGAAATTCTCAACCTTTGTTTTAATCATAAACAAAAATGTCTTCTTATTTCTCTTTAGGTCCGGATGAGGTTTGAGCTGAAATCTCCGGTCAAGACCATTGAGGACTTTATCAAACGCTTCACGCCCAGTCGACTAACCTCAGGCTCCAACAACAGCAGCTCCTCCAGCCTCATCACAAACCGTTCTTCCAACAAGGGCTGCTCCAGTCTTCTGTCCTCCCCCTCTGCAGAGAGCACGCTAACCAAACTGGATGAGGAGCATCCTTCTGGAGGCCTGGACCACACCTTCAGCCCCGTCCCCCTCTGTTATGACGCGAAGGCGCTGACCCTGGAAGAAGGTGAGCTGCGCTACGAGGCCGAGTCGCCCGACGAAGCCGCTCTGGTCTACGCTGCCAAAGCCTACAAGTGCTCTCTGGTTGGACGCCTCCCTGACCAGGTGACGGTGGAGCTGCCGCATCTGGGGAAGCTGAATTTTGAACTGCTCCACACGCTGGGCTTCGACTCAACCAGGAAACGCATGTCGGTGGTGGTCCGACACCCTCTGACCGATCAAATCACAGTGTACACTAAAGGAGCAGACTCTGTCATCATGGACCTCATCAAACCTCCAGACACAGGTAGGAATGTACTAAACACTCAGATGCATGTTTCACTGCAATAAATACTTGGAGTTTATAGATAGTACATAGATTACAGAAATCCAAATTATAGCCAGTATCAGTCTCAGAATGATTTCTCCACATTGTGACCATAATGCAGGACAGTTCATCATCAGATCTGTGTCGCTGTGTTTAGTTTGTGGTCCTAGCGTCACACTTACTTATGTCACTTACACACGAAAAAAACCAAGTGAAACACAGGCAACACAAAAAAATAGATTTAGTAAAAGCAACTAGAAACTAAAGCTGTAAAGTTACATGGAATATGAAGTGCCTCCAAAATGTATTGTACAATGACAGTTCAAGAAAGTTCATCTTTCTCTAAAGCTTTTTCCAGAGCTTGTTGCTGTTCAGACATCATGGTTTCCCTTTTGTCAATTCAGCATTTACACAGGAGCGAGGTTCTAAAAAGCTCCATAAATAGTTGACATTTATTCCACAAATTTCTGTTTTGACGGACGAATCGCCCTGTCTAACAAAACATCTGGACTAGCCTTCAGTGAAAGCACACTGTCTCTTTAGGTGGGTAATTAATTGATTCCAAACACATTCTAGACCCTGCCGAGTGGGTTCCTCCTGTTCATTAGCAACTCTGCTTCACAGAAAAATGCTTTACAGCTAAATCATCGTCCTACAGTGACTGCAGACTTGTTAACTGCAACACTAGAGGAATGCTCTCCTATCCCGTTTTTCCTTGCTAATGCTTATTACCGTCGTTTGGAAAAATTCTTTATTACGGTATGATTTATTGTATTGATTTACCATTGTGAGGGGGCACACTGTTCCTTTGCATTAGGGACACGGCCGGTCTGATTGATTACCATTTTTAATGGTCGCTACAGAGAAATGTCTGCGCTGGCACAGTGGGACTTTCTTCAGAACTTTGCACTTACTTAAAATTCACAGAGCTGCTGCTGCTCACTAGAAGGGAGAGACTATGAAGACAGTCCCACACATACACTTTGTGTCTCAGTTCAGCAGTGTTAATGGCTGACAGGGTGTGTCCTCACACAGACAGGTCACTGCTTTGTTTTACCATTGGGTAAAATCAGCCAATTAGGATGCAGTATGAGTTGGGCCTCCTCATAACACAGCGCTCTATAATGGGCCCATTGAGGCGATGAGGAAGTTGTTCAACGTCACAGTAATAACATTGCATATGGAGGTAGACTGTGGGGCTGGGGGGGTTAGAAGCTGAGCTGGGGACCTACGAGGCATCCAGCCTCAAGTCTCCCATTTACCAGCAGTGACATTTTGATTTTTATAGTGAACTGAGAACTTCCTATTAAAATGGTGCAGATTTGACATTTTGATTTTGTATCTTATGCACTGGACGTACAGCATCTTAATACCAATATGGCAGCAGCGATTATCAGTTTTATTATCAGTATTTTTATAATGACAACATCTAATGTACAAGGATTGGTCCTAAAAATATTATCACTCAACTCAGCAGCTCCAAAGCTTATTTATTTGCTTGCTTGCATCACTCACACCTCTGCTTTGGCTTAACTCGTAACTGCTCTCGTCATGTTGTTTCTGGCAGACAGCAGTTTTGACTTGACCCATTCGTCACAAGCTGCCAGACAGGTAGTGGTAGTTGGTGAGCCTCATATTTACAGTAATACTAATATGGTCAAATGGTAAAAAGATGAATAATTTTGTGTCTCCTCATCGGGTTCTGGACCACCTGTAAATTATGTGGCAGCAGATAAACCCTTGCTGCTGCTGCTGCTGCTGCTGCTACTACAACTACTACTGTAGTACTTGCAGGAGGCTCAAATGTGTTGCTTACACCTGTTTGTCTGTAGAATAATGTGAAATGTCTAATACATCACATGGGATGTAATGGAAACGCGTGCTCACACTCCAAACTCCATAGGAACTCTCTTGTATTCATGACATATTCGTATTGGGTGGATTTTTCCTCCTTGTTCTTCCAGCAAAAAGCAATAAGCTGCAATTATACTTTAATATAAACGCTTCATAAGTTGTTTTTTTTTTTGTTATTTGTCCTGGCTTCAAAAACAAATCCCCTTTAGCATTAGATTCTTTAGATTACTGACAGTGTTCTGTTAATTTGTTCCTCAGTAAAAATAATTCTGCGTGGTGGTGCATGTGTTGCAGTGCCTGCCAAGCTGTTGTGTTATTAGTGGGATTACATGGCTAGCGATCACTGTGTTGGCTGGTGCATCTGTGTCAAGAGACTGATAAAGCCAATCTGTTTGTACGTCGTCCTCCTGCCAGAAAGATGGCCGACATTCTGCACCAGAGAATTAAGACTCTACTGAATCTGATACTTCAAAACATGATAAACGCTATTAGATGTTCTGTCCTATTAAAATCATTTATGATCATCACTCATATTTATTCTCTTGGGGGGAAACGGGAAGCTGCATTTCAGGAGCCGTGGGCTCTGTTTCTTGTCCATGGTCTATATGCCCTGTGGCTGGGAATCAGGGCAAACCTCTGACCCTACTTTATAGATGATCTTCACTCATCTGCTTTTGCTATTTTTAAGGTAATTCCAAAGGGAAGCGTCAGAAGAAGAACGTATACAGAACCCAGAACTACCTGAACCAGTATGCTGCAGATGGGCTCCGCACACTGTGCATTGCCAAAAAGGTAACATGGCTCCACAACGCACCTAAGAAGTTCTGAACCAAGCCTCTCCTGATCAAACTACCAGAAGCTGGAGATGTGTGTCTGTGGCTGCCTGGCAGCTTGTGTTTGTAGCCCGGCACAGATGATCAAATGGGCTGGCCCGTCCAAAGTGACAATCTTTGTGACTCAACTGCAGTCTGTGTCACTTTCTAAGGCTGTTAATTTATGATTTCACAAACCAGGCTCATTATATCCAGACTTCTGCAAAGCCGTCGCCAAGGCAACGTGATAAAACACCTTCTCAAGGTCTCACATTCTCCCATGGATCATGCTCTGCCACGTAGGCGAAGGAGAAGCTAGAAGCTGAGCCGCTGTTCAACTTTGCCCCAAGGTTTAAGACATTTGTGTGTGTTTTTATCCATCTTTTGTTTTTTGTGCCAGATTCTGACCAAGGAGGAGTACGCCTGCTGGCTACAACGTCACCTGCAGGCTGAGACATCGATTCAAGGGCGAGAGCAGCTGCTCTTTGAGTCGGCGCTGCGACTGGAGACAAACCTGCAACTTTTAGGTAATTGTTAGACCTCATGGCGCCTGATGTCATTGAAATTGGAGTATGTTGTCACATTCACTTGTGTTCACAAACAGGAGCGACGGGCATCGAGGACCGGCTGCAGGACGGTGTGCCTGAAACCATAGCTTCTCTGAGGAAGGCTGGCCTGCAGATATGGGTGCTGACGGGTGATAAACAGGAAACGGCTGTAAATATAGCGTACGCCTGCAAGCTGCTGGACCCCGAGGAGGAGATACTGACTCTGAATGCTGACTCTCAGGTGAGTGAAAGTAGGCATGGGAGCTGGCACTATATCTGTTCAACATTGAAACAAGAAATTTGTGGCAGATAGATCTCATTACTATTAACTGACATTCTGTGCTGTATGTCAGTCATTTAACTGACCGTGGACCTTCACCATTGCCAGTAGGTGAAGTTAAAGAGGCCGTCGCCTGCACTGCGTTTATTCTCAGCTATGCCAAGAAAAACTGCTGCTAGGGCTAAATTCACTCTGTTCTTCAACCAAAGTGGACACATGTATCTCCCAAAACTAAACTTTAAAGTATTTTCTGTTTAAGTTCCCCCCCACTGAAAAGACAACAGCATTATTAAAGCAAAGCCATGAGACTGTTATTTGAGGACTGACATTGTTTATGTCGGTTCAGTTGAAGCATCTGCTTGCCAGATGTTAAGCAGGTCACACAGTTTGATATAAAGCATGTCTGTCTTGGTCCTGACACTCGGCCCGCTCTGTACCTTTCTCTTAACCAGGAGGCGTGTGCGTTGTTGCTGGAGGAGAGTTTACACTACATCCAGGCCAAATTCCTCTGCAGCTCAACAGAGCCGGCCACCAAGGCGCTGCACACTAACCTCGCACTCTTTGACATCTATTCCTCTTCATCCTCCTCCTCCTCCTCCTCCTCCCACACCACGCCCTTCACGGTGCATCGGCTAGGCCTGGTAATTGATGGGCGCACCTTGGCCTATGCGCTGGACAAGAGTTTGGAGGACAAGTTCCTGGCTGTTGCTCGGAGCTGCCGCTCTGTGCTCTGCTGTCGCTCCACACCTTTGCAGAAGAGCATGGTGGTCAAGCTAGTGCGGAACAAGCTGAAGGTCATGACTCTGGCCATAGGTAAGAACCAGGCCAACAGTTCAGTAATGCATAAGCTGATGTGTGTAGCTTTGACTGAATATGAATATTAAGATACATCTTGTATAGAAATGTATTGTATGATTCGTAGTTAGTATCCTGCAGTGCATTACTTTCAGATAATTCTGCTACAGCTGGTCTTCTTAAACAAATAAACATGGTTTCCTCACTTAAGCTAAGGTTCCTCAATGCTCCTCCTGTCGCAATATCACCCTTGCTGTGACCACAGGATTTTATCTGTTGTGTTATTATCAGGCACCTTTAGTAATTATACACTAATGAAGCTGTGGAGTTATGGAGGTGACATGAGGGTGTCAGCATGACCTATGACTGTCTTTTCCCTGTTTACCGTTTGTTTGTTCTGCTGCACTCAGGAGGATCCCATTTTTTGCCAGACAAGCGATTTTCCGTCCTTGCTATATAACGTTGGGAAAACCTTGCATCTGCACACACTTTCGTTTTATAGCTCTATGGGGACAGCGCAGCATAGTGAGGCTCTAATATCTGTGTACTGTTACAGCTCAACCTCGAGTGGACTTGAATTATAATTATATTATTTGTATATAATCCTGCATTTGAATCTGTTTGGGTTTTTTGTTTTTTTTTGGACTTCCCCAAGCTCTGTAGTGTTCTGTAGCTTCACCAGTGAAGCTGACAGACTATGCTACACCTTCTAGTTTGTGTTTGTTTCCTAATAATATTATGGGAACTCTCCACTAGTAGCATTTCGTCTTCTTTGTCTAAAACCTAGACTCTACATTGCCCACAGTTCAACTAGGCTAGCGCTTAAAGTGTGTTACGGTATTTTAGAAGTGACCGAGAGTTCGGATGAGTGGACTCCAAAACTCCACCCCTCCAGATTGGTCTGTGTTCCTCAGTAATTTCTCACAAATCTGTGTGGGCTGAAGACAAGTTGTGCCATTTTTTTTAAACGTATTTGTTATCAGAGACAACTAAACTCTCACATACTGTATGAAGTACATTTCAAGGCATCTTTAAATTCTCCTTTACAGACAGCAGTGGAGGTAGAGTCCAGTTAGCATACCAACTACCAACTAGCATCTTACAGTAAATCTGCAGCAGCTCCATTGTTTGAATAGATTTTCACTCAGTACCAGTATTTGGCAGCCGACATAAACTAGTAACCTTTGTTCAACGCAAACCATCGCCTACCTCTAATACTCATCCTGTGCTGCAGCTCCAGCCTTGTTTACTATTTTCACAGCACCACGTTCTTTGCCCGCCAACACTTCATCTCCCACTCCACCACCTGTTGTGACAAAAAAAAAGATCTATATCCACCTGCCACAAAGCGGAGCCAAAAATTAATCACAGAATTCGTCAGCCACTACAGCCAGTAGGTCTGGCTGTGCCTCCACCAGAGGAATAATGACGCCTGTGATGGACACCTGGTCCAAACAACAGCAAACACACACGTAGCTACTGTCATCAGGATTATAGTACAAAGCAGCCCAGCTCAGGGAGGCTGGCACCACACTCGGCAACGTTCCTTCAGACAAACTAGTCTCCTGCTGTGTATTATGCATGAATGTATTTCAAAGCTATGTACATAGTTTGCTATCTGAGCAAACTAGTTTCTTTTTTATTACCATATTAATTTCAGGTGACGGGGCCAATGATGTCAGCATGATCCAGGTAGCAGATGTGGGCGTGGGGATATCAGGACAGGAGGGCATGCAGGTAAGGAGAAATCTGGGATGGCTCAAGGTCAGATAGAGGGTGTATGTGTGTGTGTGTGTATATATATGTGTGTGTGGGGGGTGCATGTCCAGGGTGCTTTACTTGCCCTATGTGCATCACTTCTCCTCAATCTCCAAACCAAAGTAGCTTCATTAGAAGAGGCAGCAGAAACAAACTGAAGCAAGGCGATCAGCCAAAGCATGATGGACAATCCCAATTAAGTTCCAGGGGAGGCTCTACGAGCACCCTGCTGTGTAGCACATCTGTTTAAGTCCCAGTATCCTGTCCTTAACTGGACCGCAGTATTAATCATTGTTAATCAGATTTGCTCTTAATGAGACGGCAGCCACTCCTCGAGACTCCACGGTGAGCAGGGAGCCACATTTCTAGACTGAGGCCACCACTCGTTGCAGTTATGATTAACCCGCATTCTCCCCGTGCAGTGGTTACGGGGCCGTTATTACAGCACCGCACAATGAGGCGTCAGCTGTTATTTGTCTCATGGACAGATCATGGTGACCCATGTAAAGTGTCAGAAAGGTTTAACAAAGAGCTGGCACAAGGTGGTCTGAATGTTTGGATATTTTTTTCCTCTTTAAAAAGTTACCACTGACTGTGTTTCTCGCTTGTCTTCGCAGGCAGTGATGGCAAGCGACTTTGCTCTCCCACGGTTCCGGTATCTCCACAAGCTGCTGCTGGTCCATGGACACTGGTGCTACTCCCGACTGGCCAACATGATTTTGTACTTCTTCTACAAAAATGCTGTATGCATCTTTTGCTATTCATCACTGATCTCATAGTGTAACTGTGAAATGAAACATACTCGGCTTGGTGGCTCGGTTGGTAGAGCATCGCAGCCTACTGCTCCCCTCAGGGGATGGGTAAAATGCAAAGAGTCATATTCCCAATGTGGGATCAATAAAGTTCTATTATTATTATTATTATTATACTACACCTGTAAATATGTTAGCCATTCACTGTCCCTTCCACCTTTTTATCCCAACAGATGTTTGTTGCTCTCATATTCTGGTATCAGTTCTATTGCGGATTCTCCGGTTCAGCCATGATTGACCAGTGGTATCTGATCTTCTTCAACCTGATGTTTTCTGCCTTCCCACAACTCATCACCGGCACTCTGGACAAAGATGTGTCAGCGGAGACTCTTCAACATCTACCTCAGCTCTATGTGAACGGCCAAAACTCTGAGGTCTGAGGCAAAACCTTCTACAAAAATGTAACCTACTACTTAGTTCCAATTTTATGAACAAGAAGCAATCTGCCATCAGATGAATTTAGCTCAGCTGTCATTGAGATAGGTCTCATGTCGTTGTGTCATATCTCCATCACAATGAAGGAAACATTTATGATCCAAAATAAATCACAAATCACAAAGCATGACCGTAATGTATGTGGTTAATATTTCTCATCTTTTAATTTCCGTTTTTACTTTTACATAATACATGTTTATGCTGTGAGTAGATTGGATTAATGTGTGAAGCACAGAAACGTCCACTTAGCTCTGAATGGGTGTGTGGAGGTTAAACGAATCCTCTTTGACTTAATCATTCACGATGGTGCTTTTCCTATTATGCCGCTCACTGGTCTGAATTTGTCCTCTGCTCAGTGACAATGATGAGGTTTATGACCTCCCTGAATCTTCATCTTTCAGGAATATAAGCCATACATGTTCTGGATGAACATGATCGATGCCTTCTACCAAAGTCTGATCTGCTTCTTCATCCCGTATTTTGTGAGTCATGTCGTATTTGTACTCGTTTCCATCAGCTTTGTGATCTGTGGTTTGTTGCTTCTCACTCATCATTTCCACCTCCCTTCCTCTCCTCCTCCCAAGGCCTACGCTGACTCTGACGTGGATCTGTTTACATGGGGAACCCCTATCACCACCCTTGCATTAATTACCATTCTGCTGCACCTGGGCATTGAGACCAAAACCTGGGTAAGAAAGAAAATGCCTGGCTAAAGAACGGTTAATAACTGATAGTTCTGTGTTTGTGAGCCTGACTGTTTGCCTTCAGCCAAGCTCTGTCTACAGCAGTCCTGCTTGTGCACGGTTCTCATAAATGACCTGGCAGTCTTGCTCAAGCTTTTTGTAATTTATGACCAAGCATCGAGTCTGACCTTTTTTTCCCCCATTGTGCTATAGGTGTAAATTTAGCCGGACAAGTTTCTCACATGAATAATGTCCTTTTCACTAACTACTCGCCTGGATGTGACGGCCGCTCTCGCACAGGAAGATTCCTAGTGAACAGCCCTGGTAGACATTTACCAAATGTTCAAATGACAGGTGCTCCATTCTGTGGCTGCTCAGGAACATAATATATGCATGAAAGTCAATTAGAGGAAGTGGAGGTGACAGGAGGCAGAGCTTCCATTGTTCCCCCATACAGAAGCTGTATGGCTGTAATTAATTATGTGCTTGAGGGACAATACTCCACTGTACAGTGTTTATTGTGACACATGCCGTTTACTTGTGAAACAAGTGCAGTGGTTCCAGATGAAGCAGTGAGCGTCTTCCAGTCGTGGAATGTTGGTGTAGCTCCCGCCTGAGCTGGATGTGGTTTTCCACTGCACTCGTTTATTATAATTAATCTCTGTTTAGACATGCTTATTTTGCAGCACTGCAGTGGAACATCACAAAGTTGATATCACAGCTGGTGACAAATGGTTAATGGTCTGAACTAGTATTATTATAATTCAGTGAGTGTCTACTTCACCTAGTTACTTGTTTGAAATATGGAAAAATGTCATAAAATGTTCTGGAAATTCCATTTTCCTGTTTTACTCTAATCTGTTGTAAACCTATTTGCTGAAGGATAATCCTCAGGACGTTGTCCTTGTGTCCCCTCTAGACCTGGATGAACTGGCTTTCCATCGGCTTCAGCGTAGCGCTGTTCTTCACGGTGGCTCTGTGCTACAACGCCTCCTGTCCCACCTGCTACTCGCCCTCCAACCCTTACTGGACCATGCAGAGGCTGCTGCAGGACCCCGTCTTCTACCTGCTCTGCGTGGTCACGCCGTTCTCGGCTCTGTTGCCCAGGTATACGCTCAAACGTCTGCGAGGGTTGTTAACGCCAGACGCCGTTCGTGTTTACCACAACGTTGCTGTTATGTCCTGATGTCTATCTGGGCTTTTCTTTGCAGATATTTCTACAGGGCGTGTCAAGGCACGCTGTTTCCCAGTCCTGTCCAAGTGGGAAGGCAGTTTGATAAACTCCCCGCTGAAACCCGCAGGAACATCCTCAGTCTTAGCAGGGTCAAGGTGGGGTCTCCACTCAGCGCCAGGCCTCCCTTCCTGTCCCTCACCAAGCCCTTCACTAATGACTGCAATAAAAAAGACCAAAGGAGCTTCCAGGGCTCAAAGACAACACAGACCAAACATGGACCTGTTTTACAAACAGAAGAAGAAACGGGTCGGCAAAGCCCGACGGGGACCACAGTCGGCGAGCAGGGCTTCTTGGATCGCTACACATTAGTCCCCACAGAGACAGACACTCTCCCTTACACCAAAGATGCTGCTCCGCTCTCCACAGAGCAGCACTCCCCTCCTACCAAAGGCTCGGAGTGTCTCCGTAAGACGTTAGAGCTGTCCAGCTGGAACCCCTCAGACAGTGTCCAGCTCAGTCTGCCGCCTGACACCGACTCTCACTGTGTCAAATACATGAGGAACTCTGAGGAGAAGCTCGGCTCGGACCACGCCTTTCACCAGGCACACAGGACAAAGGCAGAGGACTCGCTGCACACCACCCTATGATGTCTTAGAGTTTTATATACGTCCTTCAAACTCCAATTTGCACGATAGTTTTTTAAGAATCAAACTTTATTGTATTTTTCTAGAAAATTGTTTTATGAAAAATGCAAATAGGTACTTTATGTTTTACTTGTTTCAAGCTATTTTGAGTGTTGGAATTTGGGCGAACTGGAATGTTTCCCGTTTGCTTAGTTTTTACCCTGATTTTTACTTCACGTAAGTGCATCTCGGTTCCTGATTGGGTTTTAATGTAGGGAGGAGCGGAGGAGGGACATTCCAATGCTGGGTTGTTGGAGAGTTTGTTTGTTTTTTCCCATCTTTGCCTGTAAAACCTGGATCACATTCCACTCAAGCCTTAGTCATTGCAGCATCATGTTTATAGTTGGAAGGCGCATTAGAGTAGGTTATTTCAGAGTTCTAGTACATTTCAATGCAGAAAACGAGAAAATAGTGACATTTGATCGGATTCACAAGCCTTTTTTAACTGATAGGGTATGCTCTTGAACACAACTTTATGGGTTTGACACCCATTAGGTGACAAATTCAGACTCCATACTTTGAGAAGTAATCCTAAATCATGCTGTGTGCATGTCTCTCGTTGAAGCTGTCTGGACAGTAGCAGCCGGGCAGTTTCCTAGTTTACTTATAGTTTGGTATTTGGGAAAAGCTTTATTGTCTTAATAGACAGACCTCATCCCAGCATTAAAAAGGAAATCCATGTTTGTTTGGACCGGATCATAGGGTTTCCAGGCAACCATCCATATATACTAGCTGCCCCCCACCCCATTTCCTGTGCATGTGCTGAGCTACCTGTTGTCTGCCTTAACATCCGCACAAGAGCGCTGCACCAGGAACTGAGGCCAGAGCCTGCAGATGGTTGGGGTAGATTAGCATCGTGATTGGAAACACAAGTGGACCTTAAACTTGGCTAAACGTAAAGAGAAAATCTGCCCACTAGCACCTCCAAAGACCCATAAGTCTTAGGCTACATGTTATATTTATTTGCTTTCTACCAAAACTGGAGTCTTTTTGTCTCAAGCTTTAGGTGAGATTGGAGCTGTTGAGAGTTTTTGCTTTTGAACACTTGTATTGCTATGTTTGTCATCTAAAAAGATGAAATCCCCAAAACGGCCCTTTTGAGCCTTTGTCAACAACAAGCTAGCGTGACATTCCATTAGCTCCATGCACCAAGTGGGCTCAGAAGGTCTCTGCTTTGACTCAGATGCTCCATGTAGAAGATGTAGTGTGAACTTAGCACTTTGAAGGGATTGTGTCAGGATCCCCATCCATTATTGTTGGTGCTGTTGACGTGTTCAGTGTGTGAAAGAAATATTCTTACGTCCGCAAACTGGGAAAAGTCTGGTAAGATGTTGGAGGTTGGTTCAGAGCAGCAGCACCTTTATTCTCTTTGTATGTGTTTGTAAAGTGTGTCATTTGCCAAAGATCATTTATATCTCTGTGTTTTCTAAGCAATAGTATGTGCCTTAACACTGGATAAGAAAATGCAGACCCGGAGTTTGCTTCTAATGCTGAATCTGTATTTAATGAAGGCTTTGTGTCTCTGCTCAGTGAGGAGCCTTCTGTCGGTGTAGATCACACGCCGTTTCTTTGCTCCCCTTGTTTTTTTTTTTGTTTTTTTTTTGCATCTCTATCTCGTGGCATGTTGCTCAGATCCTGACTCTGCAGTCTGGTTCTGTGCTATGGGGTGTGTGTGTGTCACACTTTTCTGTGCCAGAGTGAAGCTCAATCTATTCACTGCTGCCTTTCTGCAAATCCACTTTAACAGGTTCCTCGCAGGAACGCGTTCTACGTATCCGTTTCACATTTGCTGTTGAGCCACGAGTTCATGCTTCAAGGTTTAATCTAAACATGCTGTAGACTTAAGATGGTTACATGTCCTGGTTCAGTCCGGTCTGAGCCAGGAGGGAGCTGGAAACACTCGAATCACTTCTTCACTTTATCACCAGCTTGGGGAATTTTAGGTTTTTGTTCAGAAGTGAGTTTTTCTTTGTGGCTGTTTCTCTGTTTCAAGGATATTTGTGAACAAAATAAAGTTGTTAATAAAGTATTTACCTATTGCGGCCTTTCTCCCCGTGTTCAGGAAAATGTAGTTGTTGCTTAATAAAAAGTTTCATTGCTCAATTTTTTTACGGCGTTTGGTTTTTATGTTTTTAATACCACATCTTTATGGCAATAATGAATATATAAAGAAATTGATTTGGTGCCTTTGGAGTCAAAGTAGAGGTTCAACATGCTGTATAGCTCAAAATAAAACTGGTGTTGGGGCTTGTTTGTAGATAAAAACAGCATTGACACCATATTACGTTGCTATGCCAACACTGCGCAAAGGTATACAGTATTTCTCTGGTTGTTGATGTAGACAGGTGAGAAGTCCTGAGTGTTTGACCCCTCCCTTGACCTTTCCCCGGGGTCACGGACCGAAACCTTTTTCCAATAACGTAGCTTCTGTTAACAGCAGGTTTTAACCAGCACACGAGGAAATGCTTTTTGGAAGACATTAAAGCACGGCTTCACCCTCACTCTTGCTCAGTCCATTTTCTGCCTCTGGCTCCCAGAGTCAGAGCTCCAGGCTCCGAGGTGTGAGACACAGGCTGATCCTCGGCCCGGCGCTGCAGCAGTTTGCCTGCTGCGCGTCACATCTGCAGCGTTGGGGCCTTTATTAACGTCGCTTCTAAGGCGCATTCAGGGACAAAGGAGGCTCTGCTGATGCTGCTGTTGGCGAGCGGCTGCAACAGGACGGCCACATTAGCGAGTGCAGGGCAGGCTCCTAATAATGATGACTCGTGTACCTTTGCAGCGCCGTCCTTTCTATCTCTCAAAGCGACCCGGTCGATCAGCTGTTTTTTCTGCATACTGAGAGGAAGGGAGGAACGTTTGTGCTATTGTGCACCGCTTTGGTGTCTGCACAACAGTTTGAGTGTGGTGTTGAGAGATGCACCAAAACAGATTCTAATCGCAGGTGTCACGCGTTGCGTTGTGAGAGTTTATGTAAAAGATTGATCATTTAATTAAACGCGCTCCACTCTGAATATGAAGGATACCTCACAGGCTTCTTTCATTTCCTCTAATTACTTTTTGCGATGACCAGGAGGCCACAGACGAACTGGAGGCTCCATTCGAAGAAGCTAATGGAGTTTGATTGGAATTTATTACACAGCAGCTTCATTGATTCTGGTCATTAATGTCGCCTTGACCTGCTTTATGACCCATTGTTTAAACAAGCTTAAATCAGGACGTTTTCAATTTCCTAAGCTGCCTCGTAAATAGCCAGGCCCAGTGAAGCCAGCTGCGATTAGACTATGGAAATGGGTTATGTTTTAAAAAGCTCCTAGTCGCTCCTCGCCGCTCTTCCAAGTGGAGACGAGCTTTGCTGAAAAGTCTTCATTCACACCAGTGGATATTACACTTGGTTCCAAATAACAAACAGAGGCTTCTTTCGTGAGCCAGGGCCATCTGTCTTCCAGTTGGGGAAGGCTTTGTAAAGCTCCGATCTGCACTACACCAGTAACTTAGCCAAGGCATTACTGCTCTTTTCCAGTCTGACGCGGACTGGCACCGGAACGCATCCAAGAGCGATGGAGCAACACGGCGGACGAGCACCTACCAGTAACTCGCTGTCTCCTGCGGGCGCGTGGGAGGAAGGAGACTCCCAGAAAGAAATTAATTATGTAACCGTTAAACTAACTTCACACCCGGGCGAAACCCACTCACCAGAAACAGGGTTTGTTTCAGGAGAGACTCTTGTTGACAGAAGCAGGCAGGGAGAAACAGCAGGTGACGGCAGGGGTCAGTGAGCAGCGAGGTGCAGGAGGAGGAGGCGCTTGTGTTTTTGTGTGGAGCTCAGATTAAACAGCTTCCTGCAAAGTAATATTTTAAATGACATTTGAATGTTTTTATCCAAAAACCAAGATGATTGACTGCAGTCTTCTCCATTTGTAGATCGCACCTATGTGTCCCAGAGATGTACTAGGAAGTTTTTACTACTTAGCTTGTTTATTTAAGTTAAAGGCTGCAATGAAATGGATGAAATACTGTATCAGCCTAAGGGTTAATCTACTGGAGATCGTTACGCCTGTATTACATTTATGGTGACTTGTCCCAAAGAGGAGCTTCATATGAAATAGGGTGATATAGAAAAATAAGAAAAGTAAATTTAGTTTCAGCCAGATTTTATTTGACTGTTGATTATATTGTGTCCATGTTCATGTGACTCATGAGCTCATGGTTATGTCCAGTATTGTGAGCACAGAAGACCTCAGCTCTGCTTTGATTGCCTCCGTGACCCTGCCTCTGCTCGTGTATTGTAAAGCACATCTGCAGGAACCACTTAACAGCCATGATGAAGTCCTGCCCTACATCCAACCTTCAGTGCCTTCTCCTCAGCAGACACATTCCTGCACCGCCAACAGTCCAGCTGAGGCTAATTGCTGCGTACTAGGAAGTAAGATGTGCAAAGGACGATGTCAGTTTTAGGCCCTTCTAATTTAGCTCAAATGGCTGGAAGTCATAACAGTACAGGACATAGTGTGAGCTAATGTTCAGTCAGACAGTTCCTGCTAAACCACTAATCCTTATCTGAAACATTCACCAAAAAGCAGTGGAGTGTAACGCTCAGGCCTGTGCAGACTGATGGTGCCTCCTTTTCCTTCACGCAGGTCTGGTAAGAAACGATTGACATTTATATACAAATATATATTTTGTATTTGCAGATCAATTTTGCACCATTACCATTGATGCATTACTGGCTGGACATAATGGACACAGGCCCAGAGGCCCAAGAGGTCAATGGGGCCAAAATAAGATCATGAAGAAATTAAATATTACCAAAATGACCCAGAAGACAGAGGGAAACCAAAAATGATCACACAGAGATGAAAAGAATACCACAGAGATACAAAGTAACCAGAAATAGAAACAAAAAGACTCCAAGTAAGAGTTGCCCTTGTCTCTGGTATATTAAGACAAAACCAGATAAAAATTCATGAAACAATGAACCAAATAACTTCAGGGGGCTGCACATCAGATACTGTGTGTGCTTACAGCGCCCCCCGATGGCAATATACATTACTGCAACCAGAGCCATACGACTGTAAGACTGAATTATGTTTTATTGTATGGGACAGATTTATTGGGAATCTGACCGTGGAGCATAAATTGACTTCCATCTCAGTCTTTACTGCTTTTCCATGTGTAGAAGATGCACCAACTGTAAATTTGACCTGCGTGTGGTCTAAGATGCCTCCATGCCAGTGTGCAAATTGACATCTGTAAACATCTACAAACATCTGCATCAGGCTGGAACCGGGCCAGAAAACCAAGCCGCTCGTCATGAGCACAATGCACATGAATTAGAAGAAGCATGATTTACAGGGCTTAAATGCAGAATGAGACGGGAGAGGTTTGATTTGCCTGCTGATTTATGGTGTATGAGTATGATTTGAAGGTTCTGAATGGGATTAAATCATGTCAGCACAACAAACCAGGATCATGGTTTCTTTGTCTGCACCTCTGTTCATATTTGTCTTTAAAGGCAGAATTTGTCAGTGGACACTAAAGAACATCTTTATATACATTTTATAGATTTTTGGCAAATTTTTATTTTATGCTCATTTAAATTTAGCTTCATCGCGTCTCAGAGAGACGTTCTGTGTTGAAATCTGCATACCTGCAATAAACTTTATGTAAAATGCTGATACAGTACAATAAATGAGGTAGGCCTTTTAAAAATGGCGGCGAGCAGGAGGCTCGTGTGCTCTGATTCTGCTGGTGGGCGTCGGAGAGGGGAGGGGGCACGACGTTTGGCAGCCCCGCGCTGCATGCCGGGATATGTATGTCGCTCTTGTTTACAAGTAGTTCGCGGAAAAGACCGTGGCTGTGATTTGAAAACAGCCGAGTGTCACGACCGCAGCCTTATTTACGCGTAGCGCAGGACGTGGAGCGGTGTGACCCGCAGCGACGCGCACCGGACGCGCTTCAGACCCCGGAGGCAGCGTTCAGCTTTTTTTGCACTGTCACCGACGAACCCAGCGCACAGAAGTGGGCAAATCACTGGTTGGTACAACAGCCCGAGCGCTGCGTGACACGACGGGGCGCGTGCGGTGCGGTGCGGTGCGGGACGGCTCGCCGCAGTCAGCTGTCAGTTAACTGCTGTGTCACTTTGGGGGCAGGATGAGGCTAATGTGGCTAAAGCGACGCTTCACTGGTTTATTTCGGTGATCATCAGCTGTCAAATACGAGCGGGGATTAAAACTAAAATCAAAGAGCAGAGACGATCCTTTCTGGGCCTTGTGCCATCCTACTTTTATTAAACTTATTCATCTGACAGAATACAGATGATAAGTTTATAAAGACCTGAGCAGGTTCATGTATTGGCTGTTATTAACATCATATAAATAGGTTGTTATCTTGGAAGTAAATATTTTGGGGTATTCAATTTTTGTTATGTATAAAAATATTCAAAACCTTTTCTTTTACAGGATCATCCCTTTGGCCTGACGCACGACACCTGTATCCAGCCGAATGTAAGTCATAATGTTTTGAATTTGCACTTAAGCAATTACTAATAAATAAATAAAATAAATAAATAAATAAATAATATTTATTTTCGAAGAGTGACACCTCTTCTTAATTCTTCATCTCTGATTTGTGTTTACGCGTGTATCATAAAAATAGTAAACAGCTTGTTCAGTATTTGATTCTAGAGGAACAAAAGGTAATTTTGACTGTTTTTTTTTAAGATGCACGTTAGCTAGAGCAGTACATTATGTTTTGATGACTCGGGGTCGTCACCTCTAACTTTCCGTTTGAATGTGTCACACAGGAACAGAGCGACTGCACTGCATTTAATCGAGCGCTACTTTCGGCAGTTAACTGAAGGCTGTGGAAATGGCAACTGCACGAACGAGTTTTGCGCTTCGTGCCGTGACTTCCGACCCTTGGATACCAACTCGGCAGCCGTCAAAGCGCTTGAGCTACTCAAGATTAATGCTAAACTCTGCGATCCTCACCCCTCCAAGAAAGAATCGGAGCCCGGTCCCAAAGAGAGCGCTGAGCTGGACGGTACGATGTGCAGCACGTGTCCCACCAAGGAGGACTACTCAGGTACTGTAACCCTTGCTCTCATCCAGGACACTCACACAGGCTTGTTTTCAGGTTAAGTACATTGTTTTCAGTTTTAAGTAAATTGTCATTACTGTTCCAGATGTTCGCTACCTCACTGAAGACGCTGTGTATGCACTCCTGAGTGTCTGTGAGGAGGAAGGGGACTACTCGGTTCTGATTCGTCTCATCGGCAAAGTCTTCTCTAACGCAGAAGCCCTGATGAAGAGTTTCAGGAAGAATGAACCCAACACTACTGAAAACTCTTTAACACCAGCGGACGTGGACGAGCACGAGAGCCAAGGTCAGGAACCCTCGGACACGATGGGTGCTTCCTCTGCTGCTGCTTTGCCCTCGGGGGCTTCCGGTGATGCGTCCAGCCCTTGTGACATCACCGTGGACGTCGACGCCGTGAGGAGGGTCTACGCCAGACTTCTAGCCGTCAGCCAGGTGGAGTCTGCGCTCGTAAATGCTCTCGTGTACCTCACTCCCAACGTGGAACTCGACCTGGAATACCTCGACGTGTACGAGACGAACCACGACTACCTGAACATTTTCGTCACGGTGATGGAGAACAGGAACCTTCACAGCCCCGAGTACCTCGAGGTGGCTTTGCCGCAGTTCTGCAAGGCCATGAGCAAGCTGCCGGTGGCGGCGCTCGCCCGGCTGTCGAGGCTCTGGGCCACGTACAGCCTTCCTCACGTCCGCCGGATGATGGAAACCTTCCAGCAGCTCATCACTTTCACGGTTGTCAGCAACGAGTATGACGCGGACAATCTGGTGAATGACGACGAGACGGTGGTGGCCGCGACCCAGTGTTTGAAGGTGGTCTTCTATGCCAGTATCCTAGGAGGCGACGTTGACATCGAGCATAACGAGGAGGAGGAGGAGGACGGCGATTCAGACGAGCTCACGCTGCATGAGCTCCTCGGTGAGGAGCAGCTGTATAAGAAAGGCCCCCGGGTCGATCCCTTGGGCAAAGAACTGGGCGTCCGACCCATCGATAGCATAACGCCCCTCATCCCCTTCGATGAGTTCATCAACGAATCCCTGAACGATGTGGTGGAGATGGACAAGGATTTCACCTTCTTCAAGGTCAACGCTGAGACCAAGTTCTCCTTCCAGAGCTGCCCGTTCGTCCTCAGCGTCATCACCAAGAGTCAGGGGCTGTACTACGACAACAGGATCAGGATGTACAGCGAGCGACGCCTCACGGCCCTCTACAGCGTGGTGCAGGGCCAGCAGCCCAACCCCTACCTCAAGCTCAAAGTCCGCAGGGATCACATCATCGACGACGCCCTCGTCAGGGTGAGTGGCCGTGTGGCGCAGGATGTCGCCGCAGGCGAGGGTTCGCGCTGGTGTCAAACTGTTCTGTGTTGCAGCTGGAGATGATCTCCATGGAGAACCCGTCCGACCTGAAGAAACAGCTGTTTGTGGAGTTCGAAGGGGAGCAGGGGGTTGATGAAGGAGGGGTTTCAAAGGAGTTCTTTCAGTTGGTCTTAGAGGAAATTTTCAATCCCGACATAGGTGAGACCTGACCTTTCCATATTATATATAGGAATATTTCTTTATATATTGTGTTTATATAAATATAATAGCATTTTATTGTGTGGTGTTCTCTTTTTGAGCAGGAATGTTCACGTACGATGACGACACAAAGCTTTTCTGGTTTAATTCATCCTCCCTGGAGAATGAAGCGCAGTACACTCTTATAGGAATCGTCCTCGGACTCGCCATTTACAACAACTGCATCCTGGATGTCCATTTCCCAATGGTTGTCTACAGGAAACTCATGGGCAAGAAGGGGACCTACTTGGACCTGTCCGATTCACACCCAGTACAGTAACCTTCCTCCAAATAACATAATCATTTTTAATATGACACACAGAATGTAGGTCAGAGGCGGTGACTCAGCAGTTTTAATCTATACCCTTGAGTTTGGTGTGAATTATTGTAGGTGGTCAGAAAGTTGGTCTTTGTGTCAAGCTTTTCTGAAACTTGTAAATCCTAATTAAACTGTGAAGTGTTTGGGCTCAAGACAGAGCCCTGAGGGACACCACATGTCAGGTTTTACATTTTTTTTCTCAAGGCTACAAAGAGCTGCAGTTAAATAAGACCTGATCCATTTTAGCATCAAACCAGTGAACAGTCATTTCATTGGACTTTGTGTCCTCTTTTTGCCGTGCAGGTTCTCTACCAGAGTCTGAAGGAATTACTTCAATATTCTGGTAACGTAGAGGAAGACATGACGCTCACCTTCCAAATATCACACACAGATCTTTTTGGAAACCCAGTATTATATGACTTGAAGGAGCAGGCTGACCAGATTCCTGTCACTAAGGAGAACAGACAGGTAGAGTGTTGTTTGAGGATCTTCTATTGTTTGCTGAGATGTTAATAAAAATAAATTAGCTTATTCTTCCGCTTTAAATTTCACTGATTATAGACAGAAACAGGAACTGCTACACAGTATCTGGCAATTATACAACTGGAAATTTTTATATATACACCTAAACTGAACCTCTCTTGGTTCCTACTTTGTGATTGACAGGAATTTGTGGCTCTGTATGCCGATTACATATTAAACAAGAGTGTGGGGAGACAATTCATAGCCTTCAAAAAAGGTTTTCAAATGGTCACGAACGAATCGCCACTCAATTACCTGTTTCGACCAGAGGAAGTGGAGCTGCTAATCTGTGGAAGCAGAGTGAGGAACCTACTGTTATTTACTTTGTTGTCACTTTATAGTAACTGTTTATGATGCTGGTTTACAGAGGAGCCTTGTCTGATTTCACAGAAACTTGATTTTGAAGCACTTGAAAAGACAACAGAGTACGACGGCGGTTACAGCAAAGATAGTCAAATTATTAAGTAAGTCAGACTTTTCTATAACCTCAGACGGTACCATGAGAGGGAGATAATTGTTGTTTATCCATATTATTCACAAACAGAGATTTCTGGGAAACCGTTCACTCGTTTGGAACAGAGCAGAAGAGGCTGTTTCTTCAGTTCACCACCGGCACAGACAGGGCACCCGTCGGCGGCCTCGGGAAGTTAAAAATGATCATCGCCAAGAACGGCTCAGACACTGACAGGTAGGGTAAGCGGTGAAAGTCGCCGCCCCGGTGGTTTGTCCCAACCCCAGCAGACCTTCCCCCTTTCCCTCGTCTTGCAGGCTACCGACCTCTCACACCTGCTTCAACGCGCTGCTGCTCCCAGAGTACTCCTCCAAAGACAAACTGAGGGAACGGCTCCTGAAGGCCATCACCTACGCCAAAGGCTTCGGGATGCTGTGAAAGGATGCTCGCGGCGGCCTCTGGACGAACACAAGAGCAGTATCGTAGACTTAGAGAGAAGCAAAATGCTGCAATAACCCTGTGCCTCGCCAAGCTCCACCAGTTCTACGCGACTGTCGGCCTCACTCCAGCTAAGAGTTTAGGATTTCCAAAGAATCTAACACCAAAATTTAAACATGTTTTTTTCTTTTCTTCTGTTTTTGCATGTGCGTTTTCTTTTTAAACGATACTTCATATGTGAAACTGTGAAAGTGCACTTACACACATGAATTCAGTAAATGCCAGCACATGCAGTATCCAGAGTTATTCACTGGTATGACTACTTGTGCTCTTGCTGTCACTGTATAGTAAGAGTTTCCAGTCTCAGGCCGTCCTCCAGCTGAGTGGAGAGAACACCGTGGTGCTTCCTGGTTTACTGATGTTAAGCCTTTTGTATTACTGCTAATCAAAATAGCAAATCACTGACAAAAACACACATATACGTATATATATACACTATTTACTGTCAGTGTGAGATCAAACTCAGCCGCAGTCTAAAACTCATTTACTCTTCAGATGATTTGTGTTGTGAATCAACTAACGTGATCAGACACAGACCGATCACCTCAGACTCTCACATCCGTCTCTTTGTGCTATTAGTGTCATTGATTGCACATATGTACTGTAATGTGCGATCGCCAACTGTGCAACGCCTGCACGGGGAAATAAGTCACATATTGGGCAAAATATCTCAGGTACATGAAGGATGTGCAAAAAGTGTGAAACTCCTCTATTTAAAGTAAATAATATGCAAAGTCAATAAAGAAAGAACTTTGTGAAAACATGCACTGAAGGATTTTTCTTTCCCAACAACAAATGGTCTCACTGAGGAACATACAAAGGTGACGTGTTAAATGAACATTTTAATGTTTATACACGAAAAGCATCACACATTTACAGTCAACAATGTTTGTTAATAATTTCTGATCTGAGCAGATCGGCGTGGCTGCCAAGCATACATCCAAAAAATATACGTTCCTGCAGCCCTGTGCAGTTTGACACATTAGGATGATAAGCGTGATGTATAAATAGAAACGTGGCTCTTTAAAAAGTGTCACTACTGATCCTAATGAAAGTCCGTTCATTCCCCGTGAAGGCCGTTACTTGACCTTTTTGTCTTTGTCGGCCTCCACCTCAGACAGGTCCTCGGGTTGTATGGACTTCACCTTGGCCTCCATCTGGGTGACCCTTTGCTTCATCCTCGTCTGGCTGGAGGTGAACTCCGCCATCAGCTGGGCGAACTTGGTCTGCATGCCCTCCAGGTTGTTCTGCAGTTTCACTACCTTCTCCTCCAGGTCCTTGGGGTCGGCGCCGGCGTTGGCGATGGCCTCGTCGATCAGGTTGTCCTTCATCAGGATGGCTTTGCCCTTCTCCTCCAGAGCCTTCTTGGCTTCTGGGTACTCGGTGAGAGCTTCCATCAAGTCGTCTTTGGACAGAGCGAAGAGATCGGAGTAGCCTACGCTTCTGATGTTGGCGGTTCTTCTGTTCCCTGCTTTGCTGCCTTTGATGCCCAAGATGCTGATTTCCCCAAAGTACGCACCGTCACTGAGCACCACGAACTGAGTGACTCCATCATCGGCCACCACAGCCAGCTTCCCTTCTTTGATGATGTACATTTCCCGGCCAATATCCCCCTTTTTGCAGATATAATCTCCGGGGCTGAACACTTGCGGCTGCAGCTTGAGCACCAATTCGATCAGGAGACCGGCTTCACAGTCTTGGAAGATGCGCACTTTCTTTAACGTATCCAAGTGGACGTTAATGGCGATCTCAGCCCTCAGCTTGTCTGGGAGGTTCTTCAGCACCTCCTTCTCATCGCAGGTCTTCTTCTCGGTCCAAAGGTAGTCGAACCATTTGATGACCCGGGCCTCCAGGTCTTTGGTGACGTTTCGAAACTGCATGTACTGCTTTATGGAATCTATCTTGGCCTGGAACTCGGCGCGCGAGGCGTTCATGTTGGAGATCATGGCACCAACGTTACCGACAATACTGGCAAAGATCAGCACACCGGTGAGGAAGTCAGCGATGACGAAGAGGTACTCAACATCTCGGACTGGGGCGGGGGTTTCTCCGATGGTGGTGAGGGTCAGTGTGGACCAGTACAGGGAGTAGATGTACTTCCTGGCTAGGCGGCCGTACTCTGGGTGGCTGATATTGGGATACACCCAGGTGTCAGTGCCGAAACCAATGGTTTTTGAAATGGCGAAAAACATGCAAGCGTTCCAGTGGATGATGACGAGGATGTAAAGCACCAGGTTGCTGATTCGAAACATGTTGGGGAAGCTGGTCCTGGTCTCGGTCCGCTCGAAGAACTCAAAGAGCCTTGGCATTTTGCAAAGGCGGTTGAATCGAAACTCCGGGTTATTGAATCCAAATTTCAGGAAGAGCAGATCTGTTGGTATCATTGAGATGATGTCGTATTTGAACTGAGACGTGGTTCTGTACTTGCTTCGCAGTTTCTTGGCATCTTTCACCAACAGGCCTTGTTCCAGGTAACCTGAGTGACACAGCAGGGGGCCAAAGGTCACGTACAGTACATGTGTGTTTTAGTACAGTGCATTTTAATCCTGTTTAGAAATCTGACCTGTTCTTGATCGGACAAAGGTGTCCGTGTAGTAAATGAAGTCTGAGGTGTAGTCCAGGAATATCCACAGGTTTGTGTACGATTGCTGGAGTTCGTTAAAACAGGCTCTGGGAGACGAGGAGCTTGTTAATTCAGTTCTTTTCTCTAAATAAACAATCAAATGTAAATTGTGAACTTCACCTTGTAACAATCATTATCAGGTTATAGAACACTGGGCCGGCGATCACGGTCAGCCACCTGTAGTACTGGTCTGCGGCTGGATCCATAATCCAGATTTCTTTCCTAAAAACCAGACATCAAAACACTCTTTTACTGAGGCTGTTCCACATCGAGTGGAGTTTTAATGCAACTGTATAATTCACGCTCGATTCCCGTCAGAGACCCAGGCTTCCTTTGTGTCGGTTCATACTCACGGAGGCTCCTCTTTCTTTTTATCATCTTTCTTATCATCCTTCTTCTCGTCCTTTTTCTCGTCTTTTTTCTCCTCCTTCTTCTCCTCCTTCTTGTCACCGTCTTTCTTCTCTTCTTTTTTTTCCTCCTCCTTTTTCTCATCCTTTTTAATCTCCTCTTTTTTGTCCTCTTTTTTGCTATGGACCAGAAGTTTAATTTTGCACGCTGGCATAGGGACAGAGGTGCTCTACGGCTACTGCTGGGTTCTAGGAGGCTTTGGTGCAGGTCATACACTTGTCCAATAGATGGCAGCAGAAAACATTTATTGTTCGTGTCTTTTCTCTTTCAGTACAACCTGCATCATAAGTTGGACCAGAAAGGTTTCTGACTGGTGAAAAGGGGTTCTTTAATGTAATGTTGGAGAAATCATAACTAAGAGGATGCGGAACACAACATTCTAGAGGATGTCACACATTAGCTGCAACAAAAGACTCGATCTATGACTCCTTTATGTAAAAGTCTACATTTTTAATTCTAATTTCCCACAGGGATGTAGAAACACTTACTCATCCGTGTTGTTGCAGTTATTCGTATTGTAAGCAGCTAACGGCCACTTACTGGCACTTCAAGAGAAATAAACACAGTTTTGGATAATGGCGCTCCCACACAGACATCACATCTCCAGATGCTTGGTGCTCCAGCACTTACTTTCGTTTACGGTCGCTGCGGCCCAGCGACGGGGCGCTGCTCCCTCGGCCGGATGTCTCTTTGAGCTCCGGGCCTCTGAAGCGCTCCAGGAAGGAGTCGTGTCTTTGTTCTTCGGGGTTCATCCTGTGAGACGCCCAGTTCCGCAGCGTGAGGAAGAGGGAGGAGATCCTGCAGAGTCAGGGTGAGCACAAAGTGACACCTGTCTGCGCCGGGAGGTCAGATGTGCTTTTAATTAAACCATTGTGTCTGGAGCTCATTCTTTTTTTACATAAAAGTCAGCTGTGGGGTGAGTTTCCATTGCAGAGTGAATATTTGAGTTCAATTATCTGAGTGAATGGACTTTTTAAGAGGTTTAAGGTGTAACAGCAGACGCTTACCTGCCCATAGTACCAACGCCCGTTAATGAGCCTCTGTGGGACCCGGAAGACGTCGCTCCCTCGCAGGCGTCTTCACAAAGAGAGTGAATCCTGAAAGACAGCAGGGGGTCAGAACGGCAGCGGCGTCAGCATCACATCACGTTAAACAGCAACACCCTCCTGCTTGTTAGTTTACACTATAAATGCAGTGTTACTGTAAAGAACGCGGTGTCCGACCTGCTGTCTCCATTTTCAACGACAGCCAGCTCGGCATCAGCGGTGTGGGCGGATAACCGCTGTCTGGACGAAAAGGAAGCGTCGCTGCAGACTTTAGCCATGTTGTCGTGTGTGGCTCGACTGGCCTGGAGGTAAACACTGTCTGTTACACCATCAGGTTATCATGCACATGACAGATTTTTAAAAACCAGAAATCGCACATCGGAAGCCCGATCGGCCTGATTCAGCTCACGTAGAGCCGAACACTGCTGTTTGTCTGAGAGTAGCAGCTAAAAATACATCCTCATTATGTCCTTAACACTAAACAGGATCAGTGGCCTCTCTGTGCAAACGATCAGCTGCTTTTTAAAATAACTGAGCTTACAGGTAGACCGCGCTTGTCGTGTTGGGCCGTGTGTGAGGCAGGTTAAGTCTATTAGGGCCCCACTTGGTAAAGAACAGGCCCGGAGCCGGAGGCTGTGGATGGGGCCTCCCTGCTGACCTGGGTGCAGTCCCATCGGCCACTTCTGTAAAAGCTGCGTAACTCTTTAAGTAAATGCGTTTTTTTATATTTTGATGCAATGCATGATACAAAACAGTGAATACTGAATTTAATTTCTTAGCTGTGTCATTAAAAGTGAAATATAAAAATATTTACAATTGGAAATAACAGATGTTTGTCCACTGGTAAGTAAGTCACTGATCTGTGGGCAGCACCAGTGGTTGTAACACGTGCACACGTTGGTATTAGTGCTAATACCAGGGAGTTAACCAGCCCCCACTAAATTAACTGGCACCAGAATCACCACGAAGCCGAGTGCTTGCAGGGTGACAGCAGGAAAAGTCACCACTCTGAACGTGAGCGACACTGAAGCGCCACTCAAATATACATATTAACAAGCAAACTGCTTTAAAGAGCAAATTCACTGCTTGAATGCTCTTCATTTGACTCCTACATGCACCAATTTAAAGTCAATCCTGCGTTGGAGGAGGCTGGATTGTTTTAAAAGAAACAGAGTACAGATCTGGATTTGTTCAATGTCCCAAAATTATGATGGCGTAAATAAGACCCTGATTTGTCACAGATGGAATATGAACAAAAAATACAATAAACAATCCAAGAAAATACTGCACAGTGCACTGAGGAGCTAAGGAAACTGAACGACGCATTAAAACGGGGCCTGGTTTAATTCTGAGATTTAAACAGAATTCTGATATTTTCAAGCCCAATCAGTGTCTGTTTAAGTCATACTGAACAAATGTCAAATATATGAATATAAATTTCTCTAATTAATGTTTTAACTGTTAAACTATTTGATCTGAGAACGGGTCTGTCGAGATTCAGCAGGAGGCTTTTGAATAATTTATAGACGAATGTCTGGTTTGAAGACTCCTTATTCTCACGTCCACTTAAACTAAAGCATATTCTAAACAGCTTGCATTAGAATTAAATCTAAATGAATCAAAGTGCTAAATCAGAAGCGCTCTGTAGCGTCAGAAGGCGCTGCGCTGATTCCTCACCTGTTCGAAGGCTTTTCACGCCGACTTCTCCGCGCGAACCGAAGCAGCAAGTCCCGTCGGATGTCCCCTGTTTAAACCCATCTTCAGAGCAAAACCATAATAATCGATCCAGAGATATATATTTTTTCGTCCGTCAATACCGTTACCAAAAATATCGACGCCTGTCCATAATTGGTGCCTGATGGTGGACGGAGTGGGGACGGAGACGACAGGTCCCAGATCAGACAAGGGGAGGAGTCCGCTCCATCCGTGTGTGTGCGGCTCATCAATGGGTCCACGGTGAGAAACTCCTTACATCAACTGGATGTAAGTATAATATTACAGGCTTTGAGAGGCTGGTTTCAGATTTAGGTCATATTTATTTAAAATAGAGGCGCACGCCCACAGATCTGGGAACCACCAATTAGTGGTTTTAAAACCTTTATTACTTTATTTATCAGATCTGAGGTCTGCTTATACTGAAATGGAAATTAGAGTCAGTGTCATTACCTCCATAACCGCTTCTACTCAAAATTGGCCTTTTCTGTCATTATATTATTTAATTATATTATTTAAAACTTTTTGTGTACCACACAATTCAACAGTTTGACATACCTGACATTATAAACACACAAACAGCTGCAGCGTAAAATGTGGCTTACGCAATAATATATAGACTTAATGAAACACTGTTTATTATTTTTTTATGTTCAGCTTTTCCGTTTTACTTTTAACATATAGTATTTGCACAGGTTAGAGTCACGTAATGAAGAATAACAATAACTTGCAATACAACAATAACGGAATGAATGCGGCATCATCAAGCTCCTGTCACAGCATCAGCTCAGCATTAGCACGTGGCCCCGCCCCCACAACATTACCCTAAGACATAAGGTTACAAGAGAAATCCCTTGGCAAAATACAGAGCCGTGCCGCTAATCCAAGCTTAGACCTGAGTACCTTTTACAGCCACCTAATGCCCCCTCGACTAAAGCACTACGCCACTTCATACAATATTACACCAGAGTCGTGCAAAGATCCAACATTTGATTCAACGCAGGAAAATGGAGGGCTGGGTGTCGGTTCGTTCCCTCCTTCTCCAAACCTCATTATCTGTAGGACGGTCTCCAGGTGAACGGAGATCCACTGAAAGCCTCTTTCCATCTCGGCCAGAAGGCACGTGGTAATTACTGCATCCTAAACCCTGGATTTTGCCCGAGTGCATCATGATACAGTGCGACAATTGTCTCGTGCCTCTTGGCTTTGCTTTGCATTTCCAAGGCAATCAGACTGCAGAGGCCCTTCATTTAGAACCCTCAGCCATTCAACAATGCGCCGAAGCCAAACTGATGCCATGGGTCGCTATTCAGAGCATCTGGCAGCTCCTCTCTGATCCAGCTCTGATCTGAAAAGATGAGAGCAAGAGTCTGAGATGAAAAACATGAGTCTATAAGCCTGTAAATGTTATACATAACCTGTTTGAACTGTCTGCCTTGGATTTTGTATGTCATTTTGCATCTTGATCTGTCAAAGCAAAATTTAAATACAAATAACGTAAATATCAAAATTGTGATGTGCAACCTCATGGTGGCAGTAAAGGAAAGGTCAGGGATCACTGATCAGGGACTCATGCACACACAATGAATGGAGTCAATACCAGTCCAATACTGTTGCGTTGATCATGTCCTTAACAAAATTGTCTAAATTTTAAGCAAAATGTGCACAAACACCTGAGCACATAGAAAGTCTGTTGTGTGCTAAAAGGAATTCTAACGAATGAACCTAGCAGCCGCTATTAGTGTAAGTGGCCTCGGCATCGCTGTAAGTCCACTCGTGCTGATGAGTTCATCAGACGCTGCGGGCGATTACTTGTTCTTTGCCATTGACCAATTCAAACCGAGGAAAAGATGGAGCCTCCTCCGAACGCTCACGCAGCGTTGCTATGACAACCTCAAGGGCACATCTTGTGTGTTATAGGCGTCAGCTGCAACGTGTCACACGCTGGAGCGTGAGACTGAGGCTTCCACTGGCTGCGCCGTTTGTCTTCTGTTGTTGTGGTTGTTGTACTTGTGTTGTAATCAGCCACACAACACACACTAACACACATTTCTTCCATCTGCAGGAAGCTCTGTAAACGTCTCTTGCCGAGGCCAGAACCTACAGAGACCTTTAATGATGGTTAGCACATGAAGGCGGGTCTCATGGTAACATAACTCAGCATCAACACTACAAGGCATCGACTGATGTCATTAGTTCCATGGATTTTCACATGGATGGTTTGTTGTTTGCATTACGTTCACTCATTCTTATCGTTTGGTGAATCTGGTTTTACCGGTTGTCTGTTGCATACATCACCTGCTGCTGTTCACACTCTGCTTGTAAACGCGTTCATGTTTGCTGGGTTTCTATTCGGGTCGGCCCCGTGGCAGAGGCGTCACCCGGCACGCGGTTCCAGCAGCCGGACAGGCCTGTGGAGCAGCAGGACGCGGAGTCGCAGGGTGTCCAGAAGTCAGAAACACAAAATGACAATCTGTGGTACTGCTACACTTACTGAAGTGAAGCATCAGCACAGCTCCGTCGAGGTGACGTCATCTGGAGCTGACGCCGTTGAAGCCGGAGGCCGAGCTGCAGCACATTTGAATACGACGACCCTGAGGCCGTTCCTGCTCGTGTGCTCACGTCGCCCCTTTGAGTGAAATCGCCCTTTATCTGAACACTCTCCGTCACCGGCCTCCGGCCTCCGCTCGCGGCCCGGTTCGACCCGGTAAAAAGGAACTTGAATCGTACTGATTTTCATTTCCCAAATGCACCACACCTACACACACGACAAGTGGAGGAGGAAACGATCCCCTGCAGTAAAACAACGACACGTCAACATGCTCCCAATTTATTTCATTACATATTTATACATTCCATCAGCATTGTCACCTGCTTATGGTTTTATTGTCTTGAATTTTAAATCCAACTATAACAGTCATTATCTGTGCAGTTTTGTTTGTCGGCAACAGACTTTTAAAGACACATTTTGTAAAGTTCAATACAAAATAAATGTTGCATGAGAAGGTGGTGGTGCTGCGGTGGTGGACACAGCCACATGACCCCGTTGTAACACTATCTACTGAAAGTCTGACATGTGAGGAGGAAGCCAAACATCAGTTTTGTATGAACACCATCAGCTCATAGAGCTCATAGATGTCAGGATGGACAGGAAGAGGTGTCAGACCACATGAAGAAAGGAAACTCATGTTGGTTCTGACAAGAAAGACAATCCAGTCTTTAGTCCTTCTTGCATTTTACAAAACATATTTAATTCCAGTAGATTAGCTTCCACTTGGGGAAAACGAGACCTGAACCCTCTCTACTGTGTTCAGCTTCACCATGTTGTAACCTGTTGATAATAACAGGAAGCGTCGCACCCAGTTGGTAATGGCCAACCTTTGTCACCCTCATAATTAGCTGATAAGTAGTTTTATCTTGCTGCTCTGTGTTTAGACAGTCTGTTGACAGTGGATGTCATAGTGGAGCTTCTTCCAGGCCTCACCGGGCCTCCTGCAAGTGCAGCAGCTGCTCAGAGGCTCAACATGAGCAAGTTAACACATTCTATAGACTGTATAGTTCTACGTTATCTTGGCTCTTCCTGGTGTTTATCACTTTTAACCATTAACCAGTACTGTTGCCTACTTTTAGTTCATCCTCTTGTCTGTTTACTCTGTCATCATTCGTTCTTTCTCCCTCTTGGCCTCCTTTCTCAGTATTTGAACAGACGGGAGTGTTATTGTGTAGTATAATTAAGTTGAATAATTAAGTTACTCATTTATGGCTTTATGGTGAGAACATATGAGTGCATCAGCTGAACCTGTAGATAGTGGCGTGAATATTTTTGCTGTGATGAATTACTGTCTGTGGCGAAAAGGAGAGAAAAAAGCTCCTCTAAGTGGTAACTATGTCCTGCTTTTCCCTTCGTGGGTCCAACTTGTACTCGTACTCCTTGTTATCCTGAGTCTGAATGTAAGTTTGTGTCACAATGACAAAGTTTGAGTAAAAATCTGTCTGTGGATGTTCTAAAAAAAATACACAGGGTACTGATCAAAAGTGAAAATGAATGAACTAATAGCTAATCAGTGAAAGGAGTCATGAAAACAGCTGTTGCCAGTGAAGTTGAAATCATTTTGTGTTGCCTTTGAACCCTTAATGACGGGTGTCGTTTAGTTTACTTCTAGAGTGACTGACAAGTGGGACTCCACACATGACATCACCAAGCTTGTGGACACACAGGCAATGACGTCTTAGGCCACCGGTCCGTGTCAGGGGTGGCCGTAATCAGTGTTTGTGACATTGGACATTGTTATGCTCATGACACCAAGTGCAAGTGAAGCGATTTAAATGGAAATTTAATTGAGATTTTTTACATTTTATCATATCATATTTTCATATTGAGCTGTCAGAACACTCCTCACCTACCAGATGGTCTCTCTGATCAATGAGCACTGTGTGTATATTTCAGTGTCAACCAACACTACCACTGCTGAACAGAAGACTCTATTTGGGGCAGAGGTGTTCTCTTACATTTAAGTTTTTACCTGCTGTAGCAGACATGTACGTTCATGTTATCAGCTAAATCAATACTTTGACTTTTTCCTGCTCGTTCAATTCAGTAGCGCGGGTTAAACGACAACGGGCGGACAGTGGTTAATGTTTCTTTTTCGTTGTTTTTAATGCCTCCCGTGGGTCATTGTAACAGCGGCCGTGAAAACTGCGCACCACCGCGCCGCTCTGCCGCGCCGCCGCCGATCCGCGCCGCGCGTGAAGCGGAAGCGGAAGCGGAAGGCAAGAAGCGAGGCCGACGTCCTGCTCGCTGCCAGAGGGACGCTGCTCGCCTGAGTTGGATTTTTTTCATCACGGCTATGATTGACAGAGTCAGCAGAGGTTTACACTGGCATGTTCGCGTACTCGCTCGGTTGTTATCGTAACAGTAATATCTGCAGTATGGCGAGTCCAGCAAGAGCCCAGAGTTGTCGACAGTTACACTCAACAGCAAGAATATCATGTATCGGATTTTTGAGGATGTTATTTATTGCTTTTATTCACACAACGCGGGCGAATAAACAAGGTTTGTAACTTAGCTGGCTACGTTCGTATTAGCTAGCGCTAACTTCCGTAGATATTTCTGCCGAGTGCGGTTGAGGTAACCTCTACGGGCCAACTTTATAACAGCTAGCCTGCTAACTCGCTTACATTTAAACCTCTCGAACACAGTTTTTTTCTTTGCCATTGTTGAACCTCACATTAAAGCGCCGTTGTGCCGCCACTTAGATATATATGTGAGAGTAAAAGGTTAGCTCTATGTGGCCTTTAACGTTACAGTAACCGCTAGCTAGCTTCGTTTGTAGCTTGTTGTTGTGTTGTCATCTCTCCATATAAGGCCAAGTTCGGCTAACACTCTGCCTCGGAAATGCAAAACTAAAAGTGTACAACGAAGAGAGAAAGAGTGAGAGAGACGCTTGTTAGCATCGTGGCTAGTTCACATGTTAGCCTGCAGCTGTTGCCGTGTGGTCTTTAAGTGCTGGAATGAACGATTGCATTTTGGCCGCATTCACGGCACATCTGTGTCTGTCGCATGCTAAGTTGCTCAACAGTACTTCCTCATGGTGCACTTAAGAAGGGAAATGTGTCGGATGACCGTTATGTGTAAACGTGGCTTCGGCGTTTTGATTCGGAGCCTGGGCTGCTTCCAGCTTGGCACCGATCAGCCCACCGCGTGCTATTTATCCAGCGCACTGAAGTGACCAACTGTCACATCTACTGATCATGTCAGGTCACAGCGATAAGTCCGAGCCAGTCGTTGTGGACAGCAGCCCTTCGTGTCCAGATAAGCTCTGCCCACTCTGAAACATATCTGGTGCCTTTAAGTTGTTTACGTTGGTTCTTGCCACTTGCAACATAGCTCAAGCCTGAATCTCAGTCGTACAACGTGCCCACTATTATTTGGCAAATACCACGGAGCCACTTGTTCCAACGTCAACACTCCAACTTTATCAGTCCTAACTTAGCTGGATTGCTGATAATTCCAGTATCTTTACAGATTTACACAGGTCTCTGCCAGGAGATCTGACATGTGGTTTCTTCGAGCTAACCGATAAAATGTCCTGCTTTCCTTCTTGAGCAATAGTTGTGACCGTTTTAGTTAAGGACATTTTAATTTTAAGTGCTCCTTGTTGTGAATAGTGGCTCCTTGAGTTTAATATTTAGAGTGTTTATGATTCCATCGTCATATCACACTGTTCTAAGTCTGTAGACTTATTTGATGAATTTGTAAGGTTGTGTTGTAGCAAAACACAGTTTGGCCTCACAAAGTTTTTGCTATTTAGCCCTAACAAGCTAAAAATCCACAAACACCTGACCTAAAGCAGACCTGTGGCATATGAATTATCTTAACTGTGTGCCACACATCTATATTACATTATCAGTATTAAAATCTATAAAGGAAATGAAACATCTGATTAGGCCTGAATCTGCTGAGGCAGGCTTTGTGCCTAGTAATTATATCTGCTTTAAATTTGTCAATACATTTCTAATCCAGAAACACATTATTCATGCTGAATGTGTCCTGGTGTCATGTGAAAAGCTTTTTAGCCCATGTTACAAATTCAGACCAGTAAGGTAAAGATTATGCTTCGATGCTTGTCAATTTATTATTTGGAATGAGTCATATAGTCAGTGGCAGAGACATCTGGTCCTTGACTGCCTGTTGATGATGCTAAAGCAGAAGTGTGGTTTTTGCTAACTTTACTACACAGGAAAAGCCCAGACTGTGACATCTGGAGAAATGCGTGAATGTTAGACATAATGTTCCTTTTTTTAAAAAGTTGTTTTGCAAAGCACATCAGCAGAATATCACCTTTTGGTAGCCCTTTATGTTTTAGAGATACAGTTTAAAACACTGTATCAACTTTGTTTTATGCTTTAACCTGCATTATACAAGTTTGCTCTGTGTCTTACAAAACATCAAAGTGGTAGAGCTCATATTAAGTTCTTCCTCCTTATTGTGTTTGCAGCTTTCATTCAGTCGGACACAATTCTAGAGGTTCTACATTTTGGTGAGGGAAGCCTTTTACAGGTAAGTCATAAATGCCTTGTTCCCCTTCATTTCATTGTCATTAGGCTGTACTTCTATCATTGCAAACATGTCAAAGTTCATAATAGACCTATTAGACATTTATTACCTTTTACTGGTTATAAATAAAATGATTTATATTATAAGTTCTTCTCCTATGAGATGAAAATGATTTCTGAATGAATGCCTGTTTTGTTTGCAGGCCGAGTCAGACATTGATTTTAGTTTATTTCATCAACAAAGGTAAGTTTCACTTTTTTCATTTCAAAAAATCTTTAAAGGAGATGGGGTTTTGAGTTCATATATATAAATGTGTGTAATATGCTAGGGCTGGCCGGTAATGTAATTTTATACCTTCTATATTGCCTATAAATAGTACAACTTGATGCCCCTCTATTGTAAAGTGTTGCCATACAATAAGCTGGTGCCTGAGGAGTTGCGTTGACAGCAATGACACACACCAATATGTTCCCAGCTATAAAAGCTGAGAGCATAGACAACACTCCAAAGCAAAATAACAAAGATCTTGTTGAAATTGTATATTTTTTAGCAAATTGGCCAATGCCTCATCAGTGACTAGGGTCAAGAGCGAAAAAATGTTGTTTTTGTCAAGGCTACCTAACACAGGGAGGAATTTTATTACACGTGGCTGCCTCTAAAGTATCAGCTAACACCCAAAAATAAAAAGCTGGAGCATCAAAATCATACGCTGCCAGAGCCTACATTTCAAATCGAGGCAACAACCTGAAGCTCTCCCAGCTGTTGATAGCATGAAATCCTACTGTCCAACAGGGCAAACAGTTTGTACCTGCTGTACTGATACAGTAGCTCTCCTTGCGGTGTGGCATTATCTTAAAGTCTGGATTCCAGCGACAGCCTGAACTGAGTGGGAGCCTGCACACATCTCAGTGTGGATGGGCTGAATTTTACTGTGTCCAACTACTCAAACACAATCACACTGTGTAATTCAGGGAACATGCAAAAGTTACTCTTTAGCAAGTGTCATTTGTAACCTATTGTTATTGTCATATGTGTTGCGATGGCGGTGCAGGGTAGAAAGTGTTTACTTTTTGTACACTGTGTTCTAATCCATGAACAAGTTATTTTGCAGGGGTGTTGCACAACCACTCCCTCATGTTAGGAGCAGGGCACTTTGCTGGTTGACATTGTTGGTACAAGCTTTAAAATTGTTGGACTCCCCCTTTTCTTTATTGTGTCTAATGTGTAGAAATGTCTTTGCTGTTAATTTCTGTCCCACTGTTTGAAGATGGAGATCCAGTCTTCTTTGACAAAGCGAGTCACTAATGCTTTTCCACGGTCACTTTTATATGTTCTTCGTCCTGAGTCGAGTCTGACACTGGACATATGCAATTCCTAAGTTGGAGAGGCATGACCCTGCTCATGAGCTTCCCCCAGCTCCTCCAATTACACACGCTGACATTCAACACATCAGCTCTGAAGCAGTGAGCGAAAGACTGTGTAGGACTCACAGCCAGGATCCAGTAGAATATTTACTCCCGGAAGAATTTTGCCAGTAGTTGTTATATTAATGAGAGCAGCAAGGTCTAGTCTGTAGATGACAGATTATCCCAGAGGAGTTTGAAGATTACTGTGCACCCCAGGGGATGGAAATCTATCCCAGCAAGTTTGCCTATTGTGTTGGCCTGCACACGTAGTCTTTGGTAGTAAATAGGTGAAACTGATCTCTAATAAACTGTCTGAGTCTGGGGTGATGTTGGAGTAATTACATGTGAGTGATGTATAAAGGAATGCCAGACCCTTGGGTGCATTTGCAGGAGGGTTGATGCAAAGTAAAGGAGAATACATTTAAAATATAACCAAAATAATACTACAATAAACTAGTAATGATTTATTGGTTAATGCATTTCAGCCACTAAATGGCTGGCAGCTTGGTTATGAGCCACACCTTGCATCACTAATGAACTTCTCTTTCCATGAGAATTTACTTAAAGGCTCTTGTTACACAGTTCTGTTATACACTACCTCCACCTAGGAAGAGCAGCTTCTCTTTAGGGACGGCCTTGTCTATTGTTAAGATACACCTGTTGTTGAACAGGTTTGGTGAGTCATTCCTGTCTCCTGCAGCCAGGAGGGCGCAACCGATGCTCAAAAGTCATTGCCTTCCTTTAAGACCAGCACCACTCTCCGTAGAGAAGCTGTATTTTTTTTCATGTAGTGTTATTTCTCTGTTCCCGTTCATGTTGATGGATTTTCACAGAGCTTTTTACATATGGAAATAGTGTTTGGGAGTTGGGCGTGGTTTACCTGCGAGGCTAATGCATTGTTAAAGAGGCCTGGAGCGTAGTCCGTGTGACTGCGTTTAGCCTCATTTGGTTGGAACTCTCACAAACATGGATACTATTTTTCCTAACCTACTGTTGCTGCTGTCACAACTCCTTGCCTCCCACAGCACATCGCCTCAGCGGGGGAACTGCCGACCTATACGATTTGAACCTCCAATGTTAGACTTTCATGAACAGTGAGTGTTTGCTGTGTTTTGCTTTATCTTTCCAATGTTGATGTTTCTGTATTTTCTTACGTTCACATTCTCAGATACTTGTTCAAGTCACACTGAGGTGTCTGTCAACAGAAAGTTCAAGCATTTAAACCATTTGTGGAATCTACTTAAGAAAACCACATATTTTCTACTTCACCCAATCAATTTAATTTTTGTACATTGCGTTTCATTCTTGTAGTTGCAACCCTATGCACAATGACCCAGTTCTCTACTGTTCAGTACATTACCAGTAGCAACAAAGATTGGCCCAGAGTCTGAGCTTTATATGCTTTAATGGATCTGAAAATGTGCCCTGTGAAATCATTAGTGTCTTTAACTCGATCGAAACTACTGCAGGGTCTGAATTAGCACTTTAATAAAGGGCCATGCATGTGATTTTTCAGGTTTGCTTTGGATATAAGCCAGCACACCTAAGCTTAACCTGCCTTCATACTTTAGCTAAATTTAGGACGCTGCTGCATGAGTATACAGAGCCAGATAGGATCATACACTCCCAGCTTTTCATGTCTCTGCTGGTTGATTTTCATACCACATTGAAATGACATAAACCACAGACTGCCTGCAAGGTAAGAAAATCAAAGAGCACATGGTTTGGTACTTGACAGGCAGTAATGCAAGATATAGTCATTGCATGAAATGGATTTTAACATGCAGAAAAATACATGGATTTTTTTCAGGGTGACTACTTGTTGTAAATGGCCATCACTGATCACTTTGTTGAGTGAGAGTGGATGTTATATCTGTCATTTTTGGCAGGTCACACTTCTGTTTAGAAAGTTGTAATGTTGTGTTTGATGTCTTAATGCTGTGTCTGGTTTCACACGATGCGTCCAGTCTGGGTCTCTTACAATTACCTTCTAATGTCTTATATGTTGTTTTACTTGATCATTTAAAGGCTTCTTTTCTTCCTTTCCAGGCCTGTTGGAATGCCAAAAATGGAGAAAGTTTATTTACATAATCCTAGCACAGAAGAAATTAGTTTGATATCAATATCAGCAACAACAGCACATTTTCACGCATCCTTTTTCCAGAATAGGGTAAGTGCTCAATGATCTAAAAATACTTTGTGCGACAACAAATCACAGAAATGCTAATGCTGCCGTTGTAATAAAGAACCTTGACGTTTACCCACATGGCTGCGTGTTGAAACCCTTTTATCAATTCAACACCCATGTAGCAGCAGCATAGAGGCTCTGACAATAATATGGGAAGTCCTGATGCAAATTTCTTGTGTGACCAGGCCAACGCTCTTTGGTGATTCTGTTCATCAGCTGTTTCAGGAAGCATTTCGACCTTTTCACCTCACAGTGTTTTAAGTTTATTTTTAAATTGATAAAATTGCTTATGTCCACTGTTTTTGGGACATGGGTTTTTCTGGTCTGAGCCATAGCACTAAATTTGAATGTAGAGTTTCCTTTGCGTTTGCCGTTTTGACTGTTGAATGGAATATCTGCACAATGTGCATATCTTGCAATAATGTCAATATTTTACAAAATATTCATGAAGTGGTCATAAAAATAGACCCAGAACACATGGTCCCACCATACCTTAGACTTAACAAACCTGTTTAGCCAGCTACAGGCACTGATAAAATACAGTCTGAGTGTAGGTGTGTCAGAAACATGTATGTAGGCATGTGAGGCTTACTGTACGAAGGTTCAAGTGGCAACCATCTGTTTGTGGTGAGCAAAACACGAGACTCACTATGTAAGCCTTGTTTGGCTTTTTTAGTGGGAGAGATGCCAAATACAATTGTAAAGCTAAGCGATGGCAGACAGCAGCCAACTCAATCTACCACTAGTTAATTGTAAATCATCATCAATTAATTAATCATTTGGGTGAAGAAAAGGCAGAGACTGACTGACCTTTTGCCTGATGTGTTTTAGACATTGATAGACAACGATTAGCTGAGGTCTGGTGCATTAATATGATTCATATTTAGCTGTGATTATAAATATAATGTGAACTTAAAGGCATGAGAGACTATTTCACGTAGCGTAGCTATTCAGAGGGAGGGAACGCAGCATGGTTTTACTAACAGACTACAGCTTTCGGGCCTTTATCACGCAATGCTTTTGTATACAGGCTTTCTACATTAGGCCAGACACAATCAGGTGGAGGGAAAGGTTTAAAATTAGGATTTCTCTCTTTATTGATATAATGTGCATTGAGAGCTCGTGGAAAAAATAAGTAGCTGTGGTCCTGTGTTTAAAGAAGGATCTGATTAATCCAGATAATCTTGTTCAGAGAAAAAGTGCCAGTTTAGCAGCATCATAAATTTAATCATAGAAAATATATTGTATTCAGTACTTTTACTTTCAGGTGAACCGATGATAGAGCTCAGCTGCTACTGTTGCTGTTTGACATGTTATTTGGTCATTTTTATTGTTTGTGATCTGCGGTTAGTTAGTGCTTCCCCTTTCTGAATGCCTTGCAGTGTAATGAGCTGTCATATGCATAGTTAGTTTTTGTATTCTAAGATTAAGGAAATGAAGGTGATCAGTTTTGTTCTGTGACATTACTGTACAACAATTACTTTAGTCTTCATTAGCCATTTTAGCTATGGCTGTAGGTGTTGTTGTTGTTGCTGTTGTTGTTGTTTTTATAAATAGAATCAAATAGTCTCTGCTTTCAATCAGTCACCACTAAAATGTTAGTGGCCAGAAGCTTTAGTGAGATTATTCAATGGTTTTCGCCTGCTTTGTGAATCTGTTTCATCTGTGTCTTCAACAGATCATTCCACCTGGAGGGAACACGTCATTTGATGTTGTGTTTCTTGCTCGAGTTGTTGGCAATGTAGAAAACACTTTATTTATTAACACATCACACCATGGGGTTTTTACATACCAGGTACAGAACAAATTTTTAGATAGATTTATTTTAAAATGGCGGGAGAAATGTAGCTCACATTGTTTTTCCCTTTGTTGTCTTGAAGGTTTTTGGGGTGGGCATCCCCAACCCCTACAGGCTGAGGCCCTTTATAGGGGCTCGGGTGCCTGTAAACAGCAGCTTCTCACCCCTGATAAACATCCACAACCCATACAGTGAACCGCTGCAGGTACACTGAAGGTTAACATTGCGCAACTTTGATTTGTGTTAGTGTATTGATATATATGGGATGTTTCTGTTTTTCCTGTCTTGCTCAAGGTTGTTGAGATGTACTCCAGTGGCGGGGACCTACATTTAGAACTTCCCACAGGTCAACAGGGAGGCAGTGGAAAGTTATGGGTAAGTTTCCTGTTTCAGGCCATTTGTTTATTATCAGGTGTTAGGATAACTGCAATCAGCACCAACCCTACTTATCTTGACTTTCTGACCCTCAGGAAATACCTCCATTTGAGACCAAGGGGGTGATGAGAGCCAGCTTCTCCTCGAGAGATGCCGACAATCACACGGCTTTCATCAGAATCAAAACAAACGCCCCCAATGAGGATCAGTTCATCATCCTCCCTGTAGAGGTAGAAGTAACGTCAGGTGTGTTTTCTTTACAAATCTTTATATATAAACTCCCTGCAACTGTTTATAATTTGTGAAAAAGAATGCGTCTTCCGGCTATTTATGTTGTTTTTATGTGCAGCCCCTGGTATATACTCCTCCACAGAAATGCTTGACTTTGGTACGCTACGATCACAAGGTGTGAAGTTTTTCTACAGAAGTACATTCTTGCACTTTTCATCAAGTGTCATAACTCACTTTTCTTCCTCCATCCTCTTTCCCAACTGTTACAGATCGCCCAAAACTGCTGAATCTGCACCTTTTAAATTCAGGAACAAAGGATGTACCAATTACAGTACGTGTTTAGTTACTTTGTCAAGCACATCATTAAGCTGTCATCCCAACTGTTTGTATGACCTTCTGTCTAATGTCTTTAACAGAGCGTGCGTACCACACCATCAAATGATGCCGTCACCATAGATTTTAAAGCAGTCACACTTAAAGCTGGCGAGAACAGATATACCAAAGTTGCAAGTATTAGTTTTGATGGTAAGTGTTTTTGTCTATTTCTATCCCGTTATCATGGACACAGATGTATGGATCATTTCATATGACTGAAGATGCTTTGAAAGGTGCCAGCTGTATTGGTGATGTAAATTTTTCTCAAGAGTATATGAATAAAATGTCTTCCATCTCAATGTTACATATGATAAAGGGATGCCACTTAAAAAAAATGAAATATATGCTGACAGTGTTCTTGTAACATCTATTGCATTTTATTCATATTTTTCATATGTAATTGAACATTATTATAAATGAGCCATAGTTTGCACACTTTAGCTTGGTATCTGTATTGCACAACTTCCTCTTGTGCAACTTTGTTCTTTTGCCAGCCTATGTGAACCTTTTTTTTGTCATTGCAGCCTCAAAGGCGAGAAGATCATATCACTTTTCCGGTAAAATAACTGTAAAAGCAAAAGAAAAGAGCTACTCCAAGCTTGAAATCCCATACCAGGCGGAGGTTTTAGAGGGGTGAGTTGTTTTTACGTACAGAGTAGGTGGTTTTGTATATTATGGGTGTGAAAGTCTCTTGACACCAGCATGTCATTTTGTTCTCGCAGATATTTGGGCTTTGACCACACAGCTACATTGTTCCACATCAGGGACAGTCCAGTGGACCCGGTGGACAGACCCATCTTCCTCACAAATGCATTTAACTTTGCGATCTGGATACACAATGTGTCGCTGCCTGATGAGGCCAAAACCATGTTTAATGTGAGTTCATTCTTAGTGTGTAAAAGTTATACACTGTTCAGTGACTGACCACATCAGTAGGTACCCCTGTACAATCCACTGATTTCAGCACAGCATTCTGCAAATTTCTCAAACTGTCTGAAGGATCATAGTTATACACTATTGTTATTACTGAAGTCATAGTGTGTTGGATTCGAACGGGAGTCTGTGAAGTGTGCACATAGTGAACTAGGTTTTCTACTCTCTTCTATAGGTGCAGAACTTCAGTGCGCCCATCCTCATCCCCCCTCACGAATCACGTTACATCTTCTCCCTCCTCTTCCGACCCATTCGACCATCGATCCACATAGACAGCAACATTTTACTCATTACAAACGCATCCAAGTTCCACCTGCCTGTCCGGGCCTACACAGGCTTTTTGGAGGTATATAACGAGTATACTATTATTTGAAAAATATGAAGGATTACTTGCTGTACATGGTGGTGGTTTACTTTTTGTCACAGTGGCGCTCGAATTTCAGTGATTCTCTGAATTTGCTCATCTTGGAGCCTATCACATTGCTGTTTCAGGCTAACTGACAAGCCACAAAGTAAATATTCATTGTTAATTAATTTGGGTTTTGTTGACGAACAGAGAGCTGAATAAATAATTGAAATTTTACAGCTTGAACATGTAAAGGCTGTATATATTTATACAGAGCCAGTTCTCACTCACATTCACTCAATGTGTCCTGGGTACGAGAGGCGTTCAGGGACCTTACTCAGTATAGGTTAGATACATTTTGCAATCAGACAATTTGGTCCTGTACGTATGTGACTTTCTACTTACTTTTTATTCATGCATAACCATAGTAAATATGGACTAAAAGACAGCTTAGAAAAACAAGCTTGTCAATCTTGGGCAGTTAGTAAAGTCTGCTAAAACAAATTATTTACCCTGTGTTAAAATATATTTAATGGCTGGGTCATTTTTTTCTCACTGCTCTGTTTTACAAAAAGCTGTTTTATGCTCAATAGATGTTTTATTGTATAATTTACATTATATTGTATGTTCAAACGTTAGTCTCTGCTCAAAATACAGTTTTGCTGAGTCTATGTTCTGTGTTTTAACTAAAGCACAGTAGATATGTCCATCAGTTGTTGGTGATGCGTAATGTGGTGTTTGTTCTGTCTGAGCAGACACTGGTCCTGCCTCCCAGTCTGAAGGACAATGTCCTAGACTTTGGTGTCCGCAGTGCAACAGATACCAGCAGCATTGCATTTGTGATGGTCAACAGTAATCCCATAGAGGTGAGATTGTGTGTGTGTGTGTGTGTGTGTGTGTGTGTGTGTGTGTGTGTGTGTGTGTGTGTGTGTGTGTGTGTGTGTGTGTGTGTGTGTGTGTGTGTGTGTGTTTTTAATAAAACCACAAGTTGCAGATAGAATAAAACCTTTGAACTGATTAATGTATACTCACACGGAGTTCATTATGCCAGAACAAGTTCATACATTTTTACCCTTTCTGTCCTTCATCCTTCAGCTGGAGATAAAGTCCTGGCTGGTAACTGGAGACAGTCTTTCCATGGAGCTGCTAAAGACAGAGAAAGGAAACACAACAGTGGCTCTGAGTCACCTGCTAGAGCTGCAGAACACGTCAGCCTCTCATCACAAAACCGTAAGATATTCACGTGTCACACCAGATCTGCTTTTGGATCATGACTGAATGTAATAGAAATACCATGAATAGTAGGTGTGCAGATGGTAGTTTCATAGTAATGCAGTACAGTCCAAAGGCTTTCTTTTAAATCCTGACAGCAGAGCTTGGTAACAGCAGCTTAAGTGAGCTTAATGCCAGAGTAAAACTGAAACCAACACTTAAGTCCTCGGTAGAAACTTAAGAGTCCTTCACTACCTTGTGTTCTTTTAATTTGTGCTTTTGTGATCTTCTTTTAGATTGCAGTCTGAAAACAGCCTTACTGTGTCTTGCTTTCCTATTACCATTGTGTTTTTTAGTTTCTTAGGATACACATAAAAAAAGAATACTAGAAAATTAGAAAGTCATGGAGCAACGGTTTCTCACACTAAACAGTTGCAATCTGTGAGCCATTCTGAAAAAGTTGGACTATTTTTAATGTAAAAATATAAACCCATACTTTAATTATGCATTTTTAAAATTTGATTGATTAAAGATTATAAACTACATACAGTTTCAGTTATCAAAGCCACTTTTTTACATTTTGTTAAAAATATTATTAATAAATAAGGATATATTAGATTCTAAATATTCAGCTTATTGTCAGCAAATTATTAGAATGCAAATGCACCATTATTGTAATTTAAATGCTTTAGATGACAAAGAGAACTAAGGTTTGTATATATTTGTGTCTCTACAGGTGATATTAGCATCTGGCTACTATGCAGCGTTTCGAGTGACACTGGTGGCCAAGGCACTGGAGGGCATGTATGATGGAGCTATCCACATAACCACAGACTATGAGGTAGACAGTCTGCCGGGCATCATTTTAGGACACACCTGACATTAAGTCTAACGCTTACACAAAATGTTCTTTCCTTCAGATTCTAACCATCCCAGTGAAAGCCATCATCGCAGTAGGCACATTAAGCAGCTCCCCCAAAACCATCATTTTACCACTTTCATTTCCAGTAAGTGACATTCAGATGTTTGCATCAGCATGATTTCACACATCGGCACAGGAATGATTGATACAGTGTGATTGGAGCTTCCTTTTTTGGGTTCTTGACGTGTATATGTCTTCTGCTCCAGGGAAAAGTAGTTCACCAAAGCTTCAGCATACAGAGCTCCTTTACACAGAAAGTGAGGCTGCAGCAGATTCGCTCCCTAACAGAAGATATACGTTTTTATTATAAACGGCTTCGCAACAACAAAGACGAACTTGAGCCAAGACGTAAATCCAAGGTACACAGTCGCCTCAAAGGGTCAAATCAGTGAGCCATACGTGTCCTTAGACACATAAACTTATTTTCTTTTTCTTCATCTTTTTCAGGTGGCAAATATTTATTTTGATGCCGGCTTGCAGTGTGGTGATCACTGTTATGTGGGGCTGCCATTTGTGCTTAAATGTAAGTTTTGTTTTGTTTTTTCTTTTTTTGTGCTTACATTTTACATGACAAAATCTATCTTGGATTAGATTTTTATTTCTTTTTTATATGCATCAATCGTTTTTTTTTTTACTTTTCCAAATTGTGTATGTGGCTTATTTTTACTTCAAATCCAATAATAACTTTAATTGAATTATTTTAAGGTTGACTTCATCAGTTTTGCGTGCGTGCGTGCGTGCGTGTGTGTGTATAAATAAATGGTATTAAACTATGTCATCCAGATGACATCTTTGTGACAATGATGATATTATTGGAAACTTATCTGGTTGCTCTGTCAAGAGAGATTGCATCTTGTGTTAACTGGCTTTTCAAAAATTCCTCAAGATGACATAATCTGAGATGGAAACTCGTTCTGATGAGGCCCTCTGTATTTATAAGAAGCTGCAACGAAATTTCTTTTCTCATTTCTATGCACATTTATTTATATTTATTTTCAACACTACAATAATGTTCTTGGCTTCGCCTCCCACAGCTATGCAGCACATGCAGGGTGAAAACTTAAAAAATGAAGTAGGTACTATGTTCTTTTTCTTCCACAGCTGAGGCCAAGCCTCATGGACTAGCTTTGCAGGAGGACATCTGGGATGCTGATGTTGATCTTCATCAAAAGCTTCTCAGACGATGGAAGGAGCTAAATGAGCGCTCTGGACATAAGTGAGCACCATACATGTTTGTGAGCCTCATTCTTCCGGCTCAGGTTATCTGGAAAAAAAATAGGTGGTAGGGTCGAGTGATCAAGGCTTTGGCAGTGAAGTCAAACTGATTTCCACTATGATGAACTCTCTTCTCTTACCACAGGATCGAAGCTGTCTTTGAAGTCAACACAAATCTTCAGAAAAACGTCCAAGCTAAAGTTACAGCACATTTGACGTGGCCTTCACTTGTCAACTCTACACAACGCATAACGTTCCCTTTGACCAACACAAACAGCTCCTCTGTGAGTAGCAACAGTCCACACACAGGAGTATTCTGGCCTGTTGTATTTATTATAGTGTATTTATAGGACATCTCTTTCTCTTTCTGTAGGATGAAGAGGTGACTCTACACAACCCTGCAGATGTTCCTGTTTATGTTCAAGTTCTCCCCCTGGCGCTGTTGCCCAATCCCTCTGTGTTTTCTGGAAAATTGGCTGAAAGGTGGGAAATCTGATCAACCTGTTCCTTCTAGTTAATCTCTCACCTTACTCTTTCATAAATCATCTAAACTTTATTTTTCAGGTTGCCCATGGGAAATGTATCGAACATCAACATTGACTCAAACACCTTAGAGTTTCAAGTTCACAGAAATCAAGTGGGTGATACTAGATGGTTTAATCATCTGCTTGGCCTGATGACAGCCCCTCTTGTCAGTATTTGGTGCAGCATATGGAAACAGTTTGTCTCTAACAGGTTCTCCGTTTGTTTGTCAGACCCCAATAATAAAAGGCAGTACAGGGTTTGTAGAAGGCTCAACCAGACCCTTTGTATACAACCTCCTCCTCCTGCCTGGAGAAATAAAGTCATTCAATGTGAGGTTTACTCCCATCAGCAACCACAGCGTCTCCTCTCTCCTTATAATCAGGTAAAGCATGTTTTTTTTTTTTGCAGTTAAGCAGTGAGTGAATCTCTTTCCAGTGAGTGTTTTTCTGACGTTTTTTTCTTTTTAGGAATAATCTAACTGTCATCGATACAATCGTACTTCACGGAAGAGGTACAACAGAGAGCCTGAAAGTTGCAGGGAAGCCTCCAGGACAAGGCAGCTCGCTGAGGTTCAAGATGACTGAATCTCTGCTCAAAGACTGCACCGACAGTGAGTTCATGTTGGTTTGACTTCACACTCAACTTACTGCAGGACCCCTTATTTCTAGGCATGTCAGACGAGCTAGTTCAAAGATAGGAGGTTGGACCCAAGTGCATGTTTGAGCTTGTGCTGTAGGCTCTTCTTACTAGCATTTGATTAGTTTAGGTTCATCTTTATTAGCATTACACATAAGTACACAAGTACACGGCAATGAAATGCAGTTTTAGCATCTAACCAGAAGTGCAGTACGTACAGAATATAAAAATGTCTACAGTATTATTGACATAGTGTCTCTGGGAACTACTATGGACCCAACATACATTGGAAATATTATGAACATATTCACAGATTCACATTTTGAAAATGTCTGTGAATAAGAGAAGTGTTCCTCTACATTCAGCGTGTAGCAGTGCTTAGCTCCTTTGATGCCCCTTCTCATGTTTGCCCTGGATGCACTGTGTGTCACCTGATCTCTAGGCCCATGACACGGTCGTCAGATCGGGCTTCTGATTCTGGAAGGCGGTGATCTGTTTCTGTATTGTGACAGAGTCACTAGTGGAGTTGATGTAGTCCAGCTAAGAGGATTTATAGATGGTAATGTCATGAGAGCCACTAGTAGCATTAGAGGCAAAGCTCCTCCAGTCTGTGTTGAAACCTGTTCTGAAGTACAGACTCTGTCCCTGCTGGCCACACCTGAATGCTCAAGGTTTCACATGTTGGGTGAGTGTTGAGTAAATACGAGCTTTGTACTAATGACTGTTCTCCATAAACATCTGTAGCTGATTAGAGGGGTATAGTATCAGGCTGTGTTAGGATTAGGCTCTTCATTATTGTTTTGTGATGGTTCACACTAAATACACAATATGAATAATTCTCTAGATTAACTAGAAGTGAATTTATCTTATACAAACATTCATTTAGTGTTTTGTTTTTTAGTTTTACAATTAACATTTCTTGTCGTTCCTTTTTGAATGGTTTCAGAGACAAAAATCAAGGAGCCCAACTTCACCCTTAAAAGAACCTTTAGAGTGGAGAACACAGGCCTGCTCCCCATCACCATCAAGTCTGCAGAGATCAACGGACAAGCTTGTGAAGGATATGGATTCAAAGTTCTCAACTGTCAAGAATTTGCACTCAAGCCAAACACGTCAAAAGACCTCATCATACTGTAAGTTATTACCATCCACTCCACGGTTTCTGTTGGTGGATTTCTGTGTGTGGTGTGTGTGCACACTCTCCCCTTCACCCACAAGCTCTATTAATACTTGTCCTCATCCTTCCTGTGTAAGAAGGTGAATTGTCTCTGCAACCTTTGCTTCTCTTTTTCTTCATCGCTGAAAGTCCCATCTGGGTCCCACGTTTTGTATGGATATACACATAATAATTAACATTTGGCGTTAGGTGCTTTATAAATGCAGCCAGATATAAAATCTGCAGGTGTCTGTTGACTTTGTCAGCACAGAACAGACGCAGCTAAATATATGCAAATGCATGAATACGTTAAACTGTAGCTACATATGAAACCAGAAGATTTACACATTTCCAGACCTGAGGATACTTCAATTTAATCAATAACCCACTGAAGTAACACCCTGAATTAACTGGACTTGATGAGCAATGTTGAAAGTGTTCTTTATTTTAATGGCTCGGTTCTCTCAGATCACCATTTAATTTGTCCTAACAGGTTTACACCCGACTTCACTACATCTCGAGTGATCCGGGAGCTGAAACTGGTAACATGTGGAGGCTCAGAGTTTGTGTTTAGCCTGAATGCCTCCTTGCCCTACCACATGCTAGCTGCATGTGCAGAAACCCTGCCCAGGCCAAGCTGGGAGCTGGAGCTCTACATCATCGTATCTCTGGTGATGATGTGAGTGCAAGTATCTTGCAGCAAAGGCTTGACAACTTTAATCCTGCACTGTTTTCTCAAACTTAATTATTGACTCCACTCATAGTTTGTGTTACATCCCTTCAGTTCCATGTTTCTGTTGGTGATCGCTACAGCCTACCTGGAGGCTCAGAGCATCTGGGAGCCTTTTAAGAGACGTGTGTCCGTGGAGTCCAACTCCAGCATGGAGACTGGGAGGCCATTCAATCTCAGGGAAATTGTCCAAATTCATGATTCAAAGTAAGTAAAATATTACGCATCTGTGCTTGTGTGAGCGAGAACACACAAATAATTATATATTACATGTTTTAGGCTGGAGAACTTTGGGATGCTCTGTACGTCAGATTACTTTCAGTCAGAAGCTTTTGGTCTGCGGTTATGTATATGGGGCTAACCACTGCCCAGTGTTCTTGCCATGTCTGCCTCTTTATTACACTTTATCACTCACTATTCTGAGAAATTTGCATGTTCAGTGTGAAGCACTCTGTTGCATGACAAGCAAATCAAGAACTTTAGCTTAGTTAGTTTCTCTTTACTCATTTTTCCAGAAGCTAAATACTACAAATACATGACAGCACAAACTTTACAGTGAAATCACCAACTCCAACAAGTTAGTTTTTGTTGATCGAATCAATTAATCAACTGAATTTGGTTCCTGGGTTTTATAATACAAATTCATAGTCAGACCAAAACTATGTTTCTCCTCTAGACACATAGTTTCTATAATTCTTTGTTTTGCTGTATATTTCTTCAAAAAACGATTGTGTCAAAAAATGAAGCAAACTAAAACAAACCTCTGTCAATAATAATGTTGAATGATTACAGTGAGTCATCCCAGAACCCCAGAGGATACGCATCCACCAACGGAGCAACTCGGGTTGGAGCCCGTCAGGGTAACAGCCGCAGCTTATCAGATTCTGACAACCAAGATAAGAGGTCCAGGATTGGCCGCCCATCTATGCAACCCGCTTCCTCCCAGCTGACCAAAGGAAGTACAACCTCATGCCAGGACGGCCCTCAACCTGCCTGTCAGTCTACTAACCGCAAGGCTCGGACTACCAAACAGCCAGACCTCCCTAGTCAGAGCTTGGCTGGGTCGTCGACACTTTCCCCCAGAGGCCTCGGCCCTGAGGATGTGGAATATGCCAACCTGATAGGAGCCATGGACAATGACCTTGACCGTCCGGAGCCTGTAGGCGCTGAGGTTTTACAGGAGCAGAGCTCTCAGTCAATACAGAACAAAGGTATGCACGTTTGGTTTTACCAGGAGAGACCCCTGTGATCATGTGGAGGCTTTGAATGTTGTGTTCATGCTGTGTTCTGTGTTGGATCCCAAAGGGAAGGCTCGTGGTAAAACAAAAGCTCAGAGGAAAAAGGAAGAGAAAGAGAGAAAATCTACATTAAAGACTCAGGGAGACGAGCTTAAAGACAACCTGGCCGACAATGACGACAGCTCCTCCACAACTACAGAGACCTCAAACCCAGATATGGAGACAAACATCAAAGAGGTACAGAAAATTCAAAACATCATCACGTGGGCTCTCTTTTATTGCTGTTTTAATTGTAACCATTTCTTCCAGGAACCAGTGAAAAAGAAAGGCAGAACAGCTCCCACAGGAAAAGTCAAAGAGGAGACTTCAAATGTCATGATCAAAAGCAAAACTAAGAAACAAGTAGCCGCAAAGAAAGAGACTCCAGCAGAAGATACCAGGTGTGTTTTGTATTAATGGAAGTGGCTCCGTGCTCTTTGTCATCGGTCTCTTTATCCATCATCTTTGTTGTTCTCAGCACTCTGGAGCTGCCGTATGTGCCGCTGGAAAACAAACCACGGAAGAGCTTCGCCTCCAAAGCTCTCCACCCTCTCAACACCATCCCCAGACCCCTGCAGAAACATAGACGTGAGCTTCACTCAAATCCCACCGCCCTCTGTGCTGCATCACCAGATGCTGTCAGTGACGTGTTTGCTCTTGCAGTAGATGGGAAGATGGAGGACAGACGTCCCTCTCTGTTGGACAAATTGTTCTCCAGTGCGTCGGGGCCGGAGCTGGGCCACAGCAGCAGCTCCGAGGGCGAGAAGGAGCTGGCCCCTCCAGAATGGGACGTGCCACTGTCCAAGAACAGCGTCCGTAAGTTGGAAGCTAAAGAGCCTCCTGTCTTGTCCCGGTCTGTCCGGTTAGTGATGCTCACTGGTCCCTGTTCTCCACTGGCAGAAGCAGACAGTCTTCAGCAGATCTCCCTTCAGACAATTAACGCAGACCCTTTCCTGAAAAGAGCTGCCACAAGTGGAACAATGTCCCCTCCGCCAACATCCCCCAGCTCACTGTCCAGAGGCACCTACAGCAGCGTGCTCAACAGTAACAGGTTGGCCACAGATTGGGTTATGATGAATGTACCCGTTACCGAAGGAAACCACCACCACGCTTAACATTTCCATCCTGTTCTAGTCTTTGAATGTTTCCACTGACCACCTGTTATAATCTGAGCTGGTTTCTATGCTCCTACTGTGTGTAATGAACAGAATACAACAGCATTTGTATATTTTACGAGCACCAACCACTCGTCTGGCTTTTTTGTTGTTTAGTAGTGAGGGAAACCAGAAGAAGGCTCCAGGAAATAAATTATCCACAGCCACTCCACTCCTAGGCAAAAACGGGACTCCTACCTTTGCTGCTGTCGCTGCCGGTTATGACAAAAGCCCAGGTAAATTGTCTGTGTGTGTGTGTGTTGTTGGTTTGTGTACAAGAGGAAGCTAATGCTTTAAATTTTGTCAGGTGGTTCTGGTGCAGGTAAACCTGACAACCAAGCAAAGAGCCTGGCACACATGACCTCAGTGGAGAGTGACAGCTCCGACAGGTAAAATGAGAGAATATCTAAATGTCCCTGGTTCCAACATCAGCTGAATGCACACGTGTGTCTTTGCTATAGCTCTGGAATGTGGAGTCCTATCGTCAGTATTCCAAACTACAGTTCTGCCAACACATTCTCTGCTTTTGGGCCCAACAATTCCTTTAACCTGACTGGAGGTAACTTTCCATGACTTACTGTACATGTTAGTTGCACAACAGGTCACACCTGTTACTCTACATTCAAGGAACTGAAACACGTGTTGTTTTTAGTTTTCAGCGGAATTAACGCCCCCAAGTCCAGTGAGCCCCAGCAAAGCTGGCCTGAGATCAGCCCCGCCATCTGGGAGGTGCCAAGCAGCGACCCCCTGCACTCGTGGGCCAGCAGCCCCAGCTCACCAGCTGTGCCAGCTGCAGTAAGATTTGTTGATTGCATGAATGGAGCCTAGTTTAAGTATCATGTTCATGATACGATTGTTAAGCTTTTTCTATTTTTTTTTATTTTTATTTTTTTAGTCACTCCTGGGAAACAACCATAATCCCTGGTCTGCAACCACACCCTACAGCAGCTCCATTTGGTCCACCAGCGCAGATTCAGGGTTAAACCCCTTTTCTCCCACGGCCAATCCACCTACTCTGACTGATCTGGTGACCAGTCCCGCCCCGTCGCCACCCGCTTCCACAGAGATGAGTCGCAACTTCAACCCGTGGAGCCTGTGGGGCCCCACCCTGAGCAGGCGCAGCTCGGAGCCATGGCCCAGCTCCTCCGACAGCGGCAACTAAAACCACACAACGGCACTTAAACACAAGCACATTGTGGATTCGATGTGTGTTGTGTGTTGAAGGAAATAGTTTTTTCTTTTAATCGACGAATCCCAACAGAAAGCAATGTTACCCAGCGTTTGGTAGCCCAGTGTTGTAGGTTACCATTCACGCAATTTAGTTCATGCAGCTTTTTATTCAGGGGGCAGAAATGCTAATTTTATTTGGGTTTCTTTTAACAGGTGCCCCCTAAACTCCAAAATATTGCTAGCATGGTATGCTAATGCTAGAGCAGAGGTTCTGCTCCTATAGAACGACTGGCAGTGAAGCATTTCTTCTGACAATTTGGAACATGGCACAGAACCTTGAGTCTGGAAGAGACATCTTATTTTAAGCCATGTGTCTTGTTTTCACGAAAATTTATCAAAATGGTTTCTTCCAAAGATTTGTTTAAAAAGTCAGCTTTGATTACATTTCAATTAAACCGATTGCGCCACACTTTTAAATGGCAGCAGACAGTCTAAATGAAGAACCTTCACCAACGGCTAAAGAGCTTTGAAGAGCTTTTAAGAGCTCAAAACTGTTCAAGCCTTCTGTAATAATAAATTTGGTCAAATAATGAAAGGATATTTAAGTTTGAGGTCTGTATTGTACATTGCCTCTATTTGTCAGCAAATTTAAATAAAGGATTTCAGCAAGACGTCATGCTCATGTTTTTTGTTTTTTCCTGTAGGCTTAAGATAAGTTCAACTTGCTCCACTGGTTTACAGACAGAGCGGCTGCTGGTGACAATGAGTCACAGCAGAAAAGCTGCAGTTGGTCAACTGAACAATGAAGTCATAAAAACTGTTAAGTGATGGAATTATTCATGGCCTGGATTTTATTTTATCAGTCAAACAAAAAAAAAACCTTATCTTCATAACCCTACTGACCTTTATATTATTGGCAGGTCTATACTTCCCTCTGCTGGACAGTGTCTGTCTCTGTTTTGCTTTATATGGAAACATGTTGTTAGTAACAAAAATACAAACGTACAGAAATTAATACATGTAGCTTTTTAAGAACTGTAATTTCACATATTTCTTTGACAAAGTAGCTCAGATACAAAATGCTTTAAAATCATCTGTCCTTAATAAAGTGATCTTTTTCATATTTTACAAATGTTTAAACAGCAGCTGGTGTTTTTCTTTACTTTATTCAGCAGCTGCTGATTCCTGATCCAAAATATAATCAGCTAAAATTATTATTTCAAATGAACTAGCTCGCTGTACACGAGATAAAATCACCCCCATCTTCACCACATGCCTCCTTTACGTCTACAAATGATTTGCGTACTTCTTCCACCGCTGATCTATGTAGTTAAAAACTGGTGACATATTAAAGAACGATATGCTCCTGTTATCTGGCCAAGGATCAAAGTACAGCTAGTTCATTTTCCCTTGCTCTGAAAAACCCATGTAGACTGTGTTCTTTGACTCTGGATGCATAAACGTTCTTTGTCCATATTGTTGTGATCTTGGTGGGAAATGCTTCCTAGCACTCGACCTTTGGCTTCATGCTGGGCTGCCTGAGCGACTCCAGCAGCAGTCGACTAAACTTTGCAGTGTCACATTTAGTCAGAACAAACACGCTGTGGCTCTTCTTCAGCGCATTGGTGCGGTCCAGTGTCAACATACCACGGGACATCAAACCCTGCAGCTCCACGCGGACCGGGCACTGGATGCTCTCTGTGACCACGGCGCCGTCGATGCAGGCTGCCATCGCGTACGCGTCGTACGAGACGAAGCCCGATCCAAAGTACACGTCCCTCTTGGAGACCATGGCCTCCTTGGAGTAGGCCCAGCATTTGGACGTTATGGTCTTCATGAAGCGCGCAGCAGGCGCATCCTGGTTGATCAGCTCTTCAAAGAACTCCTGCGCACGTGAAACCCAGTCAGTCGGTTTGAAGCATGATGATGATGATGATGGAGGGCTTCGTCTGCTCCTTCACACCTTACCCATGTCAGCTTATTTCTGCACGCGTACTCCCAGGACGCCAGGTACGTAGGGCAGAGGAATTCTTCAAGAACAATATAGGCAGACTCCGGATCCATCGCAAAGTTAAATTCTGCATTAAGCGTTAAATTCCCTTTTCCTACAGAGACAAAATGAATGACTGCATCCAGTCCCACATGTGTCAGATAAATACAGTGAAGCCATAGTTTTACCTTCCATGTTGCCACCCATGATGTACAGATCTTTGAGCTTTTTGGGGAAACATGGATCCAGCTTTACAGCCACTGCCAGATTAGTGAGCGGACCAAGCGCCACCAAGGAGACCTGGAAAAGGCCTGTTTTAAGCCACAGAGCAGCCGCACAGGACAAACAGATCACACAGACGCTTCTCACCTGCTTCTGGTTTTCAGACACCAGTCTGATCATGGCGTCGACTGCGTGCTCCCTCTGGCTCTTCTCCTCCCACTGCGGGTCTCTGTCTTTAATCACATCCCCAAGTCCGTCCGTTCCAAAGTGGTCAGTGGGTGGGCTGCTGGCTCCAACGAGAGGACCAGCACAGCCCCGAAACACTGGAATCTGTGGAAAGCATTTGCTTCCCTTGAGTGATCTCTATTCCCTTAACTGATTTTTTCAGGGTTTTCTCATCCAGTTACGCAAGCAAACAGCTGGCACGTGAGACAGACCTGTTATTGTGCACACACGACGTGCATGTCTTACCCCTTCTCGCTCGCAGACGGACAGCACCCTCAAAACGTTCTGACAGACGTTTTGGACGCACGTGTTTCCGAACACACAGGTCACGCCCAGGATTTGAATGTTAGGTGCTGCTAAGGCCATCATCAGCGCCTGAGCGTCGTCTATGCCGCAGTCTGTGTCGATGATCACCAGCTTCTTTGCCATCTTCATTACAAAAAGGCAGATAATCACAGTCTTTCAAAGGCAGCTATGCTCCAGGCTGTGGCCTCTGTACATGTGGGAATAATCTCAACCTGTGTTCCACACCTTCGACCCCTTGAGTAATCCAGCCTAGTCATTTATGGATCCTTTCCCTCTTAGAAACATGCAATCCTTTATTAAAGACATGTTGCTTGAAAATAAGTGGATGTTATGAATCATTATTATTTTTTAATAATAGGTCTATTTCTACATAACTAAATTGCACAAAACAGCTCTGCAGTAAAACACTCAAGCAGTTAAATGACTGAACCAGGGGTTGCTGTGATGAGTGTGTATGGTATTGTAGTTAGAAATTGCTGCAGGTGCCTTTTCTGACTAAATGTCTGAAATGAAACGAGGACTTACCTTCAAGGGTGTGAAGTAAAGTTTGAAGAGCAGCACAGTCGCTCCTGTGATTGGTTTGAACGGTGGGATCGTTTTAGGGGTTTTCTAACGTGCGGGGATTCAATCCTTCATAAGATTAACATTACACTCAAACTAAGCCATAAATAAAGCAGCCAAGTATAACGTTGGAATAACAAAATGACTAGTTATATTTTATTTTATCTTTCACGTTACTAATATTGTATTATTATTAATTTCCAGTGCCCTTTGTTTCCGTGCACCCCCGTAGTTACCAGGAATGGTACAGTCCGACGAGCCTTCACAGGAAAAGGACACAGGTCAGGAAGACGGGGTTTCCGAAACATTACCATTCATTTCTAATATGTCCCGAGCTAACGTGCACCGGGGTTTAGCCATGCGCCGTTAACCTGTCGTAGCACCGGGTTCTAGTCCCGCTAAGTCATTCTACAGGGTGAATGTGGATTTAACAGCTGGGCGTGTTTACATCTGCTAACAGCACTGATGTAACTGTGTCCGACTCGACGGCCGCGTCTTCACAGGTTAGTTCATGATCAGTAACGTCACCAGCAGAATGTATGCGGACGGCAGCGCTTGCTCTGTTACGGGTTAAAGGCCGTTTCCAACGTGACGTGCTCGTCTGCGCCGTTCGTGGATCTCCCATCCTCCAGCTCCGTGTGGTGTTTGTAAAATGTCTGTCCTCTCATCCCCAGAGGAGGAAGCCATCAGCCTCAGCTGCTTGTATCACCCTGGCAAATGCCTAACGCATCAGAAGGTCAGGAGCCGAACCCATCTGGGCCCGCCGGACCGTCGGGCATGCAGAGGTCCGCCAACGTGGGCGAGGAACGCGGTCTGATCAGCTCCTTGGCCCGGGATGCTGCGAGAGTGAGGCGCGCCTCGAGCGCCGAGCTCCACCTGCCGTGGACCTGTCCCGTCACGCACTCCAGAGAGAAGTTCTACACGGTGTGCTCAGACTATGCGCTCCTCAACCAGGCCGCGTCCGTGTACTGCCCTCCGAACCCAGCCAGGACCGCGGTCCAGAGCAAGCTGGATGGCGTGAAGCCCAAGCCCTCGGCTGACTTCGGCGCCGGTCAAAGCGGAGGCGCCCACGTGGGCTCGGACGGGGACTTCGACATGGAGGACGTCTCCTCTGGCATCTCTAAGCCCATTTTGGCCTGGGAGATCGATACAGCAGACTTCAACAGCGTGCTCACCAGAAAGATCAGAACAAGTAGGGCACGTGTTGACTTATATGCTCAGACAGTAAAATGGCTGTTTATTCATGTGCAAACCTATGGTTCCACTTTAAATCTCACAAAACCCCATCATCACAATTCCTCTGATTGTTGTGACACCAACGCTGTTTTTCAGGCAACGTCAAGAAATGCAGCACGAAGAAGATGAAGTCATCAGACAGACCCAGCCGCAATCTGCAGGACGTCCCTCCGCACGCGTCACTGGAGGAGATCAAACAGAGGAAAGTGTTCGACCTCAGACGATGGTAATGTTAGATTTGGGGCCTTCGCTGGTTTTCAATGAAAACACTGTGATGTGAGTCTTACTGCTGTAGCAGTGATGTCATTCATGGTGGTATTTATGGAAAAGTGTGCCTCATGCAGCATATCCTAAATGTAGAATCCCCTTCTTTCCGTGCTGTAATAACTCGATATGTGTATTGTCTATTGCCTGGATGGCTCCTGCTTTAGGTACTGCATCAGTCGGCCGCAGTACAAGACTTCCTGTGGAATCTCTTCTCTGGTGTCCTGCTGGAACTTTTTGTACAGCACTCTGGGCGCAGGGAGGTGAGTGGCATTCACTTGCCTCTGACAGATTTAACAGTACAGCTCAGATGATATTTAAGAGGAAGATCTGTGAAGAAATAATTAAAGGTCCGTTTCTTTTGCACTGCTAGTCTTCCGCCCATCTCTCAGGAGGAGGCGCTGCATATTCTGGGGTTTCAGCCGCCGTTTGAAGAAATCAAGTTCGGTCCTTTCACTGGCAACGCTACTCTGATGAGGTACAAACTGCTGCTTCTGTTGTTGTAGTCGATTTCATATTTTGGGCTCTACCATAGTCACTGATTTCTTAACAACAGGTGGTTCAGACAAATCAATGACAATTTCCGTGTGCGAGGCTGCTCCTACATTCTGTACAAACCACATGGAAAACACAAGACAGCAGGAGAAACAGGTGGGCCTGTATACATTACCACTATACATTAGTCACAGAGGAAATCAAACAGTTACTAGCATGGTAATGTTTTCAGCTGAGGGGGCGCTGATCAAACTGACGCAAGGGCTGAAGGATGAGTCCATGGCCTACATTTACCACTGCCAGAACCACTACTTCTGCCCTGTGGGCTTCGAAGCCACGCCGCTCAAGGCAGCAAAGGCCTATAGGTAGGTCCCAGCTCTCATCTTTTGATGCATCCAGTAGTCTGTCACCCCAGACACCCCCTGCTTCTTGGTGGATAACGGTGCATTAGGGTTTAGAGGTAGAGGTGGGGATGTGAACCGGAAATAAAATAGTTGCTGTAGATTCATGAAAAACAACGCCTTGTTCTGTTAAACTTAAATGAGCAGCTATGATATAGGAAGAGGTAAAACAAAGGTGGCTTCATCGCTGTTTGAAAATGGTTTATTATTTTTCAATGACTTGTCAAGTTTGTTTTTAATGAGTGTGCATCTTGTTTGTGCTAAGGGGTCCTCTTCCTACAAATGAAATGGAATACTGGATCTTGATTGGGGAACCCAGCAGGAAACACCCGGCCGTTCACTGTAAAAAGTAAGATCTGTCACTGTTCAGTGCCTCACGCCGCAGGTATTAATGTGGAGTCTTTCTTTTTAGATGGTTGGACATCGTGACTGACCTCAACACTCAAAATCCAGAGTACTTGGACATTCGTCACACAGAGAGAGGGATTCAGCGCCGCAAAACCAAAAAGGTTCCACGCGCACGTTATCTTAAAGGCTGCTCTGTGCTGACCGGTTAGTGTATAGCATTTGATGGAACCAACACGCTCTCTGGCTCCTCAGGTGGGTGGCAACCTGCACTGCATCATGGCCTTCCAGAGGGTGAACTGGCAGAAGCTCGGCCCCTGGGCCCTGAACCTGGAGAACCTGCGCCACGACTTCCACCACCCGGGCCCCGAGCGCGCTCACGGCAGCGGCGCGGAGGACTCTGAGGAGAGGACGTCCTCCAAGCGCCTGGGCCACCTGGGACGCTCGCACAGCATGGGAAGCCAGAAGGACACCTCCTGGAAACGCCTGTCCAACGCCACGGAGAACAGGCAGAGGAGCTCCCCTGACAGCGACCTTGAAGAGGACGTCACAGACTGAAATCATCTGGAGACACTTGGGCAGGACTAAGCAATGGATATTAATTTACAGAAGAGAAGGGCAGGGTCTAAAATGTAGATTCAGAAATGCTATGACAACCCTAACACCAGTAGTTTCTGGTTTCTATAAACTCTCTGAAGCACTCGGTACCAGGTTTAATCTACTTATGCACAAACACTGGCTAAAAAAGCTGAGCACTGTTAGTTTAGACAATGGAAATAGCAAATGTCTGGGATATTACTTGTTGGATTTGATCTTTTACAAGTAACACTAGACTCCTTTAACGTTGGTTAATTAAGAAGACTGTTCCTTATTGTCTCAATCAGATGTTTTTTTTTTCCCATTTGCCACCATTCTGTTACTGGCAGTATCCAGATTTTGACCAAAGCACCAGCAACTACTACAGATCCCAATAACCCAGGCAGCTACACACACACAAGCCACAACATGTAGACTAATCAGCAGCATATTAGTTTTAGTAGCCATCTGAATAGCAGAGTTCATAAGTTAGAGTATAATCGCTCGCAGATGAAAGTCTTCAATATGGTGACGAGAGCTGCAAACAGACACCTGCCCAACGAAGAGGAACAGAGAATCAGTTCCAAAGACTGTGGTCTCGACCTGACTGTTTTAACCTGAGTTGCTGTAATGTAACGTGTTTCTGTTTTGTCCACCCCCTGTATTCATATAAGAAAGCAGCAGATTGTTTTTCCTTAAGTACTGTTCCACTACATGGTTATTTGTTTGGGCCATCCAACTGCTCATACGCATACACCTCTGCTTCTGTTGTATCACATCGCCTAAAACTCACTGTGGTGATATGCAAGAGTGACAATTATAGCCATCACTAATGCTGTAGATCCTGTTCAAAGACCACACATCTTCCATACTTAGACGTGATGGTCCAGTCGGTGGGCTCCTTGTGCACATAGCGTTCTGTGGTTCTTTCGGTGGAGGTGCTGATCCGTCCCAGTGTCGTGAAAGCAGATGATGTTCTCTTGTGCTTTGTGAGACCTACAGACTGTCTCATAGACGTTCCAGATCCTTTTAGACAGGAGCTACAAAGAGGTCAGCAGTGGAATCCTTGGTATCACCCTAAAACAGACTGCATGCTAGATTTCATATTTATGTACACACAAATTGTGTTCACGTTTGTGTTTGCGCCTTTGCGGTGTCACAATTGTATACTCAAGTGGATTTGATGTAGTGGTTTTATTTATTTTACAATAAATTAAGATTTTTATGAACTCATGTTTCTTTTTATTTGTTTATAAACATCTTCAGCTGCTGTGGCGGCGATCAGCTTTTTAACTGGCGTCTTAACTCTGCTATGTGAGCGGGACCGATACGGCAGCATCCACCTGATGGACAAAGAGAAGCTCATAAGATGAAAAGAATGAAAGCAGAACAGTTAACCAAACAGGTGTTTACTTTACCAATCAGAGAAGCTCCTTGCTTCATCCACGTGTGACTGAGTTCAGGTATTGACCCTGATGCTTTCCCTGATGTCAGCCACCTTTGAGGTTAAAAGAAATAAAGTACAGTAGGCTACAGTAGAATCCTAAACTTTGTTTTGTAGTGAACAGTGTAGGGCTTTCACTAAATGAATGTTGTACTTAGATTTCATTATAGTGTTCATTATCTTATTCTTAATTAGTTTGCAATTCATTCTGTTTGAGTGATTCCTGGCATATTGTTTTTCTTCTAACGTGACCGTTTTATATAAAGCTCAATATCCTTGACTACAGCCTCACCCCTGCTCGGTGTCCCAGTCCTCTCCACTGTTGGGGTAGGCCACCCAGCTCATGTCTGGCCTGAGCAGGGACCTGGCAGAGTCCAGCAGTGGCTCCACTATGTGTGGAGAACAGCAGTTGACACCCACAGCCACCAGCTGCGAGGATCTATTTGCTATCTGGACAGCATCTGTGAACAGACTGCCGTCTGATATACACCTGCCATCCTGCGAGAATATGTCTTTAATGATGTTGTATCACATCAACTGAAACTTCATGCACTCGTGTGTGAATGCACTTGTACCTTGCAGGAAAAGGAGAGCCAGGCCTGAGAGTTTGGAAACTCTCGCAGCAGCTCCACCAGGGCTTCTGCCTCTTTGATACTTGGGATTGTCTCAAAAACAATGAGATCAGGTCCTGCTGCTGCCAAACAGTCAACTTGTGGCCGATGCCAAGTTTTAAGCTCCTTGAAACAACAACACATTAAGATCTCAATACATTTATCATACTACAATCAAAAACTGAATGTATTTCTAAACAGTACAGGAGCAGGGGAGCACTGTCACTTTGATTTTAGAGCATCCTGAAAACCACTCACTTCAACACTCATCTCTGCTGCATAAGCTCCTGTATATTCTGAGCCGTTGTGCAAAAAGGCCCCATATGGTCCAACAGAAGCTGCCACCCAGGGACAATGCTGCCCTTAAGATGTAAATACATAAACCCAATGAAATAGCATCATAGTTACTGTAGCAGGAGGTCCACTCACTGTTTAACTTTGTACCTGTTGGATGACCAATGGAGACAGTTTTCTCTATGACCTTTTTGGCCAAATGAACTCCAGACATCAGCGTCTCTCTGGCGCATTCTGAACTCATGTGCAGGTAATTTATGAATCCTCTAACGCTGGCCTGGTATGTGGCTGTGGTGACAACATCAGCACCACTAAGGAGATACCTGTGGACAAATATTACAAATCACCTCCTCACATAGCTACAGTCAATGCGATGCATGAACATACCTGTAATGAGCGTCTGTAATGGCCTGGGGATTGGTGTGCAAAAGCCTGGCGCTCCATAAAGGGTCTCCCTAAATTTGTGAAACATAGTTGCATCCATCTGTCAAATTATAATCATCTTATAGAATAGTTAATATAATATGTTATGATTAAGCCAAGCTGGATGTAACCAGATAATTTCCAGTAAGATTCTAAATATCTAAATGTATCTGATAGGGATATCAGTGTATAAAATGTCTCTGTTTTATTGATTTATTTGTTTTGTAGGATTATTTTGTTTGAGTAGTCAGGTTACTACAAGCAAGTGATTATTTTTGTAGTCAAGCCTTCAGTAATAAATTAACCCTCAGCCTTGTGGAATGAACTTCAGAATGTCAAACTCTGTTGAAAATAAAAGACTATTGTCGTCACCATTTACAGTCACACAGCAGGTAATGTATGTCATTATACAGATTTGAGGTGAACTGACATGAGAAATCTGTGCTCCGTGATCACATTAGAAGCAGTGAAAGAATATAGATATACCTGCAAACTGAATCCTTGCGCTTCAAGTTCAGTTGCTAATCCACCATCTAAGATCAAAGGTCCGTTATCGCTCAAATAACGTCTCAAATCCATGGAGGAAAATGAAGATGTAAAAGTTAATTTCTAAGCTCTAAATAGAGTTTTGTGGATACAACTAGAATTATAGGCTACAATGCTCTGAAATCAAACGCCTTCTACAAATCTATAGTTTGGTTGTTACTTCGCTAAACATTAACACCAAACTATCTATTTACTCATTCGTCTAACTACCTGCTTGTGTTGTTGTTCCGGGTACCGGTGAAAGTTCAATGGCTGCATTCACAGCTGCTCGAAACTTTAATAATCGTGTCATTTCAACTTCACCAATATCGCTACAGCACCACTAGATGGCACATTACACCCTGTTGTGGAGTAAATCAGCGACATCTTTAATGTAAATATACAAACACAACTTGAATCAGTTCAGTTCAAGCGCCTTCCTATGTACATATTTCCATTCCCATGATGCTCACTTACATTTATATTTTGTTATTTCGCCTTCATCCAAAGTTACGTTAAAGCGAAGTACAACAAAAGAAAGAAAATTTTTAGGTACATATAACTGTGTATAATGTGTTATGTGCTAGATTGTGTTTAGTATAACATACTATATTACTTTCTGTCGACAGCCAACTTCCTTGAACAGGAAATGTGAATGAACGTGACGGTCGGGCGAGCGTAAACGCACCGCGGCTTGTCAACACAGTTACTATAGAAACGAAGGAGCGCTAACGTTAGCTAGCTAAAACAATAGCTGGCGACATCCTTTTTGTTTTCTTTATAAGATGGTAAGTTCGCGTTCAGCTGTTTGTTTGTAATATTACGGTCAACACATAAATCATTACAAACTTTGGTACTAATAAATGAGCTCAAATGGATCAAATCACGTTTGTTTTTAAGAGCAAGAACTACAAGCGTAGCATCTCATAGCACTATGTAATAAGCTAGCTAGCTTGTTAACAGTTTTACAGCAGCAACACGGCGGGTGGATAATACTGTTACCCCAGCTTCTGCCAGCCGGTAATGCCAGGTTAGTTCTCGCTAACTGATGTGTCGACTGAGCCGGGCTAATCTAATTATACTCACCCAGTAAACCTCATGTAGCAAGTGCACTACTAGTAGTGTACTCTACTTGTATTATACCTATACGTTTATAGAGGCTTGGGAATGAGTTGGCCCACATTTTGCATGGACGTACACGTTGAAGTTTAGTTAAATATTAATTGTTTATTATTTCACTAGCTATATACTACTAGTCACCTTCCAAGTTTGTGAACGTCGACTGTTATTAAATAAATGATTTAATCTAGATGTACTGATACATGTAATATACGTGTATTCTGTTTATTAGTTGATGATAGTGCACTTTGAAGTAATAATAAGAAATTGTACTTACAGCATAAATCGTTATTACACCATTTGTCACTTTAATTATTGTAATATGTTAAATATTGAGAGGAAGCAGCACCTAACACAACACTTAACTCAATTTGTTACATTGACAATTGTTTATTTACAAAGTTAAACAACTTGAATGCACACTGGGTAGTTTTGTATTGTAGTCAGTATAAAGTAACCACTGTGGGATAATTAAAATTCTTCTTATCTCAACTAAATTAATAAGCCTTAAATACACCTACAAGTATGATTAAGTATAAGTAAAGGTTTAAATATTAAGTCCATTTAAACCTTCTTAGATTTAAATAGAATTATGCATGTGTTCTTAATAAGTACATTAAAGGTCAACTGGCAGAAAAACAAAATTGCAATATTTTTCACTATAACAAAATCTATGCTTAAGGTTTGCACTGCACCTAATTTACCTAAAATATTTTCTGTGCCAGCTCAGGGTCATGGGGTTAGAGTTTGACTAAGTTAACAATGGACAGAAGCACCTTGGACTTTCCAAGGTTTGGTCGGGATAACGCCCTCTGTTCACCTGACTTCTGTGACTTTGGACTGTGGGACAATGCTTTTACAGTAAAAAGTTCTGGACGCCAAACATAGGCAAATTTTAATGAGGTGACAGTAATGAACTCATAGTTCTGTAAATCTATGTTCTTCACAAGCAGACACATTGACTAAGGCAATCATTATTATCCACGGTGTTGTGCAGCATTAAGCCGTCTTGTTTTACAATAATAAATCTGCCATCTGTTGCTGATAGTCCATTCAATTTTTCTTTGGAATTGTTTCCACAGTCACAGCAACCTTGTTGCATTGGTGACTTTGGATGCTTTAAATAGACTTGCAGAAACTTTTTAAAAGTTTTTCTTTTTAAAAAGAAAAAATATGTCCTCAGAACCAGATTTAATCATAAGTATTCATAAGTAAATCATAAGTATTACTTGAATAATTTTAAATGCTAAAACATACAGTATATTAAGTTTTTGTATGTAAGTCAACCTAAAATCACATCAAGTCTTTAAAATACAGTAGTTGTATACAAATAAAAAAACATTTTCTGTACAATAACATTTTATTAACTTTTTAGTTTGTATTAACCCCATGACTTAGTTCTTCTGTAACTCTTTCAGGAGGATCGCTTTGCCTTTCTTGCTGAGTGGTATGACCCGACTGCAGCTCTCCTGCGGCGGTACCAGCTATTCTACTATCCTAAAGACGGCTCAGTGGAAATGGTAAACATTTACTACTGCAGTTAACATTAGGCTAATCACAAGGTGGATGGTCTGATCCCTAGCTATTTCTGTTCATGTGACCGTGTCCTTGGGCAAGACAATGAACTCCAACTTACCCCAGTGCTTTGCATGGCAGCCACAAAAGGACCAGCGTGCCTTTAAGTTACTACAATGATCAAAACATTTAAAAACTTCTTCCATTGTGTTGTAATAAATATTTTCTAGAGACAAATTCTGGTGAAATGCTTTTAGTTTTATACTTTTGAATTCAATCAAATGATTCAATCAGCACGGTTCATGTTTTCGTGAAATCCCGAACAGCTTAATTCTATAAACAACTAACTATTAAATTCCAAGTATGGTGTTTTTTCAGTTTGATGTCAAGAACCAGCGGATTTTTTTAAGAAGGACCAAATATGATGACCTCCATCAAGAGGACCTATTTATTGGGAATCGCGTCAATGTTTTCTCACGGCAGCTAAACTTGATTGAATATGGGGATCAGTTCACAGCAAACAAACTTGGCAGCAAAAAAGAAAGGTATGATTGACTACTATAAACCTAAAAATGGAAAATGGTTCTTATACATTCCTAAATTTCTTCTTCTTTCTTCTTTTTTTGCAGAACCCTTGCTTTGATTAAGCCAGATGTAGTTACAAAAATTGGAGATGTGTTTGAATTGATATATTCCTCCAACCTAATTGTCACCAAAGCTAAAATGACAAAGCTTACATGGTAAGATCAAAGCCTGTCCGCTGAGTGTCTGGTGATACCACAAGCCAAATGATGTATTCTCACATAAACTGATGGATGGGTCTAGGTTGTCACTCACACTCATAGTTTAATTAAATCAATCTTAGCTTGTGGTACATGACATTCAGTATACTGTTTCACAGGTAATCCTTTTGAATTTCTAATTGCACAATCTCAGCAATGAAGCTGCTTAAACAGGATATAGAATCTACAATAATGTGTGAACATTATTACTGTTGCAAGACATTACTGTTTACAACAGTAATGTCTTGCTCTAAAGTGAAAATTATATTTTGTTTCCATACTGTCAGTCTACAAGATCACTTCCACAAAGAAGTAGTTTGACTTTGGTAAATGTCCTTGTTAGTAATTTGTTGCATAGATCACATACACTAAATGATTTAGTTACTTATTAATGCACTGGCTTATGGTGTTTTTTCATTACAGGATCCAAGCAGCAGACTTTTATATGGAACATCAGACAAAGCCTTTCTTCAAGTGAGTTCGTCTGTGAATCATTTGCCAGTTTAAACAGATTTGAACATCAGTAGAAGATTTCTGGTAGCTGGGTATGATCATTAACAAAGCTTGTGATCATGCTAATCCTATTGACATTGTATTGCCATTTGCCGGCTGACCTTCTGCTGCTAGGTATTGGGTTTAACTGAATGCCTCCTTTTGCAGTAACCTGGTGCAGTTCATGTCCTCTGGTCCTGTGGTTGCCATGGAGCTGATGGGTGATGAGGCCATATCTATCTGGAGAAGGCTCCTGGGACCTGTGGACTCTGCTGTGGCGCGGAGGGAAGCACCGCAGAGTGTCCGTGCCCAGTTCGGAACAGATGGCATCAAAAATGTCGGGCATGGCTCTGACTCACTTGCTGCAGCAGCGAGAGTAAGGACGTTACGTTCATATCTCTACCTGTAACCCCCAATGCACAGTCACAGAATTAGTTTTCTATTTTGTGATTTTCCACTTTCATTTTATTAGGAGATTGAATTTTTTTTCCCATCCACTATCGGTCACGGCCCATCGAATACAGCCACCTATACAGACTGCACGTGCTGCATCATCAAACCTCATGCCATAGCAGAAGGTAAGGAACACTTAGATATTTACTCTATTTCCCTACAGAGGATTTTTAGTATTCACACTACACCACACTTTTATGATCTCTTCCATCAAACGTCTTGTGTCACATAAAGGCACAACATGGTTACTAAGTTTGGCCCTGGATTTTTCCAAATCCCCACTCTGATCCCTATTCAAGGAAAATGCCTCTGGAGCTGTGACCTGTGAAATGTGAAATTCTCTGGACAGAGCTAAAGAATGCATAGAGCAAGTTGCTGAATTGACTGATTGTTCACGACATGCAACACAATTCAGTAGAACAAAGAGGCCTCCATGTTTCTCAGTCTATGTTTCTGATCTGTTCTTTTGGGCCATGACTTTATGACTAGGTCTATATTTATCCCTATTTGTTTCTCTTTAAACATGTGCTCTGATTTCAGGAACTAAGTAGAAGTACAGCTGTAAAAGCCCATGTGTTTATAGCACTAATGTTCATTTTTGAATATATTGACCCGCGTGTGTCTGCGTGACGGTGAGGTGTGCCAGGACCCTGGTACGGTACATGCTGCTTGCTGGTATGACGCAGCGCCACACCTAAATGGACTGGAGCCATCAATAATTTTTGTTATTGCGGTTGCACCTGTGCCTTTCCTGCCTTGACACGTCAAAGACCTACAGTGCATACATTGGATAGGGCGTGCTGAGTGTCATCAACTGGCTGTTTTACTCCAGATTCTAACGTCTACACTTGTATGCACGTTTTAATTCAAATTTGTGGTAACATTGACGTATTTTGCGGTGCTCATTGTTGTCTGGCAGCTAATATTTACATTTCTTTGTCAGACTCTGTGCTACAAGTCCACTGACATTAGTTTGCTCATTGACACGTCATTACTTACGTTGCCATTTGTGTTCTGATTTCAAAGTTGTTACCTGATGGCGACCGATCTGAAAATGCTTTCCTTAAGAATTTTTTAGCACAAAAATATTAAGTAATAAATACATCTTTGTATGTCTCCTAACAAGTTGCAGGAGTTTAGCGAGTCAACAAGTTGAGGGGAATGACTTGTTGACTGGTCTGGCATTTGTTTTCAAGGTATAATTCTATTGTCGTGAGAGATTAGAACTTAGATACTTTTTTTGACCCTATGCTCCTCTAATTTCAGGATGTCACATAACATTTGCACCGTGACGTGAGGCGACACCTGTATGTCTCTAAGAATAGCAACCTAGTCTGGAGTACTGAGCCCAATGTGTAATTACCAGTGAGACTGAAGGCAAAGTGAATCAAAAAGCTGGTTTAGACTTTCCTCAAGTGTCACTTAAGATGCTGTTGTGTGCTCCAGCTACATTTACCTGGGGCAGCCAGTCACAGTAGCGACAAAGAAAGTTTTAACTGAAAATGCAATCAGACATGACTGGAATGGAGAAGCTTCTGTTGCCAGGCACCCAGAATAGGATCGCCTAGCAACAGCACCAGCTGCTGTGGGAGCTGTATTGAGTATGTGTTTATCCTAGGCAGGCTGCTGGCTGCTGCTGGGGGAGGGCCCAAACGTCTCGGGGGGGTGGTTATTCATCTAATACGCACATACTATCTAGAATGTCTAGTATGAAGTGTATCAGCACTGGTCTAAACTGAAAGTGGTGATGCACATAGCGGCATAAGGACCGGAACATGTGCGGTGTACACCTTGTGTCTGCCTGCCAAGTGTTCAGGGCACTTTTTTATCTAGAAGTTAGACTGAGATTATGAGACTGGCGCCCTCTTGCAATTATGATTGTCTGCACCGTTCTGACCTTCACAGCCACTGTTGTACCTTTCTCACTGTGGCTGTAACATTTTCATAAGGAGGTACAGACTTAACTGCCTGGACAAAAATAGTGTCCCTACTTTACAGGACGTCTGTAACGGCCTCACTGTGCTGGACGGTACTGAGGTTGACTGAAGAGCCTTATACAGGTTTCATTTCAACAACACACATTCAGGCTATTAAATGAAAACGGTGATATTTGCTTACACGATTTCACTGTAATCAACTGCTACTGTTGCTCCAGGAATGTTTGTTTAGGATCACACTAAAGAGTTTATTGTAGCACTAAACACCACAGTTGCCAATCTATGTAGACTTCAAGACAAGCTCATAAACATTGGTAGATAAGAACTGCTTTGATGTGTTCACAGGCCTGACTGGAAAGATCCTGAACTCCATATCTTCAGCTGGATTTGACATCTCAGCCCTTCAGATGGTAACAATTTAACAGCCCGTATTATTTTCATGCCGCTGTGTGTTGACCTTGTGCAGATATACATTTTCTATACTTGCCTTATCACCGTGTTCATGTAAATCAGCGTTACACCTAAATATCACGGCTGTACTGACGTAACCAGTGTGTGCACTGTATCGATGTTGTCTCATCCAGCGTGACCTCATCATTGAACTTCGCTTTACTGCAGCAGTGACCTCTCACAATCCATTCGCTTTGCCACATCAGATGTGATGCACATTCTGGGCTGTAGGACAAAAATAAATCAATTATTTTTGGGAACACATGCACTTTGTGTTATGCACTTATGGGACTTAACTAAGAGCACATTATTCATTTGATAATTAGTTATAATTTTATGTCATTGATATTCGTTTGACATTTATGAAAATTATAAATGTCACTATTTCCTACTTTCATTTGATTAAAGACACTTAAGCAAAGAGCCTAACGGTGACTAATGAAACTTGTGTCTCCCAGCTCTTTTGTAAAATGTGATTTTCATGACTGGTATTTTTTGCAGTTCAATGTGGAGCGGGCGAATGCAGAAGAGTTCTATGAAGTTTACAGAGGTGTTGTTACAGAGTATCCTGTGAGTAGAAACACTCAGTTGTGTGCTATATATTATCAAAGGCCTCACTGCAGTTTTAACCTCATTTCTTGCAGAGCATGGTGACCGAGCTGTGTTCTGGACCCTGCATGGTGTTAGAGATCCACGGCACAGACACACCCAGGTCCTTCAGGGACTTCTGTGGGCCCGCTGATCCTGTAAGCACAATCCTATTGATTGATATTCTGCTTCCTCACATGTATAACAGACGTCTTAGCCTTCAGTAAGGGCTGTGGAGCCAATACAGACACGTTTTTACAAAATAGTCTTAGAACCACGTAAAGCTTTAGAATAACGCGCCTAGTGGTTTTAATGAATCCTGAATCAGCAGAAATCTGAGGAACTCTTGAAAATGTTTTAGCCTTTGTGGCTTATGTGGAATAATCTGTTGAATGTGCATGGGTGAACCAATGAGTGTGTGTGTGTGTTCCTGGGTCCTTTGTAATCAGTGCTTCAGGGCTGTGCTCTGGTTAGTGACTATAACATAGGGACCCATACACACTTGCACAGTTCTCCTACCGACTTATTTTCTCAGACTTTTAACCCTGTTCTCACCCCTCAGTGTTACAGACATTACAGGAAAATACTTTCCTAATTAGCTAATGATTTCTGAGTGGCGTGACTCTACATCCCTGTCCATTGGTGTGAAAGTAATTGAGCCTTTGTTATTGGGCTCTGTTATTTTATTAGGTACTCGCGTTATTCTACGTGACCCTGGTTCCGTTATTCTGTGATGATACAGGACATGAGGAAAAAGGAATTGCAGTTAGAACTGTACTGTAATTGTAACAGTACTAGCTGTACTTGATGCCCTAATAGAATCCATGCTAGCGCAGGAGCTTCACTCCTTTTGTGTGTGATTGTGTGTTTTCAGCCTTCTTTCACCCTGCGTAACCTCCTTGATTGCTTTGGACTTTGCTGACTAACTGGGAGGTTGAGCCGTGTTATCGCTTCATGACCTCAGACTCGCCTCGCTATTATCTGACAAATAATCTAAACAGTTGCACTCCTACTCTTTTGTAGTGTTCTGGTATTTGAGAAAGATAGGTGGAAATTCACTGCAACCCTGACGTCTCAGAGTTGCGATGTTGTTGATGAGATTCTTAACAGGGTATGAACCTTTCTGGTTAAGATTGTTCTGGCACGTTCCAAAGTACAGTACATTCTCTTTTCAGACGTTCTAGATGTCATGATCAGGGATGGCACAGTAGAAACAAACACTAAAGGTCAGAATACTGATTATCGCTTAATGCATTGTTTATGGAAAGAATATGGGTATTGATTACCTCCAGTTGGCTAATCTATAAAAACACAGTCTTAATGTCAAACACTACTAGAAGTGTTGATAATAGATAAGATAGTAGATTAAATGTAATATTTCCCTGCAGACAACAGCAGATGCCTGAGAATATAAGGTGCACTGTACAGTATGTGACTGATTTGACGAGGCCTCCTGTATATTACCCACAACTATCCTCTACACTCAGTCATAAGATGGGTCTCTGTCTTGTGATGTTTCCTTATCTGAGCGTAGACAGAGATACCGGTCCTCGACCAGCTCTCCCCTGGTCCATTGTTGTTGTTGTCCACTTCTGTAGAGTTTAATTCTATCAGCCTGCTGCTGTCAAGCTGAGTCACCTCACTTATGCTACAGTATCCTGTGTCCGTAGTCTAACACTAGAGATCAACAAATAGGCTTAAATGTCTTCTGATGCTTCGATAGGAGCCCTGCATGAGGATGGGTAAAGTTGTTCCTGTCCTTTATGGCTTCATTCTGACCCATCTAAATACATGAAAATCATGGTCTGGGCCTGGTCCTTCAGAAGCCCATTCAGTAGCCATTAAACATGCTGCTGTTGTTCTCTACCACCACTGTGTTTTTACATTGACTAAATTGCACAGTGCTAACAGTAGTGTGGACTCCAGCTGAAGCTGAGGACAGGTCGGTGTATTCAGCAGGGCTGGACACTGAGACGGGACTTCTCAGTTTCCAGGCAGTCATGTAACCACTGTGTGACTCTGCTCCAGCCATTATTGTTTGCGAGAAGCCAGTAGTCATTAGGCGAATGTCATTCTAGCACACTATGGGACTCATTAAAATCAAATTAAACACTGACCGCAGGTCACTCATGGCTATCTAATGCAATTACAGAGAGCAGTGCTTTGCTACAAATTCTTTATCTCTAGGTAGCTCTCCCACTAATTTGCCCTTTGAGTCTCGTGGCATGGGGCACAAAAACAACAGCTCCTGTTTTACCTGCTTACCTTTATTCAACAGGGTGTTGTCTTCCTTTTTCTGTGACACAGAGTTTTTTTGTCATTATGCACGTTTCTGCAACTCAACAGGAGACTTTAATCACTGAACTGCAATATTATGGGTCAAAAACAAGACTAGCCATGTGAGGTGGTGCTGTACTGCTTTGAACTACATACAAACAAGCCAGGCAGCACAAAACAGGGTACAGGTGTTCTTACTGATTGGCAAATATATATGCACATAAACCAAACCACCAAGTAGAGAAATATACTTCAAATGACCTGATGTACTGTCTAGGTCTTATACTACATGTAGCACTATACTGGAAAATGCTCCATATACATTTACCTGTTCTAACATCCATCCATCCATCCATCTTCTTAACCGCTTACTCCCTAGTGCGGGGTCACGGGTGGTGCTGGAGCCTATCCCAGCTGGCCACGGGCGAGAGGCAGGGTACACCCTGGATGGGTCGCCAGTCCATCACAGGGCAACACATAGACAAACAACCATTCACTCACACACTCACACCTACGGGCAATGGAGAGAAGCACGTAATGCACGTCTTTGGACTGTGGGAGGAAGCCGGAGAACCCGGAGAGAACCCACGCAGACACGGGGAGAACGTTCTTGCTGTGAGGCGACAGTGCTACCCACCGCACCACCGTGCCGCCCCTGTTCTAACATGTAAACATGTATATTTAAAGTAACACATCTTGGACAAGAACTAAGTTCTTCTGGTTCCACCATCCGTGCATGTACTACATGTTCTGTAGTACATTCATTCGAAGCAGGAGGCTTGTTTTCCACAAAGATGTCTGTTAAAAGCACAATGAATGGCTTTGAGGAGCTGGATGGGGTGAGGTGTACGACCTTGAAACTTGTTCCTGCTCTATGTGGGCGTTCCTTTTAACCACTGGAGGGTAGAACCTGCCATCCTCTGCATCAGGAGCCGTTTTAAAACTTAACTGTAAATGCAACACACTTGGTGAATATATGCTATATAAGCTTTACGTTCCTTTAGAGTTAACAGTGATCTTGGTGAATCAATTATTCACAAAATGCCCCTGTGGGAGGTTTGCATTTCCTGGAGGCAAAGGCAGAGTAGCAAAGGGCAAGACAGACTGGCTTTGACCTTGGGAGTATCTGATGTTGAGACGAAAAGGACAAATGCTTTAGATAAAGCTGTTGCCTGGAGAAAATCTCAGCATTTGTAAGCACTAGAAAGGAGACTTTGGTTTTGTGTGACGCTGTCAAAATAAAATACCTCTGTGAGTGACCTGTAGTGTATAATGATGAAATTTAAAATGGTATGGAAATTATATTAGTTTTATAATAATATAGATGGACAAATGATGAATGTGAAAAAAACAAACACACATCAGTGAAAATGTAGCAATATTAGACTTAATGAACTTGCATTATGAAATAGTGGTAATTCCTCCCTCTCGTGTCACCGTGTCAAAGCTGCTGAGTGTCTGTGTTTTGTCATTTCCTCTACAGTCACATGTTCAGTTGCTGAGTAATCACTGTGTTGTGGGAACAAGCTGTTCAGGATGTTCAGTTTCAGAACGAAGGATTATTTAAACTTGATATGATACATGTTGCTATTGTTTTTAAAAGCTTGTTGATTGGTGCGATTCGTGATGAAGGAACTCATGCAGTTTTCGTTCAACAGGAAATTGCACGGCATCTCCGTCCCACCACGTTGCGTGCTCTCTACGGCAAAGACAAAGTGAAAAATGGCGTGCATTGTACAGACCTCCCTGAAGACAGTGTCCTGGAGGTGGGTGCTACTCCACTAACACACACACAGACATTGTGCTCTCCATGTACTGTAGTTACACCCACATCATTTAATGTGGAGCTGGTCTGATCCTACACATAGGTTTCTTCATTGTCTGTCAGCCCATGCATAAATAACCACCTTGCATTTTAGCCAAGAACAAAACCCCCTCCACTATGTGAAGCCGAGTCGCATGACTCTGCTCTGTGGGCTGTGGCAACCTTAGATCACATTGGTTTGTAGGAGAACAAGAGTGGCAGAGGAATTTGAAACAAAACCATTGTTTTGCAGGGAGTGGGTCTGACCCATCGAGCGCCATTGTTCAGGAAAGCTCCTGATCTGTAGTCTGGACAAACGCCTCCTTGTTAAAAAGTAGCCTGTGACTGAGCAGCCATTTTCCTCTGATTTGAACACACTAGCCAAGAAAAGGCTTGTGCAGAGAATTAACTTACTTATTATTCTTAGTAACATTAATTCATGACATGACATGAACGGGGAAGGACAGGCTACTGCTGGTGCTGTAATGAATTTCAATTTTCTTTTCAGGTGCAGTACTTCTTCAAGATATTGGATGGATGAATGCAAACAAGAAACCACAATTAACAAAGGAGGACATCACATGAAGAAAACATTTAACTCCAGCTCCTCAGATAGTTTTAAATTTTTGTTTATTGTTTCAGCCTTATGCAGATTAAATAAAGTGACCAGAGAACACTCTTGACAAATGTTTTATTGTCAACATTGAATTAAGTATTGTCACACCAACTAAACAATTTATTACGAGGGATACTGCATTGCCTCTGATATTCTCTAACTTTTTGACCAGCGACTTTGGTATTGGATTCATACATTAAACTCTGAAAAAAAATGTACAACTGCATAAATATAAAATTCTTTCATTATGAAAATGGCTAAAACATTCAATAGTAAGTTACATCACTTCAGGTGATGTCTCCAGCAAAACAGATTTCAAAGCACTGAGTTGCCACTGTTTCCACAGAGGTGACAGTCTTCTAGGCTGGACCCACAAAGCTTTACACTATGAATTAAGAATGAACAGATGTAAGAGCGTCGAACAGAAGTGTTACCAAATTATATCCTACAACTGAAGTGAACAACAAAGAAAAGGCTTACAAATGTACCCTTCCACAATGTGAAAAACTTGGCTAAAAAGAGACAAAAGATGCCGTGGAGCACAGTCATTTACTCATACAAGGGTTTTAAAGGTTCAGAGTACCATGCTAGTACTATGCTAGTATTTCAGTTAGTCAGAGCACATTGACACACACCCCACACACTCACATAAGCGAACATATCTGCACACCTTGGACCACTAAAGCAGACATAAGACAAGTAAGATTACAACAGGACTGAACTACAGCACTGGACACTCCAAAAATAGATAGGAACCACGTTAGGATGAAATACTTGGGGAAAACACAGTTCGCTACACGTCAGTAGTGGAATCGTGGTTTTACAGTAATAGATGAACACATCCTCATGGCTCAAGGAATATTTTCATTTCATCAGTAGAATAAATAGTTGCTATTGCTACTCTTTTACATTCTAACCCTTAACAAACACACAGAAAAGCTAGTGTAAAGCACATGGATTAAGTGTAGGTCCTGTATACTATGAATGTTCAAAGACTAGTGGTGTTTATCTGAACTTTATTACTCTCTACATATTATGAGTTGTGAACATGAGAGTGCTCGTCATGGCTGAGGTCATGAGCTGATTGTGAACTTGACATCAAAACGTCCTTGGTAGCGGTCTTTCTCGCTGTAGTCGATGTTTGCTCCATATACTTTGCACTCGATGCGGAGCTCATGCCCCACAGTGAGATTGGTGAAGTGAATGGCCACGAGAGGCTGCAGGTACTGTGGGTGTAGTAGTTTGCCATAGTATGGGTAGTACTGAAGAGGAAAGCCTTCGCCCAAGCCATAATACTTGATCTCACCAATCTTGCCTTCATCATCTTCTCTCTGCAAACACAAAATTAAATATGGATTAAAATTCATTTATTATTAGTGCTAATACATTATGGCTAGATGCTGATTCAGCAAACATACCTTATTTTTGCAGTGAATGGGGATCAAGTTGGGGTTTACTTTGCCACGCAGAGCTTCTGGGAGGGAAGATTCATTGCCAGGAACCTAAAAGGTCAGACAACGGTAGATGAACGTTCTAAGCAGCTGGTTGTTAGATCTCTCTCAAGCTGTCAGTTAAAGCTAGGCGGTGCTACAGCATGTGGTTTCCCAAGGTCAAACTCGCAGCTTGGTCTGATGAGCATTTGAAGCGTTTATCAATATAAAGTTATAAAAAAATAAAAGCCTGGCAAAATCTGTGACAGTCTGTCAGTATGCCACTGACAACCTTACAATAAATAATCAAGTACATTGCTCCTTAATGTGTAAAGCAGAACTACAACTAGTGTCTTTATAACGGTGACTACGTTGGATAAATAGATACTGTACGAAGCGTTCCCAAAACATGTACCTACTACATATCTATATCAGTAGTTTACAATACATTACAACAGGGAGAGTTGGGATCTATTCAGACGTTTACATAGGAACCTAGCAAAGCAGTGTTTCTTAATGCACTTAACTGAACAAATATGATAAATATTTGGTTAAACCTGTTGTTCCTCTAAAACCCCTGTTGCAAATATAGTGTAGACCTACCTTTGGTCTGAAGTTGACGATCCTGTTGAGTTTAACAATAAGACACGGCTTTCCCTCTTCGAAACCAAAAGTCGGATCATGCTGCCCTGAGCACTGCTGAAGCCAAGAGATGTTAAAACGACAAGCCATCCTCTGTCCCAGGTCATTTTCCAGAGAACCACGGTCCTTGTATGTTTGAGGAGTAGCTACAAGAGGCAGAAAAGCCCATTACAACCATGGAAATGAACATGTAAATAAACAAATCCAAAGTATTAATGCGCCATGTTTCCTATGACAATGTATCAGAACTGAAATGTGTGTAACAAGTCTTGATTGACGATTGTTACATACCCATCAGGGATCAGCCAGAGAGTATGACAGTCCCTGTATGACTGGCTTATACTTGCCTCCACAGTCTTCAAATTTCGACTCTGCCTTCTGTTGATCAGTTTGGTATTTTCCTAGGAAACTCCTCATGCTGTCAGTGTACTTCTTATATGTAGTTGGATCATTAATATTGAAAGCAATTTCTGATTTGTCTGAGCGTGGGGTGTGTGATAGACCTGAAAGAGAAAATACAACATGCTCTAATTAAAAAAATAATAATAGAAATATAACTATAAATATCAAAGACCACACCATGTATCACGCATCCTCGTCATTGTAGAGCCCAGGAATACTCTGTTCTATTGTGTTAGGACAGCAGACAATGTGGGGACTTGAGGATTTCCTCAGATAGCTCTATATAGCAGTAATTTTCCACAGACCTTGTGCACAAGGCCCTAGTGAGGCGTGGCATAAAGGGAATCAGATGGGTGGGAAGGGGAGTGAAAAGAAACATGACATCAGTGAACCCCCTAGCAGTTGGACCTGTTTATTTGTTGCTTTAGACATGATCACGACAGGACTAATGTGTCCAGGAGAGACAGAAAACTAACATTTGAATTTCAGCAGAAGCTTGTGAAAGTTCACCCATTCCCTGCCCCCACCCATCCACACTCACGTGTGTCTCTCACTCACAATGGAAACTTTTAGCCTCAGAGTGAGAGGCGGGCCTGAGCTCTGAAAAAAAAACACATCTAACTACTCAGCTTCCTTTATTGTGCCACTACTGTAAAGTCACTTTAGCACTCACTGCTTTGTTGGGCTCCACTTTGATGATGAGTGGATGCTCGACACACCAAGCAACAGGCAAACGACCCCACAAACCTAGTCATTTACAATGCCTGCTAAAAATACTGCAAAGTCTCCAGCATGTGCTGTGCAAACACGTACTGGCGCGGCACGACGAGGCCGGGCACCACGCATCTCCATGCTTGCCTGAAACTTCGAAAAGCTAGTGGGACTCGACGGGCGTTTGATAGCGTTGTTCTCACAAGATTACAGATTGGAATTTTTCTCCAGCAAAACAAGCTTAACGGCCTCTTAGCTGTGATGAAACTAAACCTTTTTCTTAAAGCATGGAGTGTAGTCTGTGTCTGCGCCACACAAGTACATGCAAACATGTCAGCTGTGGCACATAATCATGGCACACATAAATCGTTTTAATCACAATGGGTGTAAGCCTCCACTGTTCCACTGCAGCCTGAGCAGGGGGGGTGCACTGACTGGCTGAGAGGAGTGAAGGACAAAATGGCTGAACCTATCTAAGGTCAGACAGACTTCTGATAGAGTAGCTGCTTAAAGGCACATCCAGCAGACATTTTAGCCACGGAACGCACAGTCAGTCACAACATCACAGGCACATTTCTCATGAACGTGAAGGTGCTCCATCTTAAAGATTTTTGGCTTTGCGTTTTAAGTTGTGAAGCATCAGGTATGTTATAACAAAATATTTAGACTATATTTACCTGGGGGTGCAACTCTGTCCTGGTAGGTGGGTTTGTAGTTACTTAATGTGAGCAGCAATGCCTGAATGGTTCCAATGAAAATTCCAGCCAAGCATCCGTAGAATATCACGTAGAACAAGAAGATTTTAACTGTGGAAGGAAAAAGTGAGTCAGTGGTCACTGAGAATACTGCCAATTGTCAGTATATTAAGTGAATGTGTTTCATAAAGCATGAAGTATCATAAATGTGGATGTTTTGCTTATCAAACCACTCATCCACCTTTATATTCAAAAAACAAAGCAACAACCAAACCACATTATCAGTGGCATAGGGTATTGGAGAAAGGAGGCCCAGCCAACCAGCTGATTCTCTACAGTCTGTGGCAACAGATAATGCCGTGCACTAGGAAAGTGTAATTGTGATGATGGGACAAAACTCCGTCCCTCCGTAGTATAAAGGTTAACATTGATTCTGTAGGGGGTTGTGGTTTGTATGACATAAGTCGTAGTGTGTCTCAGGGTATGAGCATGAATGAAAGTGCAGGAGGCACTTTTAACATGCTATCAGTGTACATAAGGAATGACAATCATGTAGGTTTTCACTTTCAAGTTGAGGAGCCAAAGGGCTGTTAATGTATCATGTCATGTCAGTGATAGAATATGCTTATATTTAATTCAGAAAAACATTAAAATGCTCAAGACATAATGCAGATGGATTAATGAAAGTAAGAACAGTATATGTTATGTGTTATACATCAAGTATTGTAAACCCTGAAACGGGACAGAACAGAAAATGCAGAGGAAATGCAAGTTGCATTTTCTGAGCAAACTACAGCAAAAAATAAGGAGTCGACTTTGTTTTCTGGAAGGCCTGTGTTTGCAAGCAGTTCCCAAAAGCGGTGACACAGTGGGGGAGGGTCTGCATTAGAGGTGGCTGTGGTTCTGTCACAAATGTCCACTGACTCCTTGTTTACTGGAACCACAGCCTTCCTGCTTTTGAATAATTAGAGTAATGATAAATAAGAGGTAAACCATACAACTCTTGCTTTTTCCTGGTTTCAAACAATAAAGAATGTTGTATCTGGACAAAGCCAGGTGGCTTCAATCGACTGTGTTAAATTATAAGAACTGATTGTTCTTTTTTGTTTACAAGTCGGTGGATCAAACCTTGACTTATGGTTATAAAACAGCCATAGTTTGTAACAGAACATGAAGCCAGTGTTCAGACCTGTGGCCAGGTAGGGTTTAGTAGTGCGCCTAAGCTAAACTATAGACACAATTATTTGCAGTATTATTATTAAATGTTACAAGCAGCATCTGTTGTGTGGAGAGGTACGGATTTCTAAGGCAAAAAAACATGTCATGCTTTTGTCCCAGTGGAAGTTCTACCATGTCAGTTTGTTTTAGCTGGTTGGTGCGTCACTCAACATGTACCAGTGGAATCAGATCAGGGCTTCTTTGGCCACATACAGGTTTTATTCAAGGGTAACGGACCTGAAATGAACATGAATTGTAGGGAGTGCACGTGGGCGATCCGGGTACACAACACCATTTTGTGTCTAGGCGCGTCAGATATCAGCACACACATGTAAGTAGCACAGGAGCTGGGCCGCTGCTGGGGGAAGATAGTTTGAATGGGAGCACCTCCCCCACCGGGTCGCTGCGGCGCGTGCTGCCGGGCCCCGCCGCCACATTCTCTCGCCGCACGGACGTCTCCGCTTTTTTTTTTTTGTTTTTTTAAACACGACGGTTCCGCCGGTGCCTCCGCTCGTCGTCTCGGGAGCTCTGCGCCACGTTTTTGGCGACACTTTCATTCGTCTGGCGCGTGCGAACGAGCACGCGAGAGCCGCGGCGGAGGCGTCGGCGCTCGTCATTTCCTCTATTTACCTACTCGAAACAGTGCAAACAGTGCTCGGTCACGGAGGCACGACGCTGTCGGAGCATTGGGGATCATTTGCGATATGTGTTTTGAGAAGCCGACACGCTCTCTGGATCCCAGACACAGACGTACCTGTTGCTTTCAGACACGCCGCTCACTTTTTAGTTAGTGCGACACCGCTCCCCTCACGACAACCACCGGCCACGTCGTTATTATATCGTAATACGCATATATGCACTCAACGCAACTCTAGTAACACCCCACATTATTACTAACGTTGTGGCGTCACCTCCCGTAACTTCGCCACGAACTCGCCGCAGACTTAGCGGCTGCGCTGTTACGACTGCGACATCACGTTACTGAGATTTCATTTGACTTAATTTGGGCAAATCAGACTTTTTTCCCCCCGACAGTGAGCGTTTTGCGTCTTCGTTAAGCTTTGAGGAATGCGACGCGTTTAATGAGCAAAGACAAGTCGATGAATGCGTCTATTCTCTCGGGGAAATAAGTAGTTGGAGATGGAGAGGGGCGGACCTTAACACGTCGTGATCTGTTCCCCGGCACCATGTTAACCAACGGCCGTCTCTCACTCAGACAACAACACGTTCAGAAGTCGTGGGACGGTGGAGCTCGCTGGTTCCTCCATCGTCCTGAATGTAGATAATCTGTCTAATTAGGGGTCATTTTAGTCCCCTGTCCCCTAAAGTAGCATAAAGAGGGGTAGAACCAATTAGAGGTGGGTTCAATAATCGTGGGTTTGAGTGAAAGGGGGAGAGCGTATCTAGGCCCGTTAAACAGCAGCCAGACATTCGATATTGAGCTTATTAATAAAATGTCCCCCGTGTCTGGTGTTCTTGAAAGGTCGTGGGCCGGTGAGGCACAACTTTCACCATTTGGTTTAGTTAAAAGTCCAGATCCATCACAGACTGTCCTTCAGGATGACCTTTTCGAACAGGGCGTCTAGAAATGAATGGGCTGCACCCGGACAATCACTTCCTATTACAACCACGAAAGCGGCTGTCGGTGGAGACAGATCAGAATCACACAGGCAAACACAACGATGCACATACAACAAACTTGACAATCCTTTTCTCTTAAGGACAGCACTCGACCCGGAGCACGCCCAGTGGGCTCACCCCGTCCGAAACCGCCCGTTTGACGCGGCGCACGGGCGACTTTCCGCTTATTTAACAGGGCAACTTGTAGCTACCGTCGCGCCGAGGAGCCGAGTCACGACGCAGCAGCGCGTCGCGCGCGGCGAGCTCTAACAGGTGCTGGCCGCGCGGCCAGGAAATGGAGACAAGACGAATGAAAGCCCGCCGAGCACGACGCTGCCCGCTCCCCGTCAGCGCCGACGACGTGAGGCGGCGTGTTGGTTTCGTACAAATAAAGTGGCTACTCACGCCAACTGCAGCCCGTTCGTCCCAGAAACTCTCGCTTCTCCGAATTCCACATAAAATTCTTCCAACCGCCGCCGTCGCTCTCCTTATTTCCCGACATGTTTAACTCCCAGGTACCGCGTCCGTCCTCCTTTCTACTCGGCGTCGTATGGACCCAGCGGGCGGGTTTCTCCGACACAGTTGACTGTCCCCCCACAGGAAGCCAGAAAGGACAGTTTCGTACCCGACTTCACCAATTGTACCAGTCACAATTTATGTCGGAGGAAAACCCGCTCCGCCTGCGAACTCCCGTAATAAGTTCCCCTCGAGGAGGGAGGGCTGGCTGCAGCAAATCACAGCCCTCCGCTGCGTGTTGCGTAAGAGACCAACGGCCGAGGGGGCCGTCCCGCCCCTCCGAAGGTAGAGACTGACAGCTCCACGAGCTGCGGTTCTACACGGTGGCGCGTGGTGCCATGGCAACACGTGCTCCCCGAGGCTGCTATCCAACGGAGGCAACTCAAGCTAAGATGAGACGCGCACAACGAAGTGCAGGCTGGTCCGGGGTGTATTTTTTCTTTTAATAATACACGATAAAAATGCTAATAATTAGCCCCAGCTATTTGAAACCAGAAAACAAACTTTAAGCCCATCATCTGCCAACTTTTAACTTCCAAAGGCCAGAGACTTATGGTTAATGGCCTAGCTCTGATAACACAATTATTGTTGTCTCCTAGGCAAAATCAATGGTTTATTTGTTAGTATCAAGTGCAGTAATAAATTAAAATATGACAAAGTAAAGAGTCACAGTGGAAATCTATGTGAATCCAGTTTGTGATCATCTGAAGTCCACTCCTGTTCCCACACTCAGCATCACTTGGTCATGAGTCACAAGTGAATGATGCTGCATGCTGACTAGCCAAAGTGATTGCGTGCGGTTGTTGTGATTCGGTTCTTACTAGTGCTGATTGCGTGAACAGGAGAAGTGAGCAGCAAAGGTCAATCAAGTAACAAGTGCTGTATCCATGCAAGACGCAGAACACTGGGAGTAGAGGGTGGGTTTTGTGACAGTTGCCTAACACTGATGACTGTGTGCCTTCTCAGTTTTCTATGATCTGTTGAATTTGTACATTGGCGGTGCAGTAAGTCAGCTCATAAGGCAAACGTGTACTGATAAAGATGAAAAGCAAAATAAGCAAGCGGCGCCAGCAGGTAAGATCCTGGACTCACAGGAGGAGCCTAATGAGCAGCACATATGATAATACTCATGGGCTGCATCCTGAATAAAGGCCCTTTATTCAAGGTTCCTCTATGTAAAAAAACAATAGGTTAATGTTCCTTATTGTCTTTCAGTTAAATCTTGAAATGACCAGAAGCAAATGTATTATATTGTATGGGGAGTCAAATTTTACCCACAGAGAAGTGTTTTAGGTATTTTATACTGTTTTTTTAGTTGTTTAGTTGTTTATGATGTTATGCAGCATACTCTCCCAGGGAAGAGGAATAAAGACTCTGAGTTGACTGTACTTTTACTTTTTTAATGTTATACTGTATATTATGTATATTTTTATTTAACTACTGATTAACTAGCTGCATTTTATTTTGCGGATGCAGATTTGTAATACAGCCTATAATAATCTGATGAATGCCGTTCCATTATTTTGGATTAACTAGGTGTTAGTACATTAATTTTATTGTCAGATCAACCATCAGAGGTTGCTTTTGTTCCAAAATGATTCACCCATTAATTCATTCTCATTTCCTTTGACAGACTTATAGCCTTTAACATTTTGTGCTTAGATGTTAATATGTTTGTTTATACAGTAGAAAAAATATTTTAATCTTCAAATACATTATTTAGTGGAGGATGTTTCACTTGTGGTACTGAGTGAGTAAAGGTTTTGAAGTAGTGCTTGAGTTTATAGTGGGCTATGCAGGCAGGTACTTATTCTAGAGTTCTTTGTGTGTGTCTTCCTATTACGCCACTGGATTGCACTGTGCCATTTTAAATGCAGCCAGCCCTGTAAGGGAAGTCACAATTTCCCTATAGTATGTACATTTCTACGTGTCTGCACACTCAGGTGTCGTGACTATATAATATAGAGCATATTGTCTCTTATAGACACAACACAAGCTCCCTTATCATTAGGTAAATGGTAAACTGCATAAAACCATGAAGGCCCATGGTTAATGTTACAAAAACACCATCACCAGATTACAATTACAAAAACACCATCACCATATTCCAGATGTCAACAAGAAGTAGTTACAGTCTTATTAACTCTGCAGATATAAAGTAGGAAGCAAAACATCAAATATATCAAAAACATTTTAAATGATAGTGGAAACTTATCAGAAAAACCTCTTTTGGAATTTGACAAAGGCCAATTAAAATAAACAGTTTGTGAACATTTGTTTAAGAAATCAAAAATAAGCAAGTTGAAATGTATAAACCACAAGTTATTTTCTTCGCCCCAGTAATGAGCAACTTTGTACACAATGTAGTACAGTGGCGAGTGTTACGTGATGATCCATTTTCACACCATTCAAAGTAAACAACGTAATAGACTGGGTTGTAAGACTATTGCTTCTGCTATGATAACATAGCAGGCCTCTGTTTACATAGATAGACAGGGTTTGCCAAGATTACCAGGAGGTGCGGTATTCTGACACAGGCTGTGGATAGAATCTGGTATGCAGCCGGTGAGCTCATCAACAATAGAGCGTCTATGCAGTGGCCCAGAGCTAGGATGTGCTCCTGGACGGGCTCCTTGTTGACACAGTGGACGCGGACTGATGCAGAGCAAAACAACCACTGCACGGTCATCTGAGAAGGACAAGACGACTTTGAATATTAAATTCTTCTCATTCAAGTTACAGGAATTGTGGTGACCGTTTTCCTGCCTTGGCAGCAACAAACCAAAGCAGACCAGACGTTAAAAAGTTGCTCCCCCACATATTTGATTGCAAAACAACAATAGTTTCCTCTACCATCAGAAATCAAAATGACTTCATTTAAAGCGACAAGTTTTCGCTTCTATGTCCAATTTCATGAGATGGTTTTACGAACCACATGATCTCCACTGAGTTATACTGTCCCCTCTTTCTGGTAAATCTGTAACGGAAGTCTATATTAAAGTGCCACTGGTAATTCCTCATCCACTTACAAAAACATTTACATCCGATTCCAGTTCCACTCTTTACCTAAAGTGACATAAGAAGAATTAGGTTCCCTGAAGTCTAAAGTGTGGAATCAATGCAGGATTCACGCAGAGCAGCTGCAGACGTTTGTGACCATAAAACCGTTGTCACAGCAGTGTCAGTGCTCACGAGTCTCAGCTTTTCACTGACTGTATACATTCCACCGTAGCAGCTGTACTTCACGCTGCAGTCCAGACTGTACAGACGTTCTCACACGCAAGACAAGACTGACCGCTCTTGTTTTACTGTAAGTCAGAAATATTAGATATTTTAATGTTGCAATCATCTATATTAAAATCTGAGTTTTAAAATATATAATTTTATTTCTCCTAGTGATAAAGCTACATCTTTTGTTTCAAAGTTTCCTAAATACCACCTGGATCATACACATAGAAGACAGAGTTTGGAAAACCATCTTCTAGCTACAACTAGAATGGTGACTCATGGACAGTTTGCAACAACAAATAGACAGATAGTAGATATGCTTCATGATTTATTGGTGACATAATAGATACGACTTTAAGTTAATAAAAAGGGAAAAAAATCCTTCAATTGTACAAATAATTGCCTTTGAGTCATGACAGCACTGGGGGATGTTTAATTAAGACTGTATAGTTTCACTGGTATGAGCACCTTACAGCAACACTGATTTAAAGCAGGGGGGCATTATTAGAAAACACTTTACAGTTGAGGCTTAAAGTTTGTGACTTCTTTATGATTTAATTTAGAACCTGTCCCAGAGAAGAAAAACGGACATTTGATCAGCAGGGCTCCAAGCGTCTGTGACAGAGTCTGCCATTATTCAATTACACCGAGACAAAGGCACAGTAGGAAGCAGTGGCTGTTTGCTGTAGAGCGTGCTGATGGATAGCATGCCCTGCAGGGGAAGAGAGGGAGCAGTTGTCTGCGTTACACGGCGCAAAAAAAAAAAAAAAAAATCAATGAGCTGCGTGTAACATTTTTTTTCCATACAGTCACATCTCAGTGGTTGAGTTGATCCTCTCCAAAAATATTTCCCTTCATTTAATTCTGTTGTTTGACATGGAAAAGTGTTAAATTATTCATCACCACCATGTCCTGTTCCAGCTTTTTGGATGAATTTCTGCTCCATCAGAACACGACACTGTATAGAGAAAATGGAGTGGCTCAAAAAAAATCTATAAACTAAAGTTAACTGGTAAATCAGTGTCAGCGCTAAAGTGTAGTGTCAGATGACAGAGAAGCAATGCTTGTACTAAAAGACGACTTCCTTTTTGAGCAGTGACCTGTTGTGTCCAGACATCGAGGGGAGGGGGGGGGGCGCACACACCAGTTTTGAAACCTGTACTCACGTGTTCAGCGTGGTAGTCTACACATGATTAATGCGTAGACTAACATGTCAGACAATTATTTACAGTAGGTTGCATTTTACATTTGCCAAGTTAACGTTAGTCAGTCAGGCTCCTGGTAAAAAAAGGCTGAAGTTCCAGGTGTGTGTAGAGGACCGGAGGAGTTCAGGAGCGTTGCAACAACAAAACATAGGAACAAAAAAACAAGCATGAATATGACAGACTTAACTCCAGAACCCCAAAACCTCAAAACACCTTTCAAACTGGGCTCAGTTAATGTTTAAGGGCCCACTTAAAAACGGTGGTTTAACTTTAGCTTTGTAGTTTTAGCACTGATTTTGATTTTGATTAGGTTATGAACAAATTATAATGTCTTGCTTTGCACCTGATTTCCTGAGCCTTGCTGCTCGGTCCCTGACAACAGAGACATGCCCTCCCAACATAGCCACCAACACAGCCATCATTAGACCCTATCATTTGTATTTTGAAGTATATTATGCTACAGTTAATTATCTTAATTAAAATAAAACACCAACAAGCATAGTTTAATTTGTTTCATTCATTTATAAGTGTTACAAATAATTAAAACCAACAATGTAATTAGCTTTTCGGAGTACTCACAAAGTTGTAGGAGACAAAAGGAGGAAGCTCTTGCCTACTTCCTCATTTTATACCATCTGCCGTCATAAGCAACGTCATGAGGCCAAGACCAAGTCAGGGAGAGGTTGAGTGTTTTTATGTACACAAGGGTTAGACACAGGTGAGTGTGGTTTGGGTAATTAAACCAGTACCGGTAAACAGAGGGCAAAACCAGGAAGTGGGCGTGACTGGAAGCAAGGGGGCGTGATCAGACAGTGTGCAGAAGGAGGGAAAAACAGTCCAGGGATCCTAACAGAAAGTTGTGTGCACAAGATTTATAAGATTAGGAGCAGTAGTGAGATTAATGTAACATTGCTTGTTTTTATGTTGTACAATCAAGCCAAAATAAGTGCAGCATAAGTGCTTGCAGAGGTCAGTCATAGCATCCACAGGCCAAGTTACCAGCTGCTTATGCTATAATGGTCAAAACCTAATTTATTTTACATTGTATGTTATAGGTTGGCTTTATGAATTTCAGTTCCAGTTCATATTAGTGACACTGAGCTGCTGAAAGTGAGTTTGCCCTGGGTACAGAATTACTGTACCCAGGGCAATACAGAATAACTACAATCAACATATGAACAGCAGAGATGTGAACCTATACATAAACAGCGCTGGGGAGGCCAAAGCTGGTGTCTCAGCGAGAGCCCTGTTCAGTGAATCACGTACAGTAGCTGGAACAAGCCCACCTTCCTCCAGCACACGGTGCAAAACATTCCGACCCCTGCATATTAGCCTCCAGTTAGCCTTGAAACTTGAGACATTGGTCGAGCTAAACAAATGACAACAGGGTATCATGCGCCCGAGACACTTGGGGCGTGATTACTTTCCAGGCAATCATTCCCACTCTCCCATTATCACGACTGTCAGTGAAGCTTATCTGGGCCTGCCTGCCTCACCAGCGAGGCCTCAGACACGTCCTTCCAGCAACCACTATGCATCGTTCTAATGAGGTTACAGCCTGAAGCCAAGTGATTTGTGCGGTAGACGTTATTATGGTGGCCTTTCGGCTGTGCCCTTAATTCCATCAGTGAGGCGCTGTTAAACAGCGAAGGTCTGAGGGGGGACTGGACCACGCTGGGGGACCTTTTGACATCCTCACAGCGGCGGTTGCATAACCTGCATACCAGACACGCTCGCGTTTTTAGATGCCATCGCGTTCTCCACTACTTAGATGTTGACGTTGAACAGTTTTGACTTTGTTTGATTTTTAGAAAACAAGGCAGTCGCTCGTATCTTCAAAGGTGATTATTTCGATGGACTTCCTGCTTGGAGGAGCGAACACAGCATGGCACAACAAAGCACAAGTGTCAGAATGGCTGTAAAAATGACGTTAAGTTAAGTAACATAAGCATGTATATGTGACATTGTAAACTTTACAAGTTATCCTCAGTGTTGTGTTCTCCTCCATTGCACTGCCTTCACATTAACTGCACCCTGCTGTTGGTTAAATTGGTCTGGACACCACTCTGGGTCCAGACACCCACATTAGATTTTCATTGGCGTCGCCCCGTGCATCACTGGTTTCAGGGCTGTCACACGTCCAAAGCAAAGCAGATCTCAGACGCTGACCAGACAAACGTAGGAGTATGTCTCATTACAGCTCAGCAGCTCTTTTTCTCTGGATTTCTGCGTCTGTAAACAAGTAAAATGAACTGGACACAGACAATGGATATGGTTTGCTACAGATTTCTCAATAGACAGTCCCAGATGCCATATATTATATACGTATGCACACTGTAATTTGGAGACAAACAGATTCATGTGTGTCTTTTTAGACCCACACTGATTCTGGCCCAACTCAACGTGACAGACGATGACGGTCGACCATAAAAAGTGGTCACAGAGGAGGACAATGGTGAAATCTAGTCATATTGACAGTTAATAACATTGAGACTCAGTACGAGAAGCCTCATAATGCTGCTGTATAACAGCTCACGTGACACTGAAAGTACTGGGAAGAGTCATAATAATTGTATTGTGTATTATGGCTCCGTCATAGAGCAGATGTCCTGTCTAGTAACGACCGTGGTGGAAAAAGGGGCATCCTGTCATGGGGGAAGGAACATCGAGGATCTGACTTCCCTGTTATTACACATTGTCTTTTTACAGGTGCGTTGTAACCACAGCGTAAATATGTCTTTATTGTGCCTTAGGAAGTCATGGCCACAGGATGTTGGTTGTCTCCATGAAACCAGACAGGCTCCAGAAAAACCTGCATTTATTGACTCAGTAAAGAAGTGACTGGTTTAGTGACTTGCTAGTTATGGTAACCCTCATCACACAGCAGCTATATGGATGTAAAGTCTCAGGCTAAAGAGAGTCTCAGGCTACAGGTATGAAATCACAGGATCTGGGGCCTAGCACACCACTGCATCACCCCTGACATGAACATTATGAACAGGCTTAAATCAGGAATCTGTACTTAAACTGTCAGTTTAAGTGGTTGGATTGGAAAAAATTGTTGTTTATTTTTGAATTGTCGTGACGACGACAATGAGACATTAAGGTCTCTGTGTAGCTCCAGCTCCCAAGATGCTTGACAGCCTGATCCTATAAATGTATATAGATTTAATTCCTCATAAATCAACAGCAGAGAGATTACGGTAAACGATCTAGGAAACGTAACAGAAGAAATATCCACCCAAAGACGCAAAGCAGACACTTTAAACCCCAGATTATCAAGGTTCACACAGTCATGATGCTTCATACACCACTCCCTGGGTTTGTAACAAAGGCTTTGTGTTGAATAAACTCAAGGCCAAGCTGAGATAACCTGCTTGTGTTGGGCCTTCCAATCCTCCATGAAAAGTCTGTGTATTAAAGCAACAACGTCGAGCATCTGTCCGGTGTGTTCAATGTTTAGCTCCTCATTAACAGACAAAATGTTTTCACACCTCTGGATGTGTTTTTGCTTAACGTGACAAAAATGCAAATAGTCCATGTGGAACTGTGGCGTTTTTCTCGTGAGGGAAGACAGTGTTTATGCTAAGCTTCGCTCTCTGTCGCCTTCGACGCTGCTCAAATGCTCACGTTGAAACTTAAAACAATGACTTGTGTGCGGTGATGACTTCTGTGTGGTGACGACAGACGAGCGATGACAGTTTGACGTCTGGATAATGACATGCATCCCATCGAGGCTGTGGAGCAGAGCACGGCTTCAGTTTTTCTCACATACCGTCAGGATGTGCTTTTCTTCTTCAGCCCCAGGAAACGTGGACGCTCTGGAAACATCCCACCAGCTAGAAATGCTCACACTTCCACAGCTTCAAGCTTCTAGAGCTAGATCAGCTAGATCAGTCATTCTCCAGTCGACTGTTAGTGCTTTGGTGGCTCTGACTCTCCACGTGTCATACATTGCAACTTGAAATCCTTGTATCTTTGGAACAACAGCAACAGATCCATGTGACCTTTAGAAGGGACAGCTGTATATGAAGATATGAGAACGACACAATGAAAACCGGGATGTGCCCTTTAGCTGCAAAATATAAGAGTCGATCCAGTTGTATTTTTATCCGAGTTTCTTTGACCAAACCAGCTACATCTGAATGTGACTCACGAGCATTTGGTTCGCTCGCTTTGAACAGGGATAAGGTCTGAACCGTCGAGCCGCCACAGCTGCCTCCACAGTGTGATCTCTGGCAAAGTGCAGGCAGATCAAAGTATCGCCAACGGAGCCCTACATTCTCTAAGTGCCAGCAGCTCTACTCTAAATAGAGACTTTAAAATAGACAATAGTGTCTATAAATACCCCCCACAGTTCTGCTCCATTTTGATGCGCGTGGAACTCCTCTGACTCACACACTACTCCTGGACATGTGCTGTTGGGTATTTTTAGACGCTCCGAGGACGATCGTTCCTGCGTGGGGATCAGATTCTCGCGCGCGCGACAATAAAACACTTATTTGGCGTCTCCACAACCAGAGATGCGTTGACGATGCACCAAAATAAAACGCAACGTAAGAAGTAAAGGTGTGATTTGAAGACGACTGGGCAGTTCGACCTTGGGATGAAGGTGCCGGACGGACGTCCTGTAAAGGCTGCCAACTGCCTTGAATGCTTTCCACTGGGGAATAATCTTCCTCAGCGTGGAACGCTATGTGGAGCCGGTTTCATGAGCCTTCCCAGGCAGCAACAGTTCTCACCTCTGAGTCCAAGGCTCATGAGGGTCCATGTTTCCAGGGCTGATCATTTCCTGCAACCGGTGGAAGCAGTGAGGGGGTAATTAGTATTGCCCACATTTCTTTCTCCCCAGCTTTGTTGAATAAATAATGCCACGGTGGAATCTGCCTAAACACCAGCGCTCGCATCCATCAGATGATTCTTTATTGTGTTCACACTAGAACCTACATCTGCACGCGCGGGCGCTGCCAAAAGCAACACCTGCGTTAACTATTCTAACACCACACCTCATAAATAATATGAGCTCAGCTTCTAAAAGAGCCCAATTTGTGTGTGAGGCAGCTTTCACAGGAACACTGTATCACAGGAACAGGAGGCGCTGTGGAGAAGGAGAGGCCTGATAACTGTGTTGTGATGCAGCGAAGACAAAGGATCGGTTGTAGGTAGCATCACAATAACACAGGTCATCGAAGTAAATGTTCAGAATGTGTTATCCTCTGCTGCTGGAGATCTAGACATAGTAACATTACAGTGGGTGACTGATTTTTCTCATATCCAGCACTGGTGGTAATTATCCAGCTCACATAATAAGGCTTTCTTAATACTAATTTAAATGAAATAGTTTGGAATATTTTCTGGCAGACATCGCCTGGAGCTTCTTGCACAGATGTCGCATAACACAACTCCCAGGAGTGAAGATCCGCTGGTTTCTGCATTTGACTCGTCTCCTTCTTCTTCTGCGTCACTGTAACGTGATGGTGACTGATACCTGAAGGGCTGCGCAGACTCTGATAGACGTCAGAGGAGGAGACGCGGAGGGAACTGAACTCGAGTTTCACGCTCGCACTAATAGAAGCTGCATGAATTGATGGACATCTTCTCCTAATGCACAGAAATCTGCTGTGTCATGGTGTAGTAGGACAGTGAAGGACAGTCGTTGTTAAGAAGAGAGCTAGAATATTGTTGATAATTATTTGAGAGATACTCATTAATGATCACATTATATAAAAATCTTCACATGTTATAAATGTTGAGCAACACTTCATCTTATGAGAGCTCATTGTTATTCATTTGGGACCAGGCTCAGTGAATTCAACACTAAACCATTTATTAAATAGTGTGTGTTCATTCATGTAAATGTTTGTCCACTGTCTGAAAAAGTCCATTTATTGGTTAAAACAGCCCTAAAACACATCGTTTTACTTTGGAGTTAACAGCTGGAACTATTAGGTTGACACATGAACGCAGCCTCCAGAGTGAACTAAAGCAGATATAAATATGTGAGTCGTCTTTTAAGGTAAACCCTCACCTATGGCCGGACTTTGCTCCATCTTTCTCTCAAAGTCTACCTTAAAATGTCAAGCCAGGTCCACTCTTGGATGTTTCCCCGCGAGCGGCAAACAAATGACACATCACCCCTGGATGCAAAACATCTGGAAGACAAAAGGACTTGGAGGAGCTTAAACGGAGGCAGCTGTGAGGGAGCGCTGCAGAACCGCCGACGTCTCCACCATGAATCCTGCTCTGATCCTGGTGGCGCTGCCTCTGCTGGCCACGGCGGCCGCTCAGTCCCACGACCACTACGACATGGACTGGGTCAACAGCTACCGGCAGGGCTTCAACTTCCAGTGTCCCCACGGAGAGGTCCTCGTGGCCATCAGGAGCTACTTCAGCGAGCGGGACGGCTCGGATCGCCTGTGGACCTTCGAGTGCCAGCCCACACCTGAGGGTCTGGGGGAGCCCAGCGACTGCTGGTGGGACGACATCAACCGAGCCGGCATGGAGTGGTGGGTCCTGTGCTTCACACGCTTCATACGCGCCTTTCACTCCTTTATCCAGCACCTGCTGACTTTTACACCTCTCGGTTAGGGCACAGCGGCAGCTGCTCACATCTGGTCAGAGTGTAGAATAAAAGCAGAGTATACACTTGACATGTATAGACTCAAGAGTGCATACAGTTAAAACATTATACAACGGAATGGAAGGATTTGGAAGAAGTTGAACGTCAGTAGGTTTCTTTACGCGATCCGGTTTCCTTCAGACAAACGATATCAAGTTGACGCTGATGAGCCGTTGCTGTAGGTTTTTCTCCAGTTTGTAATCAAATTGCGGCATATAATGTGCGCTTCAACGGGGATTTAACTAGCAGTTACTCCAATAAATGACACAGAATCATAAACAGCCACAGTAAAATTGTTCATCTGCAGCTTGAGTCAGGCAGGTTCCACGTGGACAGTGGAGAACGTGACTGACATGTGTTTTAATTTAATCTCCTTATATGTTTTATAATGTATTTAACACATGCATGAATCATCCCTAAACACATAACTGCTCACACATAAGTTTAGTGAAGGCAAAAAAACAAAAAAACAAGCCTTCAGCTTCCTCCTTACGCATGAAAACATGAATGGAAAAAATGTAGTAAACGTAGTAAATGTCAGAATCTGATTCATCAGTTCACACAATTCATACGTGTTGAGGCCCCAACACGAGAGACCAGTCAGACCAGAACAACCCTGAGCCTGACTGACGACTGAGGGTGAGACCTCAGCCAACCGAGGGGTGAGCAGGTTTCAGGCTGCACTGAAGGACGTTTAGGATGGTTTGATGGAACTGGCACGTTCGTCAGGTGGCCGTCTTATTCCTGCCCCCAACGTTCCACATGTGGGTTTTCCGTTGAGCTCCGTCCACTGGTCTCGCTCGTTCAGAGGAACCGGGCCAGGTTGTTCTGGGCTCTCGTGAGTCACTGTCTCACTCCGGCCATATGTGTCTTCAGCTGACATATTCTGGGAACCAGTCCAGCAACTTTTAACGAGACCCATCCAACAGAGAGTCAATGCCTCTTTGGTGAAATCCCATTGTGTTTTAAAGGCCACAGCAATTTGCAACACGCCATTGACAAAAACTAGTTGGGAAAAGCAGACGCTGCAACAGCTTTGGTCAAACTCTTTTTTTTTTATCAACTGAGTGATGACAAGGAGAAAGTCTTGTCTTTACCTATTTATGACCTTTTGTGTCTAGAAGCTGGAAGTTAGATTCATTTAACCGCCCTCTAAATAACAAAACCCCACACAAAGTGTTGGACTAACTGTTAAATGCACTGAAACGCTGATCTATTTAACTGACTTGGATCAACCTTTAGAAAACCTGTTTGGAGGCGTAATTACAGCCTGATGTTTCCATGTAAACAGCAGCTCGGCTCATGAATCCGAATGGGGACGTTTCCGACTTGGCTCTGTTTGCTTCAGAGACCTTTTTGGAGCAGGAGGAGAAGACGTTGCTGCTCTTCAGTTTAATATCAGCTGATTCAGTGAGTACCACTGGGAACGGGCCCTCTGTCACTGTCCCATCGCTGTCCCTGGCCATGATGCTGCCCTGGACGTAGCCATCCCTGCTGGCCGAATGACTGAACGCGTTGCCCCGTTGCCATGACAACGTGCACGGGCCGTAAATAAACTGCAAAAGTGTTGTAACCCAAAATTGAATGAATGGGATTAAATGAATTCTTGCAATGAATGGGTGGTCTTTCACTTTTATTACTATTGCAATGAACAGAAAAATGCTTATTTTTTTTATATAAAAAAACTCCTTTTGTGTGTTTTGTGCAGGACTTCAACTTGCACCCGCAACGGCCTGGTGGCAGGAGTACAGAGCAAGTACTTCGAATCGGTCCTCGACCGGGAATGGCAGTTCTACTGCTGCTACTACAAGAAGCGCTGTCCGTACTCCTGCATGTATGTTGTGGTTAATGTCTTCATAGACACGAGTTACGCACACACTGCACTTTGCGTACTCTAACACAGGCTTGATTCCGTTACAGGAAGACCACTGAAATTCCTGAGTACTACAGAGAAGAGGGAGAGCTGGTGGTTCCCAGCTACGGCTACTTCATCCGCGGAGCCCAGACCACCTTCAGTGGAGTGTTAAGGTTGGTGCAATCGTGGCTCCACTTTCTGTCTACCTCAAAAGGGTCCTCTTTTAGTGTTTGCTTCACTGACAGGATTCTGTGCTTGTACTGTGTTTCAGAGATCGGCAATGGAAATACATCCTGTGCAGAATGACAGACTTTGACTGTGACTTTGAGAATTTTTAGAAACACAGGCAATAATTCCACCTTTTCGTGCAGTTTCCTATTTACTCTTGCCTTTAAACATAATACTGCCATCATGCAAAGCTCATATGCTTCATGTATTCACTTCATTACCTGGATGAACCAGAGGCATGCCGTGCCTGTATAACCACTGTTCCAGCCTAGCATGCACAATGGCTTCTATTGTAAAGTTAACTTAAGGTAACCATAAACACAGCGGCTCCACGGGGCCTTTAAGCTCCACCAGAAACACTTCAGAAAGCTGCTCCCATTTATTTGCCAGAGGAACTGAAAGGCATTTGGCAGCACGTGAAAGCGGTGTTAAAAACTCTGCGATGCTGTTCACGCTGGTGGAAAACACTGCGTCAGGCTCTGAGTTTCCTCTGCCCAGGTCACGTGACTCTGAAGGCAAAGACGAGGGCTCGGAAAAGGATGGGTCGAGCTGCAGCGTGACGGATGGGGTTATTGTCTTGGAAAGAACACTTGTAACAGTTGTGTCTGTGTTGGAAGTAATAAAAAAAGCTTATTTAAATCCCTGGCAACTCCAGCTTTGCATGCGATGAAATGTGTCCCATCTGCTTCCACTGGACCTTAACACCGCCTCTTTTTTCAGGCGTCTTGTTCAGTTTGGCACGAGCAGCGGAACTGTACTCAATGTTAATGTAATGTGTTGCATGTCAGTGTTTAAAAATGATGTTTAAAGCTAAACTAATAAGTGAATACAGCACAATCAAAACTATGAGAGAAAGGCTGAGTTAAAAAAAGACATTTTAGTAGCAAAAACTACTTTAAAACAGTAAAAGGCTGCAGCATCAGAAAAATCAGGCAACAACAAATGCAAGTTAGAGACATTCAACTTATTTTATTCAAGTAATGACAAGCTGTCTGAATTCTCTGCCTCAGTCATGAATGACTTAAATGGTTCTTCTGTGTGGACGGTGTTTTTCTGCCCAGTACCAGAGAGAATGTGAAGGACCGCGTCCAGGAGCCGCTCAGCCTTAGTCGGACAGGACCAGCTGCACTTTGTCACCAGCTCCACTCTCCAAAGTGAGTTAGAAGCCGTTTGAACTTCACGAGGTGAAGTGGCTGAAGGTCAGCAGACACGCTGCACTGTCTTGAAAAGAGCTGGGGCCCGGGCCAGTGGCTTTCAGCGCTGTTTGTTTATGGCAACTGCTGTCTCGGGGCACGGGGCCAACACCCCACAGCGACACAGCTGTCCCCTGAGCCGGTGGCCGGTGGCCGGTGGCCAGCCACACGCCTGCAGAGGCCTCCGGTCCGCAGAGCCCCGCTGTCCCTGTGGTGCACGCCTCCTTCCTGGGCCGGGGAGAAAATATATTGTCCCGGGATATATTGTCCGGCTTCCTCCTCCCCGTCTTCATTTCGGCCGGATGAAGAATGATCCTTTCAAAACAATATTTACACCGGCTGTAATTAAAGTTTAGGGAGGAGCCACAAAGCTATTAAAGTCTTCTTTCTACAATCGCTTTTAGAATCGGCAGCTATCCACCGTATAATTAAGAGCTAAGTATACATTTATGGCAGCAAAGCCCCATAGAAAGGAAGGGTTTACGTTCTGATGAAAACCTGTTCATTCCAAGGGGGCGGCGCTGAGCCAGTCGTCCACCTGAGGGGTCAGGAGTTCAAGTCAAGGCTCCCGCTCTTGCTGTGTGAATGGGTGAATAGGAAGCATGTCAGCTATCATCTATCAAAATACAGCATACATTACATTACGCTATGCAACCAGTGTCAGAGGTGCAACAGGGGTCACTCAAAAAACAAAGCAGTGAATGAATAATAACTTGAATCAATTACAGAATGTGGAAATAATTGACTTTGAAAATAATGAGAAGTTCCAGCCACACAAAAAATTTACTGTCATGCAGTAATTGTACCCTGCAGTAGCAGCGCTGGCTCGTTCTCTGGTTCGGCCCAAACTGAAATATTTTGGTAAATCTTGGGTGGAGTAACAAGAAATATCACCTTTGGGATGTTCTCAAATATATTGAATATGTTAAAGGTTATTTGTTGGTGCTAAAGTAAAGGATTTGACTGACTTAAATATATTTATTAAATTTGAGGAGATTGATTTGGAGTTAATTTTGTGACAAATATTCAAGGTATTCCATGTGCTGGTTTGCATGAATGTGGCATGGCAGTCACTACTGAAGGGTCAAAGGTCACGCACTCACGTTAATGTAAATGGGTGAAACCCGTGCTGCTGTGTTGGCTGTTTTTTGTTTTCATGACACTATGTAACTGGGGCCCCGCTGTATTAAACTACGCCTTCGTGACTGACTGGGCTGTTCCCAGCGTGTGTGAGGACATGAGGGGCTGTGTCTGCGAGGCGAGGAAGCCCCATTGGTTGTGACCTCGGCCCGGCCCGGCCCCGGGGCTGCACGGATAGCCTGTTTATTTTAGGGAGCCTCTGCTGCTCTCGCTGCTGCTGCTCTCACTCGAGGACAAAAACAGCTGCACGGCTTCACATCGGACAACGTGGGGCGCAGCCGAGGCCGGACCCGCCAGAACCTCGCCTGGACCCGCTAGAACCTCGCCTGGACCAACCAGAACCTTGCCTGAGAAGGTCTTTTTATGAAAAAAAGTTAGAGTTATTATTCTTAACTTCAAATCTCCACCGGGTTCTATTATCTGACACTGTAATGATGTGAAAAGTGAAAACGGCTTGGTAGTTTGTTAGGAATTTTTACAGCTTCTTTTGTTTGTCATTCAAGTCAAGGCCACAACCATCATATCTGCTAGACCACATTTTACTGTGGGTACGTTAAAACATGTGCTTTTCTATTTTTGCTGATTAACAATCCCTTAAAGGAAACATGTTTTCCTCAGAATTCATTGGTTTAGTTCACAGTAAAGTCGCAATAAAAGCAAGCAAAGGCCTCTAAATGCGAGTCCCTGGCCTCAGTGCTCCCATCAAGTGACTTAAGCCCATCAGACATCAAGCTGGTCCCCTCGCAGAGTAGAGTAGAGTACTTTACTCCCCGCTCACTAGTGTCCATTACACATTTAGCGAACATTAGCCACCAGCTGCTCATCACACTAGATCTAATAGAGCTGTAGCAGAGTACTGACCATGTGCTAACTGTCTGTGAGATGAACAGACTGCTGCTGCTGTAAAAGTCTGGGCCCAAGGAAGCGTGTGTGAACCTGCGTTTTATTAGGAACGGCACAGGTGAACAGTGTGGGGTGTGTCTGAGTGTGTGGTGTGACTTTATTCCTGTGGACTAAGATGCCTTTTCCTCCCACTTATGACGGTGGTGGTTCAATACTTCCTGGAGGAGCTTAATGGCTGGTGATAAGATATAAACTAATTAGCTCATTTAAAAGATCGATTGACTTCCCTGATGAAGCTATAAACAATTTTGCGGGCTGCACCCTTTAACACAACTCTAGTGGAAACAGTGTTCAGTGCTACAGTTTCCAGTCGCTGGCACTTGGGGAAGATTCTTTGCGTTGAGGGCTCGGGGGGGGACTGTTTGCGCAGCCGACTCATGTTCGTCGTGTGATCGCATCATCACGGTGTCAGATAATAGAAGCCGGTGGAGATTTAAAGTTAAGAATAACAGCCTGCTCGCTTCCCCCCCTGCGGGTATGTGGAGCAGAGAACAGCCCAGGCTTTGTGGGAACCAGAGGGGTAAGGTGAGCTCTGTGACCCACTGGTTCCCAGCCAGTTCTCACTTTCCCCGCTCGCAGCGCACCTCCAGACAAAAGCCCCGGCTCATTGCCGTCGGATCCTCGACGGGCGGATTCTCGCTAGTAAAACAGCTCTGAAGGATTCAGGCGGTTTGTGGCCTGCGATGAAGAAGAGCCAGGCAACATCTGTTATTATCGCTCATTCAGAGTCTTAGTGGTAAATGATACAGACCACAATATTTCCACTGGTTCTGGTTGTGTCGTTAGCGGTGATGAGCCTCAGGCTGCATTTCCTGTAACAAACACCGCCACACTAAAGCTTTTCCCCCTCATAAGTCCTTATTCTGCAGTCTAGTGGATTGTCCCTGCAGGTGAAAGGCCAAGGCTGTGAGCGTGAAAGACGTTCGGAGGCTTGTCAGCGTTGTTAATCTGTCTGTTGGCCACAGGCCCAGGACGAGGAAAGGGCAGGTCTCCTAACGGTATTGTGTAACACAAAACAGGCTCTTCTCACACCATAGCCAGTGTGCTCACGTCTTAGCTGGAGCCCCGCCGTGACCCACAGGTCGGGTCCCACCTGGAGGTTCTCAGGATGTAGGATGAGCATCGCATCGAGGCGATCGCAGGACAATAGGAGGTCATTAAGGTGGGCGGGCGGGCGGACGGACGGACGGACGGACGGACGGACGGACGGACGGACGGACGGACGGACGGACGGACGGACGGACGGACGGACGGACGGACGGACGGGGACGCAGACAGACAGACAGACAGACAGACAGACAGGCAGGCAGGCAGGCAGGCAGGCAGGCAGGCAGGCAGGCAGGCAGGCAGAGTTCATGGTGCTGTTGAACTTCATTGTGAGGATTTAGGCTAGCACTAAATTCCTCTAGAGAAGCTATTTAATGTCTTTGTGGGAGAAAAGTATTGTGTGCTACATAAAAACCAATAGTTCTCACTATTACAAGATAACTTTAAATATGATCCCTGAGATACTAAGCCAGTAACAGCTCCTGGCCCCTGGTTCTCCTGCTGTTGCATTCTTTTGAAAGCCACATCATTTTGCCCTACTTCTGCTTTACGGCCTAAAATTCAAGTCATTTAAGTCCCATCTATTCAATGCTGCCTAATTAGGCTGGTTAAAAAGAAAGCTTTTATGCTCATCTGGATCATTGTTTAAGTCTTAACTCCTGTAAACAACAATATTTCTTCCTAGACTTTGCTCAGTCAAGGTTTTCTGTTGTGTGTCTTATCATGTTGCCAGATCTTAAAAGAAAAACAAGTAATCAAAGCTATTGACTGAGTTTGTTCCAATGATATAACGGTATGAATACAATAGTGAGATTTTCAAATGCACTTTGAAGCAGAACAAAATCTGTCTGTAATAATCAATTTGACATGCCAGGAGACAAAATCAATATGATCTTGAACACATCACGACTTTACTCCAGACGCCTTGTTTGTGCAAACAATGACAATTGAACTCACTGCTGTTGGTTCTGTGATGCTATAAGCTAGAGGCCGGTTCGTTTTATGATGCAAAACTCTCTGCCCCTCTGGAAATGGTGCAGAGCCGAGTCCTGCTCCAGGTGTGCCCTCATTCCCAGCCTGCCCATGTGTTTACAGACAGACATTCTCCTCGGCCAGCGTGTAATGGAAAAGTACTCCAGCGCCAGGAGAGCCAGCGTGAGCTTTCCACCGCTATGTTTGGCCTCGGTCGCAGCATGAACAAGACAATAAGAGATAAGAGTGAGCCCAGTCGTCCAGCGGCGTTTGTCCTTGGGCAGATAGACACCTTTATCTCGTACGGGAGTCTGGGCCAGAGCCGCTCTTCCAGAGAGCCTGTAAGCGGCACTTCAGAGCCATTAGTGTAACAGGAGCGATAGCGGAGACGAATCGGAGCATCATGGACAGTGAATTAAGATATGAAACGTACTGTAGACCACAGACCCACATCATGCGTTGAATCGCTGCCCACTTTTCATCTTGCATCCTGTCTAATATGGAATACACAGAGTTTAGCTCTTTGTGGTATCTGGATCCGCTCAGCATTAGGACAGCTCTGTCCTAAGGAATCAGACCACTATACATGCAGCCCACCAATTAACACACGGTATGCGGCCAGTTAATTCCCACTTCAACTGGAAATGTGACGTTCTACAGGGGTTTGAGTGGCCAACTGTTTCCTGGCTCTGAACTGCTGCCAGGCAACCAGCGGAGGCTCCGGCCGGTGAGTCCAGGAGTGGAATAGCTGTCTTGAGTAATTCATCAGACGTTTTCCATGGATGGTATAACAGCAACATCGTCAGGGAAATGTTGGGAAATTGTAGTTAATATTAAATGATTTGTGAGACACATCTACGGAGAAGACAAAGGCCTGTAGCTGCTCAGCTGAGAGCAGCCCCCCCCCCTTCCTCTGGAAGCAGGACGGTTTAGAGCTGGGTTCCTCTCAACCTATTAAAGCTATGACTCCATCACATTTTCCCTCTTAGAATCCAGCTCGACAGCTTTTGTTGTGCATTGCTTGTCTTACTGTCGTCTGAGTATTGTGTGGCTCCATAGCAGTTCAGAAACTACAGTTACATGAAACTGTAATAGATTCATTGTGCGTCTGTAACTTGAGATCTTTCAAACATATGTCGCTCAAATACATCCTTATGTTCAATGTCAGTGAGGTTCATGCACTACAAGAGAGAACAGAGCGTTTACAGTGAACAGGATGTGAGGCTGCAGTGAAATCTGCCTGTGTAGAATCAGATTCACGCACCAGCAGGGAAACCGCTCCTCACCGCGTCTCTGCTCTAAATGTGTCACCTCCCCTTTCAAGGTTAGAGCGCGTCGGGCGTTAAACGCTCGCATTAATCACGTTAACTGGGGGTGGACGCAGCTGTGATCGCATCACAAGGACACGCGTGCGGGTGTGCGCTGTGCACGTGGTGAAGCCCGGAGGGTCGGGATGAGAGCAGATCAGCCTTCACCCAATGGGTCCACAAGGATCAGCATGATCAATATTCATGTCCTCAGCGTGTAATACATTCCTGCACAAACCCATTGTGTCCATCTATAGACCTGCTGCTCTTACAGAGGTTTTTTGTCATGTGTTATTTTGTTTTTGTGCTGGCATAGTCCTTTCCTTCTTGTTTGAGAGCAGCTTTAATGGGACAAAACCATTTCCATCTGGGATTAATAAAGTTCACTGAATGTTGAACTATAGTAGAGATGGCAGTTCTTAAACTAAAGGGCCAAAACACCAGCGCGCTTTGGAAAGATAGCGTATAAATGGCGGCCTTTATAGGAGAACAACCACCGACATCATTCACGTGAAGGCAGTGAAGTCGTCGTTGATGATCGCGGTGAAGCGGGCAGGGAATGGGGAAAAAAGGAACCAATTAAGGCGTATATAAATTAAATAGCGGATATGAAGTCAGATGGACCAAAGTCAAATAAAGGTTCATCTGAAGCGGACTGGACGTCACATCACATTACTCACCTGAGCCGTGACGGCCTGGCAAGGACACACAGGAGAGAGCCAATACTATAAAGGTACAGGAAATTGGCTTTTGTGTGTTACCTGGAGCATCTAGTTATTGATTATCTATAAAGGACCTTAGTGAATATGCCACAAAACACTGATCACGTGATCAAAGGCAGTGCTGATTTGCACAGGAGCATTTCTTATTAGAACATAAATCATAGAAGTGTTTCAAATGCAGAGGTTTCTGTGGAGCAGAACGACTCCAGTTCTTAGTTTGCCTCCGATCCACTTTCTGAACTCAGACTATGTGGTTTTGGTAATCAGCGTGAAACTCACACCGTCCTTCCTGCTCTCAGTCATGAATGCATTTGTGTTTGCAGCGGCAGCCTGCAGAAAGCAGACAATGCCTGAAAGCAACGCTGAGACAAAACCTTTGCCAAGCTCGAGGGCCGTAACAAGGTGTGCTGAGCTGGTGACAGTGAGGCCTGAACAGGGGCAGCTTTGTTTGAAGGCGATTACGTCAAACAGCCGAGGGAGCAACCAGCTTATTAAACCTATAGTGGCACGAAGCAAATGTCCTCAAACACAGACACACAATGACCTCTTTCCCAGCGTTCGAATAAACACTTGGCGACGCGTGTTGAGGCGTCCGCCAACAGCAACTAAGGATAAACATATTAAATCTCTGCCTCATAGGAGAGGAGGGGAATCTCACACGTCAGACCTGCTTTGTATGGGAAGCTCAGACCTAATCGAATTGTGTTTTGTTTAGTGTCTTTATTTATGCGAGAAGACGTCTCAGTTCTGAAGGTGAAAGAAAAGCTGTGAGGACAGAGTGACACTTTGAGGCTCGGTGGAGCCGCCAGTTCTGCTGATTTGAAGTCAAGCTTTAGTTCAGGCCAAAAAGGCAGATTGGGAGGCAAAAAAAAGACTTGACAACAGGTGGAAATTTGCCTGAAACCAAAACAATGAACAGAGCGGCCATTTGTAGAGGGGCCTCGTGGACGTACGGTTTATTTTGTGCTGGACTGGTTCAGTCAATGTGGGTTTGGAAGGTGGAATTCAGTGCTGAGACACTTTTAACCAGCATTTGATGTCAGGTTTGGTATGTGACACATGGATGAGCAGCAAATGATGTCGTCCCTCCCCTCCTCCCCTCCAGGCTGTAGTCATCCTAAAAATGTGGTGAGTTGGAGAAATGAACAAAAAGCCCACTAACAGGTGTTCACTGCCGCAAGAACTGTGTTCTCACTTTTTATACTTTGAGGGATTCACATTTTTTTTGTCACATAGTGAAGGTTCGTTCAGGTTGAAATGGTTAAAGGGATGCCAAATAGTGCAAAAACAAGTATTGGGTAAAGAAATATTCATTCAACATGTAAGATAAACTTAGAGATAAACTGAGAGACAGGTTATGAGTTGAACTGTGAAACAATGGCTACATTCTATACGTTTTAGAAGGAAACAGTGCCAGCGTTTGTAGTGGTGCTCAACCAATGCATACGACAATAAGCATGAAGCGTCTCTCAGTTGGTTTGGCCTGGTTTCCTGCCCCTGCTTGAGGAAAGCCCCGTCACCTACACCTGCTGCCTGCCGTAATATATATATAACAGAAAAAACACAACAATTTCCTGCATTGCCAGATTTTGCCACTGCATCATATAAAGACATAACAATTAATTAAATTTAAAAATAGTTTTGAATAATCTATATAGTGCTTAATATAAATCAAAGAATGTGGACACAAAATGAGTATACGTGTACATAAAAAGTCAACGTTTGTAGGCAACAAACTCCTCAGCCGAGACTGAATGAACAAAAAGAAGACAACTGAAAAAAATACCAAATATAATCCAAAATTCGTTTTAAATGTTATAACTTTGGACATAGCGCTCTCTTGTGGCGAGTACTAGTTTTAACGCACTTCCGCCATTTCTTACGCAAAATCCGGTTGTGCAGCAGCCATTTTGTCTGTTCGGGCAGTCTACCCTGACGGTTGCGAACTGCAGTTCCACCTTTAAAAACAATCTGAAATGCGCTTGTTACATTTCTGTTTTGCGTTATCTACGAAATAGTCGTCGCATAAAAATAATATTTATTTTTTAAAGTCCGAAGAGGGGCGTCCTCTAGGAGATAGATCCAGAATTCGGCGTAAAAACGCGGGTAAGTGGAGACATGTCGTGTGAAGAAAGCTACTTGGCCATCATACGCTATCTGACTGATGAACGGGAGCCATATGCGCCGGGGACGCCCGGGAACACCAAGAGGAAAATACGCAAAGCGGCCGCCTGCTACGTGGTGAGAAGCGGGACGTTGTTCTATCAGCGGCGGCTCAAAGGCCACAATCAGTTCACGGAGCTGGAGGTGGTGCTGCAGGACAGCCGGAGGAAGGAACTTATCAACGAGGCGCACGTCGCGGAGGGAGGGGAGCACCTCAACCAGCAGCTCACCTGGGACTGCATCAGCCAGAAGTACTGGTGGAGAGGTGAGTCCGCGCTCGGGTCCCGGCGGGGCCGACGGGCGAAGTCACGTGTCTGCGGGAGAAACCGCTGCAAACGCAGGATCACGCAAACACACCAAACTACACGTATGTGTGCGCCAGCCGTCAGTCACAATACACGGTTACTCTCTGTCGCCATCTACGGGTCAAGGTTATGTTTTGTTTTTGTCCCGTGACTTATTCACCATCGCGGTGTTGTTATACTCAATATATCATCAGTATTCAAGTCTACGTTACTAAACACACCTGTGGCAGCAAGTATGAAAATACTTTCCAGGTTTTTAACAGTGTTGTCTCTAATTCAAATAACTTTAACAGCCATAATAGCTTTTGTAATTATATACAAATGTGGCTAAACTATAAACACTTTTCCTTTTTTGACACTATCAGGTATCTTGAAGAATGTGAAGGACCACATCAGGGCGTGTGCCCACTGTCAGAGCAGGAGGAGCGCAGATGATGGTTCGGGCTCTCGGCTCTTCACCCAGCAGGGGAGACGCAGAGCAGCCGCACACGACGACGACGACGATGACGAGGACGACGAAGAGGCGGACGACGGGTTGCTTTTCGCTGACTCGTCTTCTCAGCTGAGGTCCAAGCTCAGCAAGGCCATGGGTGCTAAGCACGAGCTAGTCTTTGTGAGTTTCCTGTACAATAACGACGGACGTAACGGAGTTTTACTTTTCTTACATCCACTGATTGACTGTCCGTCGCTGTGTGTTGTCCGTGCGCTCCTCACCAGGTGGACAGCAAGGGCGAGGTCAACCAGTTTCTGCCCAAACACAGCCAAACCATGCTGGAGAAACTGAACCAGCAGCGTCTGGGCAATCAGTTCTGTGACATCACACTGCTGATTGAAGGAGAGGAGTACCGCGCGCACAAAGCCGTGCTGGCAGCGTGCAGCGAATACTTCAATGAGCTGTTCTTTGAGAAGGGGGTGGTGTCCACGCACGAAGCTGTGGTCGATCTCTCTGGTAAGGCTTTGTTTCAGTGGTTCTTCACGCAGTTTTGCTCACTTTGAACTCGGATTCATTCTCCCTCTAGGTTTCACCAAAGCCAGCTTCCTGCCTCTGCTGAACTTTGCCTACACATCCATGCTCACCTTTAACTTCTGCATCATGGCAGATATCGCCAACCTCGCCCGGCATCTGCTGATGGCGGAGGTGCTGCAGTTATGCGAGTCTGTGCATAAACAGGTGGAGCAGCAGAAGCTGACGGTGTATCAGAGGGGAGACATCCACACGGTGGTGTCGAGCCAGCCGGCGGCTCAGGAGGGCCTGAAGGAGGATCCCGGTGCCTACATGGTGACCATCCACGAGGGCAGGGCGGTGGTCACGCACAGCGGGGTCGCGCTGGAGTGTGAGTCTTTGGCTTTTGTTCAGCCTTCCAAAGAGCCGATGGCGGTCGTAGAGGGAGGCAAAGAGGACGATGGGCTGGCTGAACAGCACGACACCGTCACCCTGATCACTCACAGTGTAGATGCTGAGCCAGGGGAGACCGTCACCTTTATCTCACGCGGTGCAGATGGAATGGAGGGGGAGACGATGACAGTGGTCACACACAGTGGTCAGGCTGGAGCCAGCGAGTCCCTCGCCATGGTGTCCGCCTGCCTGGCGATGGAGCAGCCCCAGGTCACAGAGGAGGGAGCCTTTGTTATCAATGTGGAGCCAGACAAAGCGAGCGCCTCACAAGATGATGAACTGCAGTCTGTTGCTACGACTGAAGCTACGACTGAAGCTACGACTGAGGCTACGACTGAAGCTACGACTGAACCCGTGGCGTTGCCTCAGGAGACGGCGGCGTCAGGTCCTCCGCCGCCAAAGCGTAAGCGAGGACGCCCAGCAAAGGTGAAGCGGGATGTGGTGGTGGAGGAGTTCCTGCCACTGGAGGAGGAGGATGCATCTGTTGATGAAGTCCATGCAGACAAGCAAGAGGCAACATCAGATGACCCCAACAGGAGACGACTCCGGCAGCGGTCTATTGGAGAGGGTGGATACGCTCGTCTGCATATGGGATTGGAGGATGAAGAGGAGGCGAAGAAAGTATCAACTCCGCCACGTGCCACCACCCCTAAGGTAAAATATTACATTGCCGTCAACTATTACTCCATCACATGAGACATGACATTCAGAATACTGTCAACTGACCCCAAACGTGACTGTAGGTGTGTGCCAGGCCGGGGAAAAGGGGAAGACCACCAAAACAGCCGATGGAGGTTCCAGTGGAGCCTCAGTCTGCATGTGAGTCCAGAACCGAACCAGAGGACATGGTTGTACAGACTGTGATAGCGGGAGAGGCCAGTACGGAAGAGGCTGAGACAAAGGCGGAGGAGCCCGAGACTGAAGCCAAGCAGGAACAAAAGGCGGCGGAGAGCGTTGTGGATGGAGGGCACACGTGCTCTGAGTGCGGCATGTCCTTCCAAAGACGCTACTCTCTCATCATGCACACTCTAAAACATGAAAAGGCTCGTGGATACAAGTGCAGTGTGAGTATGACATGGTGAGCTAATCTTATTATTAGTAATAATAATAATAATGATGTCTCCCTCTCCTCTTTTAGCTATGCAGTAAAGAGTTCCAGTATGCTGCCTCACTTCGAGCCCACCTCGCCCGGCACAAACAGCAGAGCAGCCAGCGAGCGCCTGGGACCAAACCCTCAGGTGAACAGAGCTCACAGGGGAAGGCGGACGGCGATTTGGAAGACAAGACTTCACCGCTCACCAGAAGAGAGTTCGTGTGCGACATCTGCGGGAAGACCCTACCAAAGCTGTACTCTCTGCGGATACACATGCTGAATCACACCGGCGTGCGGCCCCACTCCTGTAAGGCCTGCGGCAAGACGTTTGCCCACAAACACAGTCTGAAGATGCACAAGGCGCTGCACGACGTCACCAAACAGTTCCAGTGTAAATACTGCAAGAAATCGTTTGTGAGCAAGCGAAGTATGGAGGAGCACACCAGCATTCATACAGGTGAGTCCAAGGTAGAGGGGAATGGTGTCTGTGGCTCAACTGGGAGATTGAAGCCTCTAGTAACATGCTAAACAGTCATTCACATTCAGACTGTTGTCTGTGCATCTGCAGGTGAATCAAAGTATCTTTGCAACACGTGTGGAGCCACTTTCCACCGAGCTTCAGCTCTGAGCAAACACCTGAAGAAGCACCAGCCCAAACCTGACGTCCGTCCCTACGCCTGTTCTCAGTGAGTCACTGTTGCTGCGTCTTTACTACTCAAGTAAAATTATGAACTATTAAAGTTATTAAACTATTACATTTTTAACGTGAAGGACGTGAGTTGAGGCGCAAATACGATATATTGTCTCCAATTTGCTTCATCTTTCCTGCAGCTGTGATAAAAGGTTCTATGAAGCCAAAGATCTCCAGCAGCACATGAACAAGCACATGGGCCTGAAGCCGTTCCAGTGCCAGGTGTGCGGGAAGTGCTACAGCTGGAAGAAGGACTGGTACTCCCACGTGAAGTCCCACAGTGTGGCTGAGCCATTCAAGTAAGCCTAACGCATGCTGAGCTCCGACTGCTCCCTGCATATCTTCATGCTCACGCTGTTTGTGTCATCAGGTGTAACGTGTGTGGGAAGGAGTTCTTTGAGAAGGCTTTGTTCAGGAGGCACGTGAAAAAAGCCACGCACGGCAAGAAGGGACGGGTGAAACAGAACCTGGAGAGAGAGTGCGAGCAGTGCGGAAGGAAGTTCACTCAGCTCAGAGAGTACAGACGTCACATCAACAACCACCAGGGTGAGGCTCCACCGTGACCACAGTCTCATTTAAGCACCGTTTCTGTCTAACGCTGACTGCTGGTCTCTTCACAGGAGTGAAGCCTTTTGAGTGTCTGACTTGTGGCGTGGCCTGGGCTGACGCGCGCTCCCTCAAGCGGCACGTGCGCACGCACACGGGAGAGCGGCCCTACGTGTGCCCCATGTGTCAGGAGGCCCACATCGACGCACGCACGCTCCGGAAGCACATGACCAAGTACCACAGCGACAGTCTGCCGGGGAAAATCATGCTGGAGAAGGATACGCTGCAGTTCCACAACCAGGGCACCCAGGTGGAGCACGCCGTCAGCATCCTGACGTCCAACCTGCCTCCTGAGCTCCGGCCGGCCCAGCAGCCGGCCTCAGAGGAGATCGAGACCGTGCTGATCACAGAGGAGACCGTGGAGGCTGTGGAGGCCGTGCAGGCCGTCCAGGCCGCCAGCGACGGCTCGGTGGCCACGCTCTCGGATCAGGGCATCATGCAGGTCGTGAACTACGTCTTGGCCCAGCAGGCTCTGACTGGGACCAAGTTAGACGAAGCCCCTGAGGTGATTCAGACTATGGAGGTGGAGGTGGCTCACGTAGCCGAGGTTGAGTGACTCATCGGCGGTGGCCGTGCAGATGCAACATAATTAGTCGCAGTCTGTGTGAAATGTAACTGAATGTAAAAAGAGTCTTATTTTTCTGTACATGTACATAGTGTGTAAGTGAATAACGAGTGGAGTCTTCCCTCGGAGCTGATGGATACGTGCGCATGCATGACATTTTCATGTTGTGTGTAAAATAGCTAGACGTGCAAGGCTAAATGGTAAGCTACGAATATGACGTGACGCTCAGGACAAATAAAGGTAGAAGTCACAACAGGTTTGACCACAGTTTTTCTCTCCACTCTGACAGAACTCAAAATGTTTACGTTACAATTTGTGAATAAAAAACACGCAAACAAATTTTAACATGCACTACAGCAAGTATGCATATTTATTTCAGATTGAAGTATTGAAACATATTTACAGTACAGACTAATGCAGGATATGATGTTACTGGAAGACAAAAATGTAACTGGCAGGCAATGGTCACATGACTGTGATTTAATAGCATGCCGTGTTTTCTTGAGGAAAAAAAAAAACTATACAAACGTATATACACTTATAACCATGTTTTGGTCAGTGATCAAATGAAGTAACCCTAAACCAAAACATTTTTTATCAGCGTTTTCATCATCAGTCATAATAACACTGCATAAGACACACTTGGCATCAGTCACTAGGAGGCATACTTCAAACCTGGCACATAGAGAGATATGGGTATTGGTCTCCCAACAAACATAAAAAATATTACATCTACAGCAGAAAACATTGGCTGAAATAATACTTCTGATATTCTGAAATGTATACAATCAATGCTGAGCCCTGCCATAAACCAGTGTACTTGTACCACAATGGTAAAAACATAAGTATTACAAAATAAAATACAGTAACTATGGACCATAACCCAAAAAGAAATCCCTCTAATTTGTTTGCAGTCATGCTTTAACAGGAATGAATCATTAACCCTCAATGCTAATCTCAAGTGCTCTCAAGAAATTATAAACATAAACATTTGTGCAACGCCGTCAGTTTTTCCTCGGTATCAAGGACCAGAACAATAATGAAGATAAGTGCATTTCTCAGCAGTATGTGCACTTATGCCAGGATTGCGAATGAAATGTTCCAAAGGAGACGTGAAATGAGAAATTGAGAACGAGACGGGGGCGTCGTTTTACTCTCCCTCCTCCTTGATACGCTGCTGTTTGCGACGAGAATCCAGGTCGAAGGAGAAGTCAGACCACTCGTCGCGTGGTGGGAAGGAGATGGTCTGGCGCAGGGTGAAGCGCACGGCGTCAATGACGCGCTCACCCCTGGCCTCGGAGGAGCCCACACTGACGGTGGAAGCTCCACTGGTGGTGCGCACTATGTGGGAGGGTGGGGAATAATCCATGGCCTGTCGGTGCTCCATGATTCCCTTCCAGATGATGTGCTGGAACTCTGCAGGGATCTTCAGCCTGGACAGGTCCTAGTGGTCATTACACAGGGGAGCGTTAGTATTCGGAGGGTGGCCCACTCTTCTCTCTAACCCATCAAATGACTGGTGTGGGATAGGCAAGGGCTCACCTCCATGTTATAATTTTCAATCTGGTAGATGTTGGTTATGCCTTGTGCTGTGAAGTAGTCCAAACAGCCTGCGCAGCCCAGCCGTATAAGGAAGCTGTGTGACAAAGAGGCGGGACAAGGTCAGGAGTGGAGCCATCAAACTATATTAAAGTTCATTTTTTAAACGTTGAGTCTCCTGCTGTCTGCAGTCACATATTCTCTTTACTTTAGACCCTAACCTTTAATATTCTTAGACAAAAGGTTTCACTGGAAACTACAACAGCCAATACTGTATAGGGTAAATACTGTATTCATTTTATACTATTAGCACTACTTTTGGCTTTGATCTTTTAGAATGATTTAATAATAGAAAGACAACATCAAAATTTTAAAATTTAATTCACAATCAGGAAATAGACTCATTTAAAAAGGTTTCTAAAATAAAACACATTTGTTTTATGCAGCAGTCATGATTTAATAACGCCTCCCACGACTCCCAGACAACCAGCTCCTTCACGTCAGTTATAACGACAAAAGAGAAGAAACGTACTGAGGCCCTGCACGTTGCTACTGCTGGTTAACTGGGCGGTTAGGTCGTACGTGAAGTTAGGTAAGCTTTAGAAGCACAATAGAAGTAGAATCAGACAGTGTCGCTGCTGTTCTATCTGACAGGAGCAACTAAGGCCTTTTCTACAGTCACACAACAGGGGTGTTTATAAAAGGGTGTCAATACAAAAGGTTTAAAAAATACTTCAATATGGAATTTGGAACAGGGAATTCATACACTTGTATATTACGATTTTTTAGTTGTGTGGGGATTTTATGAAGCCTCGTCTATTATTGTTACTTATATAATGCTGAAGACTTTGGGCCTCCATTTATTTGATTCAATCTTAAAGTTCAGCCTTTTTAATGGACAAAAAAAATTATAAAAGATGTATCCTAGTGTGGGTTGATTAGGTACCTGGAGATGCTGCTGTCCATGGGGTATGGAGGAGGGGGAGTACAGTGGGAGGAAGGCACCAGGGGAAGCTGTGGCTGCAGTGCGTGTGTGGGGCTCAGTGAACTCATGTCAGCGTTCATGGGGATGTGAGTGCCCATCATAGGAGTCACTGCAGAGACAAAAGGAGCTACTGTAAGCTTTCTTCTACTGCTATGGGAGTCAGAAGTTACGCAATGGAAACTGAAACACATGGAGGGTGGACACGCAGACGTTACTCTCAACATGACGCATAATGCATTGTAAGTCCTGCAGTGGGAGGGGAGGGGGAGGATGGCCGGGGTCACTGAGATCAGCTTTTTGAGGAGGACATTATCTGTTCGAGCAGCGAGTGAGCGTTTGGAGGCATTCAGGTCCCCTTCTGCCTGCCCAGACACGCTATCCTACACATACAATACGCCAGGAGGGACATGGCTGCTGGTAGCGGGGAATGCACGGCCTGAGACAGACAGGAAGAGAAACAACAAGGCACACTCACTGTCAGTCAGGCCTCCAGACATGCTGGATGGGGTGAGTGTGTTACGCTGCTGGGGGTTGATGAGCTGGCTGACAGAGGGCAGCTTGTTGACTTTTCCGTGAGTCGGAGAGCTGGACCCGAAGGAAGGCTGAGGCGGCATCGAGGTCCTGGGGGAGGAGAGAGAAGGTTAGAGGCCATGAGGTACCACTGTTTTACCGTTTGGAGCATAGACAGCAGACAATAATGTTTATAAATCATGTCATCAATGTAATTTTCACCCTCCTTCTCATGATGTTTCTTTATTACAAAGAGCAGTTCAAGCAACGAAAGCCATTTATTAAACTCTGACAGCAACAATAACAAAATAATCTGTTTCAAACAGAAAAGACGCAGACGTCTGGATTTGCTCTGTACATAACAAACATCTGCATCTCATAGAGGAACGTTAAAAACAAACACAAACTGTCCTGCAGTGACTTTATAAAACATGACCAGCATTTGAAAGTCCCCACCCCAAAAGTTAAACGTCATGAGTCCAGCTCTAGTGTCAGAACACCTTCAGCTGAATACACTCATAAGTCAAGTACAAGAGAAAACAATAAAGCTTGGTTCCTGTTTATGTTCAGCCGGAAGAGAAGGCTGAATTTAATGTACTGTAACATTTCACAGGGTTAAGGTTCAAAGACAGATTCAAAGCAACAAATAGACGCAGGGCTTTAAACCTTAACTTGTTGATTTTGTGCACAAAAATTATACATGCAAACAATTTAATCTTTGATTGGTGGATCCATTAGCATCAACTGGATAAATAGGGTCTGCATTAGTAATAGGTCTGTCCAGCATGAAGGACTACTAGCACAAAGGCTGAAGTGCTTCTTCATGGCCATAGAGCAACAGATCTCACTAACAGAAATGTTCAGTATCAAATCCTCAGTACACAAGAAGTTAGAAGGTCAAATCAGTGGTGAAAAAGGAGACAGAGAGGAGGTCCATGTAACTTGGAGGAGCAGGAAGAGGAGAAGGAGGAGGAATGTGGGGCAGAGTTTCAGGAGGAGCTGCAGCGCCGCCTCTGCTCTCCTGCAGGTTCCAGGAGCTGGCTACCAAGACGGGTTTTTATCAGACTGCAGGAGGAACCAGAGAGAAGAGAGAGCACAAATAAGGGCTCACAGAAGGAGGAGGAGAGTTGGAGCGAGAGCCCCCAGAGAGGCTCAGGGGTTCAGAAATACAGCTTAAACAAACCTACAGGCACCCCCCAATGGCGAAAACCGAACCACAACATGCAATGACTAGCTGTGGCCAGCAGAGGGCACTGTGCAAACACACAGATTACAGCGCGGCCCTACTGCAGCTGAGTGATGTGACTCAGTATTTACACAGTTACGGGAAAGAAAAGGTCTGAAAGATTTGCTGTTGACAGAACCATTTATTTAGGCTTTGAGGGAAACTACAGAAATAAAAGGGATTAACAGTGATACTGCCCGTGAAACCAGAAAATGCAATAGAATAGAAGAATAAAACAAAGAACACTAATCTTAAACAGTGATATGTTTCACCGTATTGTGACTAATGAATCTAATGAAATCTTTAGTGAATGGCTGCTCACTGACTGATTAAATAATAATATTTATAGAAGTGACTGTAAGGAAGGAACAGGTCGACACCCAGAAACAAAATAAGGTGAAAACAGTAAATGCCCCGGACTGTTTTACCGTGAAGCTGTCTGCCAGTGTCTTAATGGGAAACCATAACATAAGCAGTAATTATCATCACAGGCCTGTCAAGCTATCATTTACTGTACACCCAACGCTGCCTTTCCATAGCTTATAGTGAAATGGGCGTGGAGGAGCAAAAGTTTGTGTGAACATGTGCGTCGGAGACAGTTTTAATTACACCAAAAAGAATAGATGAGGCAGAGGCACGCATTTTGTCGAGTGCTGTTGTGCAAACCTGGCAGAGCACCCAAAGGCGTTGCCACTAACCTTTGGAAGCTTTTACCTTAACCCGGTACATTTGTTCCGATTCATCAGTTTTGCATAACAGCCCATGAGAGAGCATAAAAAAACAACTGTACTGACAGTCAGACCAAACTCTAGGTAAATGCTCAGCTGCTGATCAACACTGAGCGGTTTGGGAGCAATTATTCTCAGGTGTTGCTGTTCAAATGCTTCAGTGGCAGAAATAAAGTTGAATCAGAAATTCTCATGCATAATCTTTATCTGTGTATTTGACTACAGTAGAAGCGAGTCAGTTAAGTCACTGAAGTCGGAACAAAACAAAAACTGTTTCACCCCAAAGGCACCTGTTTGTTCGTAAGAACACAACAGACAGGCAGGTCCACTGAGTGAGAGTGAAGCTCCTAATGCCGGTCTGTTTTACATAATGTACCTGGAAACAAAAATCTGTATGAGTACTCACTGTTTCTGAAGTAGGTTTTGCTGCTGCTGTCTGTATGATTCTATGGTATGTTGAGGAAGAAACTGCATAAGCTCCAGAGACTCTTTGATCTTTACCAAAATCTCGTAAATTTCGCGGCCTTTGATCTGTAAGAATAAACAGAGAGACAGAGGTCAGTGGAGAGTTTAGATTGATGTATTAAAGGGAACAGAAAAAGTAACACTTACAGGCAAACAAAACACCTCCTCGTCCGTAGATCTTCTCTTCTTGATGGTGGACATCTGTATTCCGTGTGAAACCTGGCGCAAAGCTGAACACATAAAGAGGAGCGAGTGAGTGGAAGTGGAGATCTGAGGAAGCGTTCGCAAAAGCCAAAGCAGCAGGAAGCTAGCGAGGGGGAGGCAGGCGTGTTAGTGGCTGCAGCAGGTGAGGGTCTTCATCACAGGCCAGGCAGCGTGCCAGGAGAGACCGAAGCTCGCCAGCCCGCCACCAGCCCCAGCGCTACTTACGGCGTTTCGTACCGTCACTGCTCTTTGAGGCGTCTGTTACGTGCTGCTTGCGGATGCTGTCCTCGTCCGCCTTGCGGTCTCGGCCCGGGCAGGCACAGATCCTGGCCTCGAAGCACCGGCGGCCCAATACCTGACCACTGGGGGACGGAGACGCATCGGTCAAAGACAAGCCGCCACATATCCACAGGGAACGGGGACAACGATGAGGGTGTTCTTACTCTCTGGTTTCCAGGGTGACGATGATGAGAATTGGGCGCCTGTTCATTCCGCCCACGCAGCTCGAGTTGCACATAAAGTTGTACAGGATTGTAGTGAATTCTGTCCCCACCTGAGGAGGCGAATGACACTGAAGGTGAGTGACAAGGCAGGAAACTGTGTTCACCTGCACAGCAAAACCAAACCTTGTTGTTGTTATTGAGTTTACTCCAGCCACATTAATATTTTGGAAACAAGGCTGTTGTAATTTTCATTTATGAAGCAAGATCAAGACTAAAAAGGCATTCAGGAAGTTTAGCACACAGACAAGTGGATATGGGAAACTAGACAGTCTAAAGTTTACGTGATACACTATACAGTAAGAGTTTTTGAAAGTAAAAAGCTCTGCAGAATTACCTACTGCAGACAAGTAATACTAATAATATAAGAGTTTCTACATGAAGACGGTGCAGTGATCATGCAGAGGCGCTTTAGAAGAGAGCAGCTGCTGTGTGTCAGGGCTGAGCTCAGTTTGTCAGCGCTCCATCAGTCAAAGCGAGGCTGAGGCGCTGAGGCGCTGCTGACAGCTCACCTGGGGAGGCTCGTAGGGAACCAGCACGCTCTGTCTCCCAGTGATGGAATCCTCCACATACTGGGCATGGTTGTTTCCCTCCACGCGGATCAGATGGCTCGGCGGAGCGATCTGGCCTGAAAGCGACACAGCTCGTGTGAGTGAGTGTTGGACAGCAAACAATAAAACGGGAGTGAGATTAGGGTTTTCTTTTTTGGTTCGCAGGAGACTGACCGTCATTGAACTCGCGGCTGAGCTCGTGGTTCGGGCAGCGCTTCACCACCTCGGTCACGTGCTCCGCCTTCTTATACACGGGCATGGCCCTGATGACGGCGCCTTGCGGTGGGGTGGTCAGGACTTTGATCTGAATGGGACATGTCTTGGCAATCTGGCAGTATAGCTTTTTCAATTCTGTCGAGTACTGGAAAAGATAAGAAAAAACACAAAATGTAGTAGAAGTCAGTAACAGCATTTGTTTAAGTGAATAAAAACTGTTTGGACAATTTAACACAATTTTTATTCAATCTTAGAAAAAAGACACATAATTCTGTGTAACACCTGTTGCCTGGACTTTGCACTTCTGTTTTACCCTGAAGCAAAAATGGGTTAAAGACAAGACTGTGATTATAGCCCACTTAAATAAACACACACACGTTAGGGTGCTGTAGTGTGTGTTAGGGAATCTCAAAGATGTCTTATGAAGAGCCTCTGGGACTTCCGAGGGAGCGCCATAAAATGGACCCCTCCAGCAGTAATTAAACTGGGCCAGGCTTTCATCTTCTAGGGAGGAGTGCTGTGCTAAAGCATCTATTGGCCACTCATCATACAGAGCAGGGCCTTCAGAAGAGGCTCGCAGCTAAACACAACACAAGGTTGAGAGCAGCTTTTCCCTGTGAGGATGAATGGAAATGACTCGGGTGAAGGGTCGGAGCAATGGGCCGAGCTACTACAGAGGAGTCATAAGATGTGATGGCAGTTCATACACGCACGCACGCACGCACGCACGCACGCACGCACGCACGCACGCACGCACGCACGCACGCACGCACGCACGCACGCACGCACGCACGCACGCACGCACGCACGCACGCACGCACGCACGCACGCACACACACACACACACACACACACACACACACACACACACACACACACACACACACACACACACACACACACACACACACACACACACACACACACACACACACACACACACTCTCTCTCTCTCTCTCTCTGGCTCACATTCAAGCTTGTAAGTCGGAGTTATGAATAATGGATGTACCTTGATCCGTGGCACTGCTGGAGTTGATAACCAGTGTGCCATCAAAACGACTGACTGTTACTAATAGGCATAACCCAACTGTGTAAACAAACCATTCAGATCGCTGCTGTGTAAGCAGAGCTTGAAATCCTCTGTGTGCAGAAAACATTCAGAGGTGGAAGGGGGAATCTTTTCTGTCACATTCATTACTGAGTGAAGAAAAGTGAACATTGTGAAAAGCGCCCGGGGCCGTGTTTGAGAACAATGCAACATAAAATTCTACTTTATTAGCTTTGGTTCCAAAGAAGGTGCTCATCCCAGTACCTGTCTGCACTGACTTCAAATGTTACACAAGCTTGGCACGGACATTTTCTACTCTGCTCCTCAGGCACAGCCATCCCTTTCATCAGGACAAACCCAAAACAGTCCCTGCTCATCTCTGTCTCTGGATCACAAACTAGACACCGAGCACTTCACCCAGAGATAGTTCCTCTAATACAGACGGGTTAATAATAACTCAAATCCTCAGCCAGGCGTCTTTCCTCAAGTGACCTCATTATACAAAATGCATTCACAAGATCAACTGACACAACACTACGAAGTGCTGCTAATATGTGGAAGTACGACTGGTAATTACAATATTAAGTAGAGACGAAATATGATGAGCATCAAGTGTTTTAGACACATGTCGTAACCGTGATGTACGGCTGACGAGCACAGTTCAAGCCCTGGGACATGTACGTCAACACAAAGATGGAGCTGATTCTTCCTTAAAATCAAAGCAGCTCTCCCAAAACGTCTTCCTTAAAAAAAAAGCCCAAGATGAATAGGTGTAGTTTCTAACCTGATACTCCCCGTACGCCTCTGTCAATCAGCTAAATGAGGTGGAGAAGCCAAGCAGATAAAGAAAGAGGGGGGGGTGAGCAGAAGAGAAAGAGAGAGCAGGAGATTGAGGCACACACAGCGGTGCTGTGTGAAGGGTCAGTGCATAGTGTTTTGAATAATTACAGCGTGCTGGTTTTGTGTAGCTGAAGGCGAAACAGAAACTCCAAACACAGAGATCTAATCAGAGATGCTGGAGAGGCAGCTTGTTTAGATCCTATCCTACTGTCTCAGACGCGCACACACACACCAGAGAACCATCCCAGCCCCGGAGCTACGAACTTTGAGCACACAACTATTTGCTGCTGGTGGTGTGTTTGCTCAGTAGTGAGAGCGGGATCTGCAGCTGAATGCTGAAAGAAGCCTGCGACTAAAGCCAGCGCTGCTCAGGGTGGAGCTGAGCCAGTTGACTGATGGGATCCAGTGGCTCACACAGGGCGCGGTGCTCAGGTGTTAACATGTAATTATGAGCCTTTCATTGGCCACAATGTGAGTTGCCAGCTAAGGAACGCACCGGGTCACGGCGCCCGGGCCGCTTATTCACAATCACTTGTGCCGTTTGTGTTTTTGAAAGCAAACTTGTTTGCAGGAACAGCGCGTGACACGAGTCTTCGGCTTCATGTGTCAGTGAGGCGGGGAAAAATAACGAACCACAGGAAAGGCTGCTCAGTTCTGCAGTCTGGATGCAATACTGAAACAACGTTCTCTGGTTCTGCTTAGTTCTGGTGCTCGTACAGTGCTGCATATGTGCAGTTGCTAACACACGCTGCTCTCCAGCACACAAACACACACTTCCCGTGCAGCGCAGGTTGAGGCAGGCAGCATTCTTTTCTCCCTGACAGTCGCTGCGGGCGCATGCAAAAGTCAAGTCCTGACAAACATCAGGCCTTAAACAAGCACCGTTTGGCGCCTCTGGTCTTGTCTTCTTCATACCTGACATGTCATGTCATGTCACGCTTAGAACGTCTCCCAAATCTGTTTAATTCAACAATAATGCAAAAAAAAAGAAAAAAAAAAGGTTTGTCCTCTCCCATTTTCTCTGAAGCGATTCATGGACACCTGCATCCCAGGCGTTTGGAGGCGAGTCATAATCATCTTTGCTCTAACAGACAGCCATCAGCTCCCACCTTGACCACCCAACCTCAGTGATGACACCTGTCCCAAGGCAAACCCGTAAACTGAGGCGGGGCAGCATGTTTGCGTAGCCACTGGTGAAAGATTCAAATATGTATCAGTCACGTCTGGGCTCAGTATGTTAAATGCTTTATTTCAGCTTGAGAATGATGAAATTGATACTGAAAACAAGAGACAGAAATGTAGAAACGACTGCTGATTGACTATGTTTGATGTACTTGTACTTTTAGGAAGTATTAAAGCTGCAGACATGTTTGTCTTATTCTCAAGTTTAGTCATCCCACAATAATGATTCCTGTTTTGAGAGATTTCACAAACTCGGGGAGGATTTTGTTAGTTCTGATCCAAAGAATGCTTCTGTCTCCTTGATGACAGACTCACATCTCTTTTGTATTTATATAACCACAGCATGATCTTGCTTTGTGTTGAGGTAATTCACTGCTGCAGGTAACCTCTGTATAAGAATGTCTGATAGGGTTAAAGAAAGGATCTTGTAATCCAAACTGTAAGAGAACGGGCTTTTCCACAACGATTATGGAGAAATCCCATAGCCCATATCATAAAAACCTTTTCAACTCTGAAAAAAAAAAAAAAACACTGGCTTTTTCCCATCTGTAGCTCTTAGAGCTTCTCTGCCTGTGATGGGCGAGTCGTGACAAGCTTCTTGACACAAACAAGTCTCGGCCCCATCTCGTGAGGCGTGGGACGGGCCCGCAGATGTTCCAGGGACAAGTCGTGTCTTGCTGCCTTTCGCTAGAACACTCTTCTCTTTGAGCATACAAGGGCTCTCCTCCTCCTCTGGCGCAATGTGAGATGCAACCATCAAGCTTAACTCTCTTAAAAAGACAGAGCCCACTCCAGGAGCACAGGGTTCAGGAAAGAGGCACACCATATTTACACAAGTATTATCTGCAGGTCCTCAATCCATTACTGTAATCCCCTGAGCTCTACAGCGCCCCACTGATGGCCCAAACCATGACATTCCTCTCCTTTGACTACTATATGTGGTGGCACTAAATAAGTACTGCAAACCAGCATTGTTCGCCTCATTGGCAACACTCCATTTATTAAGCAAAGCAAAGGAGATGAAACGTTTGCAACCCGCGAGCCTGTTTTTTTAACTAAGTGATAAAGGGAGGAACGTTATGGACACGCGGGAGTGCCAAGCAGGAAACTGCGTGATAGCAGTTCTGGGAAATGTTGACGCGTTGCATCTTTCCGTGTTTATGTGTCACAGTCATCCTAGACAGGAAGAGGTTAAGGTTTGTGTGTTAGGGATTAGGTGTGTCTCCATGAGAACAGTCATCAAAAAGAACAGTACACAGTCTGCTAAGTCCCAAAAGCTCCCACAGCTCTTCAAAAGGGGGCATGAGCAGAGCTATGCACCAAGCAAAGCTGGGCTGGCCACACTGCTGGACTGCTGGACATCGGTCCAACACAGGAGTTACTGGTTTGGGATCATGGACGCAAGATGTGTGTAATGGAGGAAGCATCGGTTGAGATGGCAACCAAGGGTGTAATCACTATTCTCTAGAATAGCGCAGGGAAACTTTATAAACCAAATCCTCAGCATAACAAAATAAGCTTAGTAAAGCAACATTTAGCTGTTAGTACAGCACCACTGGGACAGTCAGAGCAATAATAAGAAGTATTAAAGCCGAAAAGTTGAAGTTTGTTTTTAGATTCATCACAATTTACTACATTTTGCCTATAGTTACACAGAGACCAGAAAATAGAGCTTTACTCAATACAGCGATTATTCAATCCACAGCTTTTCCACCTTAAGCCAGACCAATCAGACCAGTCTTGCATCATGTGTTGTGACTGTGGCATACACCGTCTGGCACAATACACAATGCATATGTCTATGATGAGGATGTGTCCTAAACCAGTGTGGCTCACGTTCTGGGGCGTGCCGCTGACAAACCACGCTCGTAACCTCCTTACAGTTGCACATCAGACAAACACTTTTGTTTTTGGACTGTGAAAATGAGAGGGATGAGTTAGGCGGTGTGGGAATTGGGTAGACGTCACAGTCCCACACTCGGCGTGGCCAAGGAACAAGGTGAGATTGCCTGTTTACTTGGAAGGCACAGTGCATTTAGATCACCGCTGCAGGTTTGTCAACCACTTTGGACACGTTTGGCATAGGCTACTCTTGTGGACTGTTGATCAAATCAGCACCATTGCCAGACAGATTAAAGTCTCATC